>NC_134487.1:117504582-118104582 GCF_040206685.1 Ascaphus truei
CCCTCTCTCTCTCTCCCCCTCTCTGTCTCTCTCTCCCCCTCTCTGTATCTGGATATCTTGTTTACCCTATATATCTTAACTGTCCTATACTACACCAAAATAACTTATACTGCTTTCTTCCAGATCTGACTCAAGCTTCACACAGAAGACATCAGAACCCCCCCTAACCCAGAAGACAGGTAGGGAACACATCCCCTCCAACTTATAACATTGCGGGAATGAGGTACTTGGACATTGAGGGACTGCAGATCAGGTAAGATCCCAGGCGGGATTACTGCTTTAGATATTGTGAAGCGGGGACGTCCAGACACTGGTTAAGGGGTTCAGGAAACTAGTCATTCACCTGTGGCTTTTATTTCTAGATCCGACATTTACACACTTACACACACACACACACACACACACACGTAACAAGGACTAATTGTAGTATAATGTAATAAATACATTTGTCAAAAACAAATGTTGTTCTGACTAGGAATTTATTAAATGTATTTTATTTATATATTTTATTTTAAAGTGGGGTTGGGGGCGGGGTGGGGGTGGGGTTAGGGGCGGGGTTAGGGGCGGGACTAGGTGGCGAGTAGATTTTTTGGTTGGGCGAGTAGATTTTTGGGTGATTTGTCGAACACTGTATATATATATGTAAACCATGTCCCCCCCCCCCCCCATTTCTTACCAGGGCTACATATACATATATATATATATATATATATATATATATATATATATATATATATATATATATATATATATACATATATATATATATATATATATATATATATATATATATATATATATGTTTCTAGAAGAGTTCCTAATTTTATCTGTGAAATATAATTATTTGTCAAATATACTCCCCCCTCTGAAAAAACTCACTGTTGTTACAATGAGTGCTTGATTATTTTATAATCTGTAATGCGTCATGCTTGCATTTTATATAAACACAGTACAATTAACTCTATTGTACATTAGGGCTGTGCTGTATTTGTCAATGCTAATGTTTTATTAGCAGTCCCATTTTTCTATAGCTGTACAGCTGTAAGAACATGCTGAAAATGCAAATCAATTATTTAAATATGCAGAGATACACAAGTCAAATGAACAACTCCACAATGTGCTTGACTTGTGCATGTTTGCAGCTGGCATTACATTAACATTTAATATTGTAATTTCCCCAAATGAGTTCATTTTGTTTTGTGAATAATAATATTGTTTAATAAATGCACCCAAGATGACAAGGTCAATACAAACTCACATCTACTTAAATTCCTGTCTCCTGAAACAACAGGCGGGTGGCCACAATCTTTCAAAGCATAAAGCAGCATTTCACAGTTTAGAAAATGCACGCAATGTACAACTTCAAGTTTCATAATCATCATTCAAACTACCCAGACGATCCACATACCGGTATTGACGCAGCTGTTACAGTGCCTTTGAAAGAACATTCTGATTCCTTCAGCATTGTGAACGGGAATAGATGCGGAACTGGCTCTAACAGCACTTATACATGCTCACATTTATGTAAATTTGGTAAAAATAACAAAATTGCAAAGATTTTTAGATTTAAATCTTTGCGAACACTTTTCACAAATCCAAATGTGGCAGAGAGAGTTTCTGGGCTTGGTGCAGGTTACATTCCATGTATAGATGGGCACCCTCGTACCATTTAGATAGTAGTCCTATTCTATAGATTTGTAGTTAGAGATGCTTTATAGATAACACCTTTAAAAAAAAAATCTTTATACTGTACATGTAAGACCCTTCCCGCCCTCTCACGGGAGATCTGACTGTTACGTGTACTCTGGTGCTGTGTAGCTCACCTGCTGCAGGCCAGGAATCCTGAGTCTTGGCGGTTGTAGTGGGAATAGCAACGGAACATATAGGTGATCCTCGGTGCAGCACCTCCATCCTGCAGGGTAGCCGCCGGTAGCAAGTAGTATTCCCTGCAGGAACTCCCTTTTCCAATAATGATACAGAGACATGGACCCGTTCACCATTTATTTGGCAGGCCGGCTACCCGATTCCATCTCTTGCAAGAGACATCTTCCCTCGCATCTTCCATCTCGGTAATTCCCTGACTAGACCCCCCAAGGGTTTGAGGTTCCTGAGGCTAGTCGCACCCCCTTACCTCCTGATGGGGTAAGGCAGACATCCGCCTCACTCACTGGGGAGCAGGCTACATCCTGGAATTAACTTACTAAATTTGGGTTAGGAGCCTCTTATATACCTGGGGAGGTGTTAGTGACCCTGTACCAAACTGGGCAGGTGCTAGTGGAGGTACTTGCATCACACCATACCACGTGTGACCCCTTAACACCCCTTTCCCCCCTCAGGCATGACGCTCCCAACTGCCATCCAGCCTGCACCTGGCTATGGCGACAATATTACGAGTGTGCCAGCGGACTCACATTTTGGCCATGTGGAGAGATTTAACCCTGACACTGCCTGCACTTACATGCCAGGGCCGGGAAACACATAGCCAGGGGCACTAGGCTACATACATCAAAAAGACCATTTAAAAATATATTTACATGGCTGTGTTCATCCTGGTTTATCTAATACATCTCACCATTGTTTTCTTATCATTTGATATTATGTACACAATGTTAATTTTAATGCCAACTTATTTTATATTACTACATAGAGATGTAGTTAAGCTTACCGATTTCACTGCCGCGGTCGTGTGGCCACGACGGTTGCATCCCAGAAGGATTAACACTGCAGGGGGTCCCGTTAAGAAGCATAGACCCCTGCAGCGTGATCATGGCAGACAGTGTACCCAACACCGCAACAGTAAGTCTTTCTACATCTGTAGTAAAGTTGTTGTATGTGTTATCAAATTGCTACTATGCTTTGAAAGTACAGTACTATATTTGATTGAATTAATAGGTTGTCACAGCTGCTATACTATGTGCTTTAAATAAATGCGTGTCCCTGTGCTAAACCATCCCCTAAATGAAATGCGTTGGGTCTTTCCGCTGACGTTATCACATTACGAGAAGGGGAGCTATGAGGGGCCGTGTGAAGGGATGATACCATCATTATATGCTACTGAGGGAATCCTAAAGACTCGTCACCTCCCTCTGTCTATTGACAAGGGCATTTTTCATATATGCTTGTGAGTACAGTAGTTCTTCCTCTTTTTCAACCTATTAAAATAAATGAAGGATTGACACTATCTTTTAAAGCTGCAGACCAGGCACTATCCTACGTGTGTTTAAAAAAATAATAATCAGTTCAGTACAATGAGAAAAAACAACAACTCGATACTACATTTTTAATGTATTATAATGTAACAGGCATTTTTCTTTTTATAGCAACCATTTACAAAGTCGCATCCCCTTCCTCTTCTGAAACAGGCTCTGGCACACTCCTTTTTGAGCCATGCCCTCTCTCTAGCTGTGCATCAATTTTATCTAGTGACTGCCTGGTCACATAATCTTTCCCACAGAGTTTGCATCTTTGGTCCTCTTCTGCTGCACTGACAGCCATTTAGTGAACCCCCAAGCCGAATCTTCGCCGATTTATCACAGGAGAACGGATAGATCGGCAATTTATCTAATTACTTATCATTGTGTGGATTATATTGATGCCATATCAAAGAGGTTGGGTGGGGGGAGGGGAGGAGGGAACAGCAGCTTGGACTGCTGCTTTAAACCTCATTAATAATGTGCAAAACATTTTTGCAAAGTGAACTGTGAAACATGTACACATCTCTGTTCTGCACAGTACACATGAACTACTTGTAGACACTGCGATTTTCTTTCTATTTCTTTTGGCCACACAGGCACAGTCATACCACGGTTATACACAGCAGGATGGCACAAATGCTACTACAAAAATAACACAAATTATTGTTAAACTTGGAGATTTCTTATCTTATCTCTAGTGATTTTTACCATTTGTGTAGAGATTTTTTTTGGAGAAATATTTGTGAGGAAAATTGCATTTAGGTTTCTAAAAAAACTGCTTTACAACTCCGCTATAACTGCTACAACTTATCATACTGAGAATGCCTTGATTATTAATATTTTTTTTTACTATGTGATTGAAAATATGCCAAAACTAAAGGCAATGTGTCATTCTTTTTAACAAACTACAGCATAGGTTTTTTCTTTCATTTTCTTGAGGATCATTACATCTGTTTCGGTGCCACCTGATCCACCCATTGGGTATCCATCTTTAAAAATCCCCAGATGACCTTTCTTTCGGAAATCATCTGGGGATTTTTAAAGATGGATACCCAATGGGTGGATCAGGTGGCACCGAAACAGATGTAATGATCCTCAAGAAAATGAAAGAAAAAACCTATGCTGTAGTTTGTTTGGTACAAATTTATAAACAATAAAAACATTAAAATGTGCACTCACAGCAGTATGCACATTGTACGAAAAGCGAGGGGACAGGAAGCACTCCACGTCGGGGCCGAGATCAGGATTCTCTCTCCGTTTGGAAATGAGTGCCCAATCAGTAGCACAACTGTGCAGTTGACACGGAGGTTTCCCTTCTGATCGCCGGACTTTTAGTTACGTCACAATGTCTCACAAGAAATCTTTCCTCCTGCTACAATTGCGCAGTGAAAAGGTTCTTCAACGCGTTTCGCCTAGTTTGGCTTCTTCTGGAGTACTCCAGCTACTTCTGATCAGGCAGTCATTTCCAACTGGAGAGAGAATCCTGATCTTGGCACCGACATAATTATAAAAAGCACAAGATATGAGGGTGATCAAACCACAATGTGTACTGGTCCAATTGTGAGACCTACTACTTAGTGATAATTTAAGCAAAATGACAAGCAATGAACGAAGCCTGTAACAGCAAATAAACTAAAAACTCCTGATTTAGAGCTTGTTTGATAATGCAGATTGAAAAACCAAATGCATTAAATAACAGGTTGGCTTCTTCAGGAGTGCAGTCCCCCTGAAAAAGACCTGTCTGCTTAAATAGATAGGTACATGGAAGGGATTTAAGGCTCCCTGTGCAATCTATATAAACGAGATTGCACAGATATGGTCTAATAAGATGAAAAAATATAACATCCAGATAGTACAAGGATAATTTGTCTACAAGTAGTAATAGTGCTTACTTGTCAAACCTCAGTTATAACGGTGTAATCCTAGAGCAGCAGAGGTGGCACCCATTTTCTTCTAACCCCGTAGAGTGAGGTTGCCCATGTTCTGCTCAATTTTTATTTAATGTCATATGGCCTCAGTAACTGATAGCCCTCAGTACTGTACATATTATTATTTTGTGCTTGATGTGTTTTCAAGGTTATAATCAACAAAATAGATATCCCTTTGAGGTATGCTAGTAGTACACAGTGGTGCATTACTAGCCATCAGCTGGTTTCGCTTGCACACATTGCTGGAGATGTTGTTCTTAACAGAGGTTGTGTGGGTTCAACTTCTGATCGGATCAGATCTTATGACTTGTCAACCCAATAACACCTGGTATACTTATTGTAAAATAAAGTATTTCAATTCACTATGTGTCTGGCAGAAAGCACAGTGAATATTTTTATCCCTGTTCTGTTATACCATAACCATTTTAGTACATATCATTCATGTAGCACCAAAATGAGTGCATATACACGTACGTACTGTATACACTCCCTGTAGTAGCTCCCTCTCTGGCTTTCTTTAAACTCAGACTATTTACACTTCTTTGTTGACAGTTTAATGTTCCTTGTGGAGCACACCTGAGATACCTGTGAGATACACTAATTGCTAGATTAGCTACTTGTGTGAGCAGTGAGCAGCCAAAAGTAGAATGTGACAGTGATACTACCCATCAGCTGGTTTAGCTCACACCGCATTAGTTGGGGCATGGAAAAAGCAGTGGTCCTGGGTTTCTAGTCATGTTGGGTCTGACATGATTCCAGTCATTAGGTTATGCCATAATATCAACTATATATAGTTGCTATGGAAATTCTTTTAGGGATAGGACTCATTTAAATATACTTTGCATAGCATTAGCATATCTCCCAGCCAGGTACCTCAGGTGAGCTTCTTTATCAGCACAGGCATTTCTCCCTAATTTATTTGGAGGAACATATAAGGGGATATATATATACAACTGGCGACTTCTGATAAAGTTAGAAAGCTGTGTCTCTCTCTGAAAACGTATTGTTCTTTGTGTGTGAAAAGAAAAATCTGAAATTGCAGTTTGCTCTTTTTTTCCCCCAAACTTTTTTTATTGGCATCAACACTTACAAACATGGGTACAACAGTGTCATCAGCACATGACATCATGATATCAGTGGGTTCAACCTGGTGTTGGCCAATACGGTTTTCTATTTAGGGATAAGAGCGGGGGGGGGCATGAGGGGAGAGGGAGGGTAGACATACAATGGTGGGGGGGGGGTGGAGGAGGGATGGAGGAGGAATAGTGGGGGGCCTCGGGGGTTTCCGATCTCCTCCCATGCCTCCACCATGAGCTATTCCCTTCAGGTCTGGTGGAGGCCCAGGATCTGTGGCCCTATCCAGGGCTCCCAAGCATTCCAAAACTGGGGCATTTTTTTGTGGAGCATGGCTGTGAGTTTTTCCATAGACATTGCTTCGTCTATCCTTCTGATTACTGTGCTTCTTGCGGGGGCTTTAGTCTGCTTCCAGGCTGCCGCAACCGAGCATCTGGCTGCAGGCAGGATGGATGAAACCAATCTACTCAGCGGCGGGGGCAGGTCATCGAAGGGTTTGCTCAGCACCAAGGTCAACGGGTCCAGGGGGAAGAGGATCCCCGTGGTCTCACGGAGTAGCATCTGGATCATAGCCCAGAACCTTTGGATCTCTGGACATGACCACCAAATATGAGCCATGTCGCCCTTTTGACCACATCCCCTCCAGCACAGGTCCGGCGTGCTGGGGAAGATCTGGCTCAGTCTAGCCGGGGTCAGGTACCATTGGAATAGGATTTTGTAGATATTCTCTTTTGTTACTGGGCAAATTGAGGTTTTTGCAGCCAGCTCCCAGATGCCCTCCCAGTCGTCAGTCTCTATTGGTATATTAAGGTCCTCAGACAATTTTTGCATATAATGGTGGGTCGGGGGGTCTAGTGCCGACTCTATCCCTATAGATCTCAGATATCAGACCTCTTTGGTAGCTGCCTTTACTGCATAGGGTTTCAAATTTAGTTGGTGGAGGGAACTTGGAAGTTTGGGAGAGTGATAAAAGGAAGTGCCTGATTTGTAGGAACTTGAACAAATGGAGGTCTGGGGATTTATATTTGTCACGGAGTTCTTGGAAGGATAGAATCTCTTCTTTCTTCAGCAGATCGGCAACCAACCTTATACCAAGACCCTGGAATTGGTCAAATTGTCTTTTAGAACACCCGTGCGGGAAGTTTGGGTTTCCAAAGATAGGGGTGAGTTGAGACGGGGTGGCTAGCAGGCCATACTTCCCTTTGCTTTTGAGCCAGACGTCCCATGTGCACCTCATTGCTCCTAGATCAAACCTCCGCGATCCTCCTTCCCTTCCTCCCGAGGACCATAGTAGGACCTGAAGGGTGGATGGAGCTGCATAGTGTGATTCTATCTCAAGCCAGCAGGTGGAGGCCGGTCGAAATTCCAAACTTCAGCCTGCTTCAGCTGAGCCGCGAGATAGTACCTGACCACGTCGGGGACCCCCAAACCCCCTCTCATTTTTGATGAAAGCATAACTGATCTAGGGACCCTCGGTCTCCTATCATTCCAGATGAATTGGAACATAAGGGCCTGAATGTTTTTCAGGGCTGTTAGTGGGACGACTACGGGAGCGTTTGGAAGAAGTAAAGTAGTCTCGGAAGGACATTCATTTTGATCGAGACTATTCTTCCAAACCATGAAATTAAGAGCTTTTTCCATGACTCTAGGTCTTTCTTGATCTGGTCAAACAAAGGGGGATAGTTGTATTGGTATAGGGACATGTGGGAGTTTGAGATTTTCACTCTGAGGTATTTGATATGAGTGGTACTCCACTTATATTTGTAATTAGATTGTAGGAGTTTCCATGTCATACTTGGGAGGGATATATTGAGTGCTTCTGACTTATCTATGTTTACTTTAAAGTCAGAGACTGTACCAAACTGGTGTAATAACCTTTGTAGATTAGGGAGGGAGATATGGGGGTCAGCGAGGGTCAGGATCACATCATCAGCAAATAGGGAAATTTTGTATTCTTTTTCAGAGACTCTGATCCCCTTGATGCTTTTTTCTTCTCTTATTTTGGCTGCTAGGGGTTCGATTGTTAGGGCAAATAGTAACAGGGAAAGTGGGCAACCCTGTCTGGTCCCGTTCCTAATTGTAATTGGGTCCGAAAAACCACCTGAGATTTTTACATATGCTGTGGGGTTTTGATAGAGGGCTCTAACCCCCTCCAGGTAGGGACCGCAAAAACCAAACTTCAGCAATGTTTGGTCTAGGAAGGACCATTTGATTCTGTCGAACGCTTTTTCTGTGTCGAGGCTCAGAATCATTGCTTTGGTACCTGTGAGATGCACGTGGTCGATGATATCCAAAATTTTGCGGGTGTTGTCAGAGGCCTGTCTTCCTGACACAAAGCATACTTGATCTGCATGAATGAGTCGGGGGAGAATTGGGTTTAGCCTGTTTGCCAAGATCTTGCTGTAGATTTTGAGATCTGAGTTTAGTAGGGATATTGGCCTGTAATTGCCGCAGAGCAGCGGGTCTCTACCCTTCTTGTGGATAATAGCTAGGTTTGCTGCAGTGATGGTGGGGGGGATCGGTTCTCCTTGTAGAAAGGAATTGAACATATCGAGCAGATAGGGGGAGAGAGTCGGCAGGAATGTTTTATAGTAAGCGTTGGAGAATCCGTCCGGGCCAGGTTTTTTGGCTAGCTTGAGGGAGCTAACGGCTTCGGACAATTCTTCTTGGAAGATTGTTTTGTTTAAGTTTTCTATTTCTTCACTCGAGAAGGTGGGGAGGTTACACCGTTCCAGGTATTGTGAGATTGTCTGGAGAGACATCGGATCTCTGTGGGGTGGGGGGGGGGGGGGTGGAGGTTATAGAGGTCAGAGTTATAATCCGAAAATTCCTGTGCAATTTCTTTCTCTATATACGAGACTTGCCCATTTTTAGTGCGAATTTTGGAGATCTGGGCTTTGACTCGTACACCTCTAAGTTTTGTAGCTAAAAGCCTGTCTGCCTTATTGCCCCTGTCGTAGAACTTTGTCTGGTCCACCTCAGTGCTCTCTCTACTTCCTCAAGCTGTGTTTGTTTAAGGGCTATTCTGGTTTGGGTTAGTTGTTTTAGTGTTTTTTTGGATGCTGTGGTTTTGTGCTGCTGTTCCAGCTGTGAGATCTTGTCTGTGAGATCTTTTTGGAGTTTGAGTTTCTGTTTTTTCTTATAGGCAGATATCGAGATGAGGTCACCTCTAATCGAGACCTTATGTGCCTCCCACAGCATAGCTGGAGCTGAGACAGATCCTGTATTAATTTGGAAAAAGGTTGAGAGTTTTTGTCTGATAGTCATCTCCGTCTCTGGGCAGTTAAGCAAGGAGTCATTCAGCTTACATTTGTATGGATTAGTCTTAACTAAGGGCAGAGAGAGCGTGAGTTCGACAGGGGCATGGTCAGACCAGGTGATTGGGCCTATATTCGAGTGGGAGGATGCCTGGAGGATGTTTCTGGTACCTAGAAAATAGTCGTTCCTCGAGTAGGACTGATGGGGGGTAGAGAAAAAGGTATAGTCTCTTTGACCTTGGTGCTGAGCCCTCCATATATCTACCAGGGAGAATTCCTCCATTATTTCCCTGAATTTTTTAACTTTTTGGGGGGATTGGATGGAGTGGGGAGTGCATGGTGTCGTTGAGGTGGGGTCTGTTGGGGCTACAGATTTATCTTGGGCGTGTGAGGCGACCATATTAAAGTCCCCTCCTACGATGAGGGAGGAGAGGGCCTGTTGCTCCAGGGAGTCCAGTAGTTTTTTAATAAACGGGATTTGGTTTTCGTTTGGAGCATAGACATTTACAAGTGTTAAGGGTGAACCTGCAAGGGTGCCCTGGAGTATCAGGAATCCCCCGTCTGGGTCAGCGTGTGTTTTGGTGGGGGCAACAGGGACATTATTCCTTATTAGGTTAGCTACCCCTCTTTTCTTGCTAGGGGAAGACGCATAAAATGCTTGTGGAAATAGACTTTTAAATGTATCCGGAGGCGCGGGAGAGTTAAAGTGGGTTTCTTGGATAAATATAATGTCCACTTTTGTTTTTTTTTTAGTTCCTGTAGTGCTAGTTTCCTTTTTTTTACTGAGTTGAGGCCTTTTACATTGAGTGAGATTAATTTTATGTCTGACATTTTATAGAGGTTGTTGTTTTCGGAGCCGGGGGCTCCGATGCCCTTGGAATTCCCACGGCAAGGGCCTAGATATAGGAGGCCACGGAGGGAGCGGAGGGGGGCCCAGTGTGGCGCCCGTCTCTAAGAATGAGGCAGGGATCTATCGGAGGAGCGGTAGGAGGTTGGGGAGGCGCCCCCGGAGGTGGGTGGGAGGGGGAGGGGGGAGAACACATTAGGGAAGGTAGGAACAGATGGGCCTTCAATTGGCCCTAGAGAAATAACCTCATTCATGGGGGTGAGAGAGGTGGAGGGGTTAAAGACCCCTGGAGATCCTTCCAGGACACAGAACATGGTTGGGGACCGGAAAGAGGGCTGAACACCCTCTGAGAAAAACAAAACCCATATAAACCACTTACGGGAAAACCACACAGGGTGGAACCAACAATATATCTAAGTAAATCCTTTAAGAGCCCTATGGACCTAGGGGAAGCACTTCCCTCTTCTATTAACATTGGAATCTGTCAGTGCTCTTGTAATATTTTGACCATCAGGGAACAGTCAGAGTGTGTGGCACCTTGTTTTAGTTTCGGTGGGGGTGGAGGGGGGAAGGGGAAGAAGGGGAAGAAGGGAGGGGAGGAGGAGGGGAGAGGAGGGGGGAAGGGGAGGGGAGAGGAGGGGGGAAGGGGAGGGGGGAGGAGGGGAGGTAGGAGGGCGGAGGGAGGCAGGAAGGGGGGAGCCGGGGGTTTGTGTGTGCGACAGTAAGTTACAATATTGACATTGCGTTTACATATGTACATGTATGAGTAATGCTTATCACCTCTATTTACATTGTCTAAGGACAACGCTGCATTAGGTTGCAATATTGATAGTACTTTTACATGAGAACTGCTTAAAACCTCTAGATGCATTGGCTGAGGACAGAACCTTTCTGTGCCTGGGCTCAGTATTCCATCCTCAGAGTTTGGGTGGGGGTAAGTTGAGGGGGGTGAGGGGGGGGGGGGAATAGGGAGAAAGGGGAAGAAAGCAGGGGGTTTGTGGGTGCAACAGTAGGTTACAATATTGACATTGCGTTTGTATATATATATATATATATATATATATATATATATATATATATATATATATATGTGATGCTTATCACCTCTATTTATTATGTCTGAGGACAGCGCAGCAGTAGGTTGCAATATTGATAATGCATTTACCTATATGGGAGCTGCTTAAAACCTCTATTTACAAAGGCTGAGGACAGAACCTTTCTGTGAGTCTGGGTTCTCGTAACGTAGCCTGGGCTCAGTATTCCATCCTCAGAGTTTGGGTGGGGCAGAGGAGTGGGAAGGGGAAAGTTGAAGGGTTGGGGGGGGGGGGGATAGGGAGCGAATAGAGGGATGGGGGAAGGGGAGGGAGGGGGTGGTGGGGGAGGAGTCAGGGTTTTAGAGAGATACCACTGTTGATTACAGTATTTACCCTACACTACCATTTATGATTAATACCTTAAACATCTAATTGCTGTGATTAAGAACAGTACATTTCTGTGGATTAGCTTTGGAGCGTTGTAGATACCTGCTCAATTTATAGAGCTAAGACTAAAGAGTTTGGTTGCTGGGGGTGGGTGTTGAGCGCGGAGAGAGGAGGGGGATGAAGGATAGGGGGGAGCGCTGGGAGCAGGGGGGGAGCAGGAGAGGGGGGGGGCTGGGAGGGGGGAGCCAGGGGGGGGAGCAGAAGGGGTGGGGGGAGGGGGTGGCAGGGGGGAAGGGTAGGAGGGGTAGTGCTGGGAGCAGGGGGGGAGCAGGAGAGGGGGGGACTGGGAGGGGGGAGCCAGGGGAAGGGGTGTGGGAGGGGGTGGCACGGGGGTAGCATAACAAGTGGAGGAACCTCTAAAATTGTATTTATGATAGAGACAGTGGAAACTATCAGGGCAACATATTTTAACTGTCGTGGGGAGAGGAGAGGGAATAGTCATATACAACCTGACCTTCCTGGACCGTAGAGAGGCAGTTCATTTATGGCGATTCAGTGACCGGGGAAATTGAGGGGGGGATTAACCTCTCCCGTATGAAAGGGGGGTAGTCAAGAGATATGAACCCAGGGGATCTTGTTCGCCTCGATCTCGTATGCCGTTGGAGCCTCTGGATTGGATATCTGATGGTGCGGTAGTCCGGGGGTCCTCCGCAACCGGTGCAGGCCTGCAGCCGGTCTCGCGGGTGCGAAGAGGTCTTTCAGCTGTCAGGAGCGGTCAGGAGAGGGGTCGTCGAGCTTGTGCTGAGTCGCTCAGGAAGAAAAGTTAGGTTTTTGTGTTCGGTGATGTCTGGGAGCCCTCGGGGGGGAGGGCATAGGGGGGGGGGGGGTTGGATCAGGAAAGGAAGGGCGGGCCAGGGGAGATGGTGGAGCTGGCCGGGGGAGATGTGGGGGTGATGGCGTTGGTTGGGGGAAAGATGGAACCAGGGAGGGAGAGGATGTGGTGGTAGGCCAGGGGGCGAGGAAATTAGTTGGGAGAGTGGTGCTTCACTGGGAGGCAAATTTTCCAACTGGGTTCCTGAGGCTGGATCAGGCGCCCCGAGGGTACTCTGACACCGGATAAGTTGAGGGGGGGGGGAGGCAGGAACAAAAGCCTTCATTCCGTAGGTCTTCCTTCGGGGGAGGGAGGGTCGGAGGATCTCGGCTGAATGTTAGTGAAGCGACATCTTGTGGAGACGATCTGCAGGGGCGATTCCTCGATGGACATTCAGGAGATACTGGAGTTTTGGTTGGTGATTTAGGCTTTAGTCGGTGGCACAGGAAAGCCTCTGGTTGGCCAGCCGCTCTGAGACCCCCGGGACCTCCGCCTCTTCGTATTGTGCTGCGGTCTTGGAGGTCGTTCTGCAGTCCTGCTGCAGCCTCAACCCCAATGCTTTCAGGAATGACGGAGAGTCCTCAGGTCTGGAGATGGTGTGATGGCGGCCATTCTTCAATTTAAAGGGGAAGCCCCAACGGTAAGTGATGCCGCGTTCTTTTAGGATACTAATGAGGGGCTTCATATCTCTCCTCTTCCCAATAGTGGCCCTCGACAGGTCACTGAATATTTGGATTGCATTATCCTCTATTTGGAGGTCTCCCGCCCTGCTTGCGGTCATAATTTTCTCCTTGGCGGAGTACATCTGGAGTTTTACGACCACATCTCTGCGCCGGTTTGGGGCCCAGTGCTCTGTGTGCCCGATCCATCTGGAGGTCATGGTCAGATAGTTCTGGGACCAGGTGCAGAAATAGTTTGCGGAGGTAGGTTTGAAGAGTGTCAGAGGTGACCGTTTCTGGGATATTCCTTATTCTTAGGTTTTGCCTCCGGTCTCTATTTTCCAGGGTTTCCAGGGCATCTCTTTGTTCAGTAAGCTCATGGCCTAATCTAATCACCCCATCCTCCGTTGCGGATTGTGAGCCTATCACATCTGTGATTTTGCGCTCCAGCACGTCCGTGCGTTTCATGAGGCCGTTTATGTCTGTTCTCAGACCCTCCAGGGCTGTATTTAAGTCTTTTGGAAATTCCCTTATCATTTTGTAGAACAGGGATTCAAAATATTGCTTGTTGAGGCCGAGTTCTTGCAGCTCTGGGGAGTCCGGATCGATAGCTGCGTCCATGTGTGCAGCATGGGCTGCTTCCTCGGCGCCATCTTGGGTGTCGCCGCTCGGTTCTAAGGGCCGATGCGCAGGGGCAAAGTATTTGGTGACCCCCTGTCCCTGGTTTCCTTTTGGTCTGACAGGCATTTTCCTCCCTTTATGGGGTGCTTCTGGTGCATTTGTTGGTATAGTTTTTGTGGTTTAGATCGCTCGTTCTGGCGGGTTGTTTGCGAGGGTGTCAGGAGCTCCTCTACTACCCGACCATGCTCCTCGACGTCACCGGAAGTCTCCGACAGTTTGCTCTTTTGAAGAATGATTCATGGACCAAAGGAACCGACCAATCCGAGGCGGATCCAAATTCACAAAAAAATGGGTTTGTGTCCATTATAGTATTCCGTACAGCTGATTATCTCTGGTAAATAGCAGACCTCTTCAACCCCCTTGAGTGTGGAAGGGCACCTACCACATGCCCTCAGCCAGTACCAATGGGGCCTTAACCATTGCTGCCCACCCCAGTATGAGAAGGAGGATGAGGAGATAGAGAATCCTTACCAACAGGCCCATAATCCTTCCATATGCAACTGCGTACTAGAGCAGGCCAACCTGGCCCATCATCAACTATTACAGTGACCTTGAGGGAACCCTCTGATTCATCCAGCACTGCAAATAGGAATAGATGCTGACAGGTCTTACCGCCCTACTGTATACAAGCTCATATTGGTTTACATTTGAAAAACAAAATAACATCTATTTTTGCATTTACTTTTTTGTAAACACTTTTACAAATATACGAGTTACCTGAACATTTTGCAACAAATATTCACAAAGTGAACTGCAAGACATTCACACATCCTCTGCTCTGCATAGACAGTACACATCAATTAGACACTGCATCTTACTTTCTTTCTATTATATTTGTGAAGCAGCCAAAGTCATAACAATGGGTATGCACAGCAGGATGACATCGCAGTATTCCGTGGAGCTATATAATTAGTTACAGTATAATGCTGTAGTTACAGATTTTTTATATAGCTACAATGAATGTGATTTCTATTGTTCATAATGTAAAGGAATATGCAAAGAAAAAAACTTGTTTACGCTAAAAGAGCTATTTGCTGGATTTTTCCAATGTTCCTGTCACTTCTTCTAATTGACTGTCATTAAATGTGTTCATTATTTTATCACTTGAGTATATCACCCTCAATACTGTATATATACTGTATATTGCCAGTGTGTGTTTTGAGACTGGACAGAGCTGGAAGCTCTATTAGCCAATAAGAGAGCTTCTGAGCAAGAGACTGGTTGACACTGACAACCAATAGGAGGAAACAAAGAAGTCAAGAGCAACATCCAATGTGACAAAAATTCACAGTAAAATACCTATATATCTCTTGAAAAAAGGGTCATTTAGTTAACCCTTTGGCCAAAGCGTATAAGCCTGCGAGCCACTTTCAAGGCATGACCATAATATCGCAGATTCTAACACTAACGGATTAAAATCCTTATTTACCTCTATAATTAGAGGAAGGATGGTCCTGGCATTGAACCTGTCTCAACCAGCTGCATGAAAAGAAAACCTGCTTACCTGGAGAGTGGGGAGGGGTGAGCTTTAAACACTGGTTGGGAGGAGCCACTACCTTCCAAAACAGCTGAGACCAGCTGGACAAAGTTAACAAACACACCAATCGGTGTGAGGGAATTCCCCTCCTCCCCCCTCTGCGACGGAGCGGCACTCAGACGGACACCTGTTGATTGGATTTGGAGACGAGTGGTGGAGCTCCTGGCTGTGTCAGGTGACCTGAAAACCCACGTGTGCTAAAGATCTCCCCCTTCCTCTGCGGATGTGCAGATGAGCAGTATCTGGGTGAACATACCTGATGAGGTGATCTCTGGTGAATTATCTCAACTTACCTGAGCTGTTTGGTGGATGTGAACACCCTTGGTGAACCGGAGCCTTTGAAGGAGAGCGACTAGCCTTTAAAGCACTTGCGCAGCAGCCGTGGGAGCATCTGGTCCATACTGGTTATTATATCTACATGCCTATTGTTATTATGTTTTCTGTAGGTGCATACATTACCTTTTGTATAAATTTCAGTATTTTATTTACTACACTATGAGGGTCTTGCGCTTTTTTCTTTGTATTTTTGTCTAGCTGGTGTTATCCTGACCCAAGTCTCCCTCAGCACAGCAGCAGACCCTACATTCCAAAGAGAAGTTCAATTTAATATTACACATTGCATTTGTGGTGTTTATATATATTCTATCACTTACACACAGGATTTAATATAAACTACACAATATTTGTTAACCATAGTCTTTATTTTGTGGTTTCCTTATTATTCACTTAGTTGTTTAAAATATTCACTTTAAACACATATATTGATGCGCTTGGACATTCCTTGTTCTATATAATCTGGTGCTGCTGATGCTAGCAGAATAGAAAGCCAGAAATGTTGATGACGAACTGGAGATATTAATAAATTGAGTGATAGTTAACCACTCCAAACTATTAAAGTCTCTCTGCTCCAGGACCAGCACCGCTGAGAAGCAGCAGATTTGGGGGTCATACTCCACTGACTAACTGCCTTAGTGAACGCTGCCCGCAACATTAATATGCTGAAGAAGCGCTGGGCAATGCTGGACAGCAAGTGAAAGGTTAAAAAGAAGATTGCTGACCATGCTGCTCAAGTGCGCGACTGGAGGGGGACCACCTGTCCCCTTGTCTTTGACCCCTATGTAGGAGCGGGTCAGCTTTCTAATAGCTACCTTCCAGGCCTCGTGGACTCAGAGAATGTGGTGCGACCTGGTAATTGAAAATAAAGTACATATACTGTATAATACACTACATATCAATCTCATGTATTCATGTCACTTTAGACACAACCTTGAACATCAGAACAAACATTACTGTCTTATTTGCAGTGCACTCACACATACATGTGAGCAGTACTTAGATAAATAACGTATGTGACATGAGATTAGAAACACAGTATAGGCCAGGGGTGAGCAAACTTCTTATGCCAAGCCCCCCCCTTTTCATCCATGAAAATTTTTCGCGCACCCCTCCCCCCCCTGCCTGATGTAATCAAAATCACATGGGAAAAAAAAACTTTTATTAAACGGTATACAATGTAAATACAAATATGTCTAAATACTTATTTCAACAGCTCGCGCTTGCAAAATTAGGCTGCGTCCACGCTGCCGCTGAGAGCAGTGACATCAACTCTCCAAGCATGAGCACAGCGTGTCCTGTATAATTTTGCAAACACAAGCGGCGGGGGGGGGGGGGGGGGGCATGGATCAGGGTTATTTTTTTGTGCGTTTGTGTGGCTGAGTGTGTGTGTGCATTGACTGCTGCTGAGCGCACTTCAAAGTCAATTTTGTTTGTCTCCCCAAGCACCAAGCTTTGGAGAGCGTATGCCCCCCAGTTTGCGCACCGCTGCATTCAATCAAAACACACACACACACACACAATAACAACACAGACACAGCACACATACTCAATCACAACACACACTAATATCACAACACACACACAATCACAACACACACACAATCACAACACACACACAAAATCACTACACACACACACCACACAATCAATCACAATCAACGCAGACACAACACACACAATCACAACACCCACACACATACTCACAACACACACTCAATCACAATGCACAACACACACAATTAACACAGACAACACACACACACTCAATCACAACCAACACAGACACAACACACACATACACTCAATCACAAAACACACACAATCACAACACAGACCACACACTCATATCATAACACACAATCAATCACAACACACAGACACAACACACAATCATAAGTCACACACTTTCACCTGGGGGAGGAAGTACTACTGTAAGCATGCTCATGTCCCCCATGCTGCTAAAACTGGGTTGGGTAACACAGGAGGAGGAGGGGATGTCTGTGTACAGGGAAGGAAAGCCCCGCCCCCGCAGCAAAGCCCACCCCCGCTGTAGGCAGACAGCACAGAGAAGCAGCAGCACAGAGCTTGTCCACCCGTGCACAGCTCTGCCTGCTCGCAGGTTTCCCCGCACTGCCTGCGCCCCCCCTAAATAATCTTGCGCCCCCCAGTTTGCGCACCACTGGTATAGGCCATGCCTTCCACAGTGCAGTAAGGGATCAATCAGTATAAAGTGATACTTTGCCTATATGAGGACTGCTCACTAATTACAAGAACACTAGTTTAATCAAAAGTCTGAGGCGCCTATTCTAGTAGCTCCAAAGTTGACATTGCACAGAAATCGTGAAATTAAATGTGTGAAAAACCCTCTTCTCTATAGAAAAATCGCATTTTAAAAACCGCATTTGACATCTTTATTTTGAATTTAAAACTGTTTAAAGTGTATGTATGTATACAGTATCTTTATTTATATAGCGCCATCCAGGTAGACAGCGCTTCACAGCAGTAATACACGTGACATAATAATATAACACATAATGGGAATAAGCACTTCAAACATGAGAAAAAGGAGTCCCTGTCCCGAAGAGCTTACAATCCATGCGGTTTGTTTTTTTTGTTTACTTTAGAAGCGGAGTATAATACGTTTGTGCATCATACACACTATACTGTATTTAGCAGCCATTTTAGACAGCATGTGCAAGTGCTGCTAGGAGTAAGGGAGAGACAGACTGGGTTAGGTGTTTGGAGGTTTTGGTGATAGTGGGCATTAGGAGCGATTTCTGATGGAGTTGTCTTTTGTTCTTATATTTTAATTTCAAATTTTATTGTCTTGTCAGTGTGAAAGTTTTTCATAATCCGTAATTGAATTTAGTTTTTTATTTTCAATCTCTGTTTTGTGTGTGTGTTTGATAGAGGGTGTGACATTTATAGGAGGAGTGGACATGGGAGTGGAGGTGTGGGGAGTGGCGGTGTTGGGGAGGTCAGGAGCTAGGGTAGAGGTAGGGGAGTCCAGCAGGGGCTACAGAGATTAGGGGCAGTAAGAAGGTTCTGGGAGTAGTGGACAGGGAGAGAGGGAAACTGAACAGCAGACCTCTGAAGCCTCAGAGGTTGCAGCTCCGCCAGCGGATGCGTCTCCTCCAACACACATCACAATGTGAAAGGGGTCTGCAACGTGCGGTTCTCTGCTGAGGAGAACCAAGTCCTGGTGTATCAGGTGGTGCGTCAGTATGATCGCCTGTTTGGTCGCTTAACAGGTAAAAACACCAATAATATAAGTAGTGTCCCAATTAAGAGTGACATGTACTGTACAAAGAAATGTACTATTACAATGCACTTTGCATGTACAGTATTTGTCATTCATGGGAATAAGTCATCCATTGCCAATAATGGGAACATTCCGAAATGTATCCTATGCTGAAAAAAATGCATTCTATGTAATACTGTACAGTATGAGCGATAGCTTTAAGTTAAAAACCCACATAAAATTGTGTAATTAATAAATTACACATGTTCTTTTTATTATGATGAACTTTTAAATGTCTGTTAATGTCCAAAATGGTTTTATTTATACTAGGAAAACTATATTTTATATCGCTTTGTGGGATGAGCAATTAAACCCTAATAGGACAAAGATTCATTACACGGAATCAGACACAGGCAACATTTTAAATACCACCATTTGTGGATTTTATAATCATGTATTATAGCATTCTCAAATGCCAGTTCAAAACAGTAATGTCTGGCCAATTCAATTCTCACACTATGGTGTGTGTTATACGGAGCCTACAGTATAAATAAGCATTGTTTCCACTGACAGTCGAGGCACCGGCAACGAAATTATCCAGAAGGGCGACTATTGTCTGTCGCAACGATCAAGCTGTGTCTTAAAGTCAAACAAAAATGTAAATACTGAATACCACATCAACTCCCACATTATTGCAACTTGAAAAGAAATATGTTTATAATATCACAAACGGCAAAAACTTCCATGTAGCAATGTCAATCTCATTCGCAACAAAGTGTCTGAAAGTTGAAAAACAAAGAGCAACACCCAAAACGAATTATTCTCAAGAAGGCCCATGATGTGTGAACAGTTATACTGACATTGTGAATACATGGGAAAACCAATCAAAAACCATCGCACAGTGAATAATTATCACTGCCTCCTAGATGCCAAAGTAAATCTACAGGTTAAGGAATTGAGTTTGGCATAGGGAGCAAAGTCTCCATCTTTGCTGATGAATTGTAACGCGTAGCTCACCACAAACGAGGCGCGACCGCGGGGCTGAGGGCTAGGGAATTGTATAGAACGCCAACCACAACCGCGAGGGCGCATCTAGAGTGTAGGATAGTCGTGCAGGCCGGATCAGGGTAACACAAGACAGCGTAAGTGAGGTACTTGCTGGATCTTGGAGTATAGAGCAGCGGATCGTTGGGGTACGTAGCCAGGGTCAGGGTTGGAGAGCGTAGAGTAGTCGTGGAGCAAAGCCAGGGTCAGTGCAGGAGAGAGCAGCGTCGTCGTGGTTCCAAAGCCAGGGTCGGTGCAGGAGAGAGTAGAGTAGTCATATCCAAAGCCAAGGTCAGTGCAGGAGAGTATCACAGAATGGTTTCCAGGCAGGGTTAGGCAGCAGGGTTCAGGCAGACAGGAACTATGTGGTGAGTGCAGCGTCACACAAACAGAGGTTATGCTCGGCAATGACTGGGAGCTCTGAGAGGATATTTATAGGACCTCCCACCAATGGGAGGCAACCAGGAAGCAGGAGTGCGGTACAGGATAGGCTGCTGGATCATGAAGGTGTGTCCTATTACACAGCCAATAGCTACCACGTCAGAATGTGCGCGCCGCGCGCAACCCGCGCCGCGCGCAACCCACACAACACGTAGGCGACCCGGTCACGCGCCGTCATCGCGCGCCACAACACCCGCGCCAACACGGGGCGGGGACCAGAGGCAGGACCCGCAGAGATAGAGGAGGAGCGCAACCGCGCCGCGTAACAGCAACGTCAGGATGTGGCGGAGACCAGAGGCAGGACCCGCGGAGGTAGAGGTGGAGCGCGGGGCATAACCGCGCTGTGTACCGGTGACACCAGGACGGGAGTGGGACCGAGGAGCGGAGACCGCAGACCACCGGGGAGACCGCGCACGCCAAGACAGGAGGGGCGAGAACGCGGCCCACGCCCGCAGACCGAAGGGGACCGCACAGAACCCGTGCGCTGCGTGTGAGGTTGCCACTCTTGAGTGGCATGGTAGTCCAATGGGCAAGAGAGGGTTAAAGGGGCAGGAGCAGCAGAATGGTGAATCCTCACATGAATTGTGTAAGGTAGTACAATCAGAACCGGGTGTAATTTATCTAGAGAAGGACTTGGATTGACTGGAAACTTGGGCAGGTAAATGGCAGATGAGATTTAATACAGATAAATGTAAGATTATGCTTTTGGGAAGCAAGAAAAACAGGTGATTTACAAATTAAATGGGGACAGGGCGAAACCTTGATAGAGAAGGATTTAGGAGTTCTTGCAGACAGCAGGCTTATACATAGTGCCCAATGTCATGCAGTAGCTGCAAAAGAAATCAAGACCTTATCTTGCATAAAACGGGGAATGGATGGATTGGAAGTAAACATAAATATTCCCATCTATAAAGCATTAGTAAGACCACACCTTGAATATGGAGTACAGTTTTGGGCACCACTCCATAAAAAAAAGACATTATGGAACTAGAAAAAGTGCAAAGAAGAGCCACCAAATTAATGAAGGGGAAAATCTGAGAGGCTAGCTAAATTAGATTTGTTTACATTAGAAATGAGGCGTCTAAGAGGGCATATGATAACTATGTACAAATATTTTCAGGGTCAATGCAAGGAACTTTGAAAGAACTATTAATGCCAAGGGCACGATAAACGACTCGGGGTCATCCCTTAAGGTTGGGGGAAATGAGATTTCACCAGCAACAAAGGAAAGGGTTATTTGCAGTAAGAGCAGTTAAAATGTGGAATTCATTACCCATGGAGACTGTGATGGCAGATACAATAGATATCTTCAAAAAAAGGTTGGACATCTTTTTAGAAAGGAAAGGTATACAGGGATATACCAAATAAATAAACATGGGAAGGATGTCGATCCAGGGAGTAATCTGATTGCCCTTATTGGAGTCGGGAATTATTTTTTTCAGACATCATTGGATAATGTTTCACTGGAGTTTTGTTTTCCTTCTTCTGGATCAATATACTGTAAATACAAATAATAGATAAGTATCTGTCATCTAAATATAACAATATGTATGTATGTCTTTATTTATATGCCGCCAAAAGTGTACTCAGCGCTTCACAAAGACAAAGTACAGGGAATTATAATAATACAATAAGTGCAGCAAAATCAGAAAATAGTAACGGAAAGCCCTGCCCCGAAGAGTTTACAATCTAAGGCCGAGTCCATAGAAGGACAGGCCGCGCTGAGCTGTGCGGATGCTTCGCGCTGAGCCCCTGCATCCTCAATGAGGATGCCTTGAGAGCGGGCTCACGCGAGCGTCAGCAGGCGTGCTGAGGCGCTGGATTTTTCAGCCGACAGCCAAGCTGTTTTTCAGAGCGCTGTCGGCTGAAAACATCCAATCAGCACGGAGCAGCGTCAACGTCACGGCGCCGTGATGTCGGTGCCGCGACGTTGACGTTGGTGCTTCACGGGCGATTGGCCCAGTGACGTCACTGCCCCGCCTCCCTCAGTCTCCCCCCGCCTCCGATCGCGCCTGCTGGCTCGCCTGCATGGGCATGAACTCGCGCAGATTTCAGCAGGCGAGCCTCAGCGTCAGCGCGCCTCAGCCGTGCTACCCCCTCTATGGCCCCAGCCTAAGAGGTTTGATGGGTAACTTACAGAGACGGCAGGTGAGGGAATAAGTGCTGTAGATGGCAGTGCTTGGTCACAATGGTTGGTAGGAGTGACTGAGTGTGGGACAGTAACCATGAGTGCAGGCTATTGGGATGCTTGATTTGTGGAGCAAGTTTTAAGGTTAGTCAGTATTAAAATAAGAGGGTTAACACACTTTACAGGGGAAGAGATGGCAGGGAGGCATGGGTGAGATCAGGTGTGTATGTCTGGTTTCAGGCTTAGGGGAGATTGGATTGGAGATCAATAGGTTGAACTTGATGGACATATGTCTTTATTCAACCTTATCTGCTATGTAATTATGTACAGATGCAGAGGCCATTATTTTTACAAATCACGGCGCCGTTTTCGTGTGCGCAGCTGTACGCCACGTGGCATGAACACGGCCAATCGCCCCAGGCACACGTGTTTATCGCGGTTGCTTTGTTTGAATGTCATGGATTGTGTGCAATTAAATGCAATGAAATTAATGAATTGTAATATGTACAGTACTGTGCTACTGTGTCAATTTCAGGTGTTTGAAAGCCAGAACCCTAAAATGCCATTTTATGCACTCACCTGCACTCGCGTCTTAATGTGGTACGGTTGGAAGAAATCCCGCGCCATGACAGGGGTATTCCGAGGTATAAACCGCGTGATTTGTTAAAATAATGGCCGCTGCATCTGTAACTATGTAACCAAAAAAATGCTAGATAAGTAGAGTACAAAAAACATAACTTATATCTGTTTGTAGTCTGGTTGTCTGTTTCCATTATCAACCAGCAGGGGATGCTAGAGCACAAGGGCTAGGATTGACTGTAAATACATGTCATACATTCAGATGTGTATCTCATGTTTACTTGCATGTGCAATATAGAACACACACGTTGAGTGTGTTTGTGTGTGTAAAGATAATGTAAATAAACTTATTATACAAATATTTTTGCAGACACTTTTACAACATAATTCCTGCTCAGAACCAGGCATATAAATGTAATTGGACGTCTTTACACCATGGGTCATTTAAGTTGTCATTATTCTGGCATTGTACAAATTAATTTAAAGGTTGTCATTTGATGTAATCCCAAAGCTTTTAAATGTTCCAGTCTGTTGTATTCTGTGAGTAGTAGAAAACAGCACAAAAGACACGAAGTTATAATGACAAAAAAGCAGTGAGGAGATATAGAAATGGCAAAAACTAAAGATGTTTTTTCAGGATCATCTTGCTTTTCAGCAGGTCCTATTACAACAGCGGACCCCGAACTGCAGACTTGTTTTATGAAATAAACACATAACTGCTTCTGAGACTACAAAAATCATGAATACAAAATACAGTATCAATTACTGTATTCTCATGTTGGTCTAATAAAGAGCCAGTACAACCTGCAAAGAATCCAACTTTAGTTTTCTAGAATGACTGTTGGACTGTAACAATTTCTCGTCTAACTTATTAGGAACTTTAGAGATCCTGCCCTCTTGTTTCAACTATATCCACAGAAAGCAGGGTCACCATAGGAGAGAAAAGAACAACATAGGGCAAAAGCAGGGATCAGTGTAGATCTTTTAACTGGACTCTTAGAAGATTATACTCACAAAACAGAGATACAAATCAGGCATATACAAACTGTGGCAAACATGGGTAGGGCTTGACAAAGTGAGAATTTGACGTAAGGGGAGGGTCTGACATAACAGCACTGGGATCTATGCAACCATTTTAAGTCAGCATCCATCTTAGGTTTTGTCTGAGTGAACGGGTTATGAGATGGACGTTTTTGAATGAGGTTTTTGCTTTCAACTTTCAAGTGAGAATAAACCAAGCAGCTAACTAAAAAACCTTGAGCAAAGTGCCAATGTTATGAAAAAGGCCAGACTGATAGGGATGGTTTCTGTATGTAGAGAAAAGGTCACCAGCTTAATAAAGTATTATTGCTGAATCATCTCATTTAGACATCCCATAATGTCATCAACTCAATGTATTCGTGTGCATAATTTGTTTACCTTTTACGCTTACGTAGTGACGACACGCAACCTTGTAGAGGGGGCGTGGGTTTAGTATTTTGTGTATAAATGAGGCCTGTATGCACCATGTCTTTGGGAGGGTTTTATTTTGAAACTCTCCTCTGCGTGTGCACCGCACAAGCAATAAACTTATTTGTCTATTCTGCAAAATATAACCTCAGACTCGTGTTGTTATTTCACAGAGCTTTATCAGATGGCGCACCAAATAGAAACCCAAAAAACACCGGAAGCTGAGCACCTGAAAAAACCACTCCTCGGTCACTCAAATCTGAGCGCTCATAAGAATCAAGGTAAAAGGCACCTTTTGAGGAAAGCCTGAGTTTAAAAGTTGTTTTGAGTGATGTGTAGAGAGATGTGTTTTGAAGGGTGTCTCAATCTGTGTTGACGGGTTAACCTAGCAGTGTCAAATAAGTTTATTTGTCTGTTCCTGTATCCATTTTAAAGTGTTAAGTTTTAAGTTTTATTGGGATTAAGGTGAGAGTCCCGGTAAAATTTTTGGTGTTTTGGTGATAAAGGTGAGTGTTTGTATGCGTAAGGGATTGTTTTTCAGACTGTCCTGGGTTGTGATAAATATTTTTGTTGTCTGAGCAGGAAGGGTCCCTGATTGTACATTTGCTCTGTCTTGTCAGTAACATACCAAATGAGGTTATTTATGGATATCTGTTTAGAAGGTCTTATCTGTATCCATGTTATAGAAGTATAAGGTTTATCAGGGCTGGGTTGGACCCGCTGAAGTAATTCAAGTGTTTTCTTGGGTATAGTTATGGTGAAAAAATCAGAACAATAACATGCCAAAAGAGTTGTACGTAATCAGCTTGCGCTGATTATTGTATCAGGAGTATTGTACAGGTCAATTAAATTTGATTTCTGTAACCGAAGAAGTATTGTACAGGTCAATTAAATTTGATTACTGTAAGAGGAGAATAATGGGAAACCAAAGTTCTCAGAATTTGCCGTTAGAGGTTGTGTGTCTGCAGACAAAGATTATAAAGAATGGATACAGAGAAAAAGAAGAGACAATATAAATATGTTTTGTTGGCCAACGAAAATACATGCAAGTCCAATGAAAATATACATGCAAGTTCAAATGAAAATACACATGCAAGTCCCAGTGAAAAACATGCCACCCCAATGAAAAAAGTTTGTTTGCAATAAATTACTATAGAAGGAAGAGTGAAACTATGAGTAGCCGCACCGGTTTTCTTATCCGTAAGAATGCGAACGCAAGGGCTCATAGTGGAACCTTCTAACTTTCAGTAATCCCTGTGTGTCTGTGGTAGTATAAATCTTTGGATTTTATGAGGTTTTTGTGGCAAAAGTCAAGCATGGCAAGCCCGGCTGGCGGATACTGCAGAAATCAGTTGTGAACGTATAAGCTTTTCCTTCCATTTCCCCACATGCAATAAGTGGTTATAAATCATTTCCTGATATAAACTCAAGTTTCGGTGCCGGCAAGTAAAATTGTTGCGCCCTTAATGGAGAGTGGTTAGATGGATGTGATACCCTAATGAATTTTTCCTGAATGATTACCTGTGTGAAAGATAAACCATGCTAAGTATCACGTGTGCACAAATCACCATCCAAAAACTTGCAAGTACGTACGAAAACATGAATATTTTTTGCTCACAATGAAATCAAAGGTCTGAAAGAAAGAGTTTCAAAATCGCAGCAGCACAGAGCGTGCCCCCACTTTTTTCTCCAGCGCGAGGAATGTGCTAAGATACGAAAGTTAACTCAGAAAGCTCCGGAGCATCAGAGTAGTTTTAAAAGTCAGGTTATTTATGAGAATAAAGAATGAGAAGGGAATTTTTTTAATATAGTGCAGGGTGAAATTGTGGGGTAATAGGGGAGAAATGTTTTTCTGTTATTTGTTCGTTATTTTTGTGATGTTGTTTGGATGTGTATGAGAGAAGTTTTTTGTATTGTGTGTTCTGTATTGTGTGTAACCAGTAAAAACACATTGAATATTTTGTGTTCAAAAATGTGGGTAAAAGATCATAAGCATTGTTTGAAGTATATATTGTATTGTATGTTTTCATGTATATAATGCCAGTAATATGCACAACGCTTCACAGAAGTGGTGCACGTCGTAATCATATAGTTAGCAAAGGGTAAAGGTAAGAGGTCATGAAATAAGTGATCCAGACATAAAAGTAACATTAAGGAAGAGAAGTCCCTGCTCTGAGGAGCTTACAATCTAATTGGTAGGTAGGGAGAGCGTACAGAAACAGTAGAATTTGATTAGAAGCCAGGAGAGGAATTTCAGGAGGGGAAACGCAGAATCAGAGTTTAAAGAGTAGAGTGATTCTGGCAGCAGCGTTTGGGAGAGATAGTAGTGAAGACAGGTGAAAGTCAGGAAGCTGGGATAGCAGGGAATTACAGTTAGCAAGATGGGAGACAATGAGGGTCTGAATCAGAGTTTTAACAGTTGAGCAACAGAGGAACAGGTGTATCTTTGTGATATTGTGGAGGAAAAAGCGACAGTTATAGAAATGTTTTGAATGAAAGAGGAGAATATGAGAGAGGAGTTGAGGGAATGACCCCTAAGCAGCGTGCTTAGAGCTACTGCATGGAAGATTCAAGAGTAATGTGGAAGGAGATAATAGGGTCAGGTTTGGGAGGAAGTATGAGGAACTCTGTTTTTGCCATGTTAAATTTAAGGCGAAAGAGGGTCTTCCAGGATGAGATAACAGAGGGACATTCAGAAACTTAGGTTTGTATGGCAGGTGTAAGGTCAGGGGTTGAAAATTAAATGAGGGTGTTGTCAGCATAGTGGTGATATTTAAACCTAAGAGATGTTATTAGGTCACCTAGAGAGAGTGTGTGCAGAGAAAAGAGAAAAGTGTGGTCCACAGAGGCAAATGCTGCAGAGAGTAATAGGAGCAGAGTGTAATGACCTCTGTCTGGGGCAGCATATAAGTCATCAGTTATTTTAGTTAGAATTGTCTCCGTGGAGGGAGCAGTGCAGAAGTCAGATTGTAGAGGGTTAAGGAGAGAATGGGGGTTGAGAAAATGGAGCAAGCAAGAGAATACAAGACAAGTTCAGTAGTTAGAAAGACAGGTAGGGTCAAGCTTGCTATTTTTGAGTCATGGTATAACTAATACATGTTTTAAGGCGAATGGAAATGTAGCAGAGTAGAGGGAGAAAGGTGATCAACAGTGATGGTGACATTCTCTTTTGAGACAGTGGAAAAAGAGTCAAGGAAAGCAGGAAGAGAGTAGAAAGCGAAGTAGGATAGGAGGAAAAAGAGGGAATGTTCTGGTGTATGGATTCAACCTCTTGTTTAAAATAGTCTGCAAAGTCCTGAGGTGAGATGAAAGAAGAGTTAATGAGGGTTAGACTTGTGAGTGTTGACTAATGGAGAGAAATAGGTGTGTGTAGCTTGAGAAAGGACAGAATTGCAACAGGATAGCATACATTTTTAGTGAATGAAGTCAGTGAAACTATGAAAGTTCAAAACAGAAGGCATTAAAAAGAACTGAGTGTAGGGAGATAGCATGAGCGTGTGGAGTTATTTGTGTGTTAAGAAGTTATATAAACCTTAGCTATATAAAAGCCCGTTGGTTAATTTTTGAGAGGCCATAAAAAATGTAGTTCTTAGGGCTCTGGATAAAGCTCCATGTATTTAAACTTTAAGCAAAAGTTCCAATCCAATAATTATTATTTTTCAGGAAAAAGCCGTGGTGTACCATTATCTTATCTTTTCAGGGTCAATTGGCGAAACGCCCAGAAACAAAATGGCTCTTTGCCCGGAAACAAGTCTTATAGAAAATATTTTTTCTTTAGTCAGATGAATATGCAGAGTGTCTTTAAAATTATAAAGCTGACCGTGTGCTCAGCACTGTGCAAAGAGATTATATAAAGCAAGACATTAGTGAGAAGTCTTATACAAAATCATTTGTATATTAACTGAATATGTGATGTATGTTATAACTTTTAACCATTTATTTTTTCCAAAGGTGTCCGTAAGCAGTGATTATTGTAAAAATTGCTGTGTAATCTAGAATGGGTTTGCCAGGAAGTGGTGAATTTGGGAGTCACCTCTCATTTGTGAGGGTGTCTTGTGCATAGGGTTAAATATAGGGTCAAAAGTGCAAAAGCAGTTACATAAGTGAATAAGGTATGCATTATGTAGAAGGCATTTCAATTTTTTAACAGAATCGTTACAGTGGAGTGTTTGGGGTAAAAGCCAGATAGGGAGTGGCTAGGAAATTTGTATGGGTAAAATAATGGCTTAATTGGGAGTGAATATTTTTCCATAACAGTGGATAGTATTGGGAAAAGGGATATTGGCCTGTAGTTTGAGACAGTGTTTTTTGTCCCCACTTTTGAAGAATGGGACAAACTCTGACAGTTTCCCAGGTCTTAGGGATATGGCCTGCAGACAGGATAGAATTAATTATGGAAGCAAGTGGGTTAGCAAGGGATGAGGCCCTAAAGTTTCAGGAACTTAGATTGTATCAAAGTCAGGTTCACATTGGCTACTTAGTTTTAATTTGAGGAACATTAATAGGGAATACCTCTGTCTATATGTGGATGCTAAGACAGGAGTAAACACATTGATACAAGAATTTAGTCCTAGGTATAAATTATCTCCCTATGAGACACGTATGGGATGACTTATGACTATCAGCAGTCCAAAGGAACGAATTAAGGACCATGTTATTGGTAATAAAACAATAAGTTGTATGCAACTAATACATTTTTTGAGTCTCTCTAGGCAACGTTGAAAGTGCACCTACTCGAGATGGGGTTAATAGTCACATATTTCCTGCGCAAGCATGCTCTTCATCCCAGGTGAAAAGGCCTAAAGTAATCACCAATACAGCAAAGTCAAAGTAGCAGAGTTCTTTCCCTGGACCCAAAGCACGTAAAGCTCGTTCCAGCTCCACCAAATGTTCCAGCGCCACCAAAGACCAAAGTCACCTAAAGCACAGCCACATCAAGTTAACGTCTTGCCGAGTCAAAACTCTAACCGTTAACCAACGAGGAAAATAAGACACCAGGCTAAGGCCAGGTTCTATCAGAACATTTCATTTTTTCAGAGACTCAATATTTTTATTCTTTAGAGTGTGTTAAGTTAGAAATTTAAGGTGTATGTACAATTGAGCCTTGATGGGAGGATTGGTTTCCTGGAAGCGTGGCTTGTGAAAGCTCTTGTATGTGTTTTGGCAGTACTCATCACTCTCTATGTATGTGTCATGTGCAGCAAAACTTTGATCCAGAAGTGTGTTGCACCTCCACCGAAAGGAGGGGGTCACCCAGGAGCGTGTGTCAGCCACAAGGAAAGGATCATAAGTCAGCCATGTTGACCCATCGCAGACATCGTCTGTTCTGATATTCTGAGTGAATGATGTATGCAATGCGTGCAGGGATGAGGATCACACATTCGCTTCCACAGATACCAAACCCCCTCAATTCTCAGTAATAGAATGTTGTGATGATTCTGAAAATATATGAGGATAGAGATAGATGCAATTTCTTTTATCTAGCAACTGCATATCCAAAGAAAGGTTGCTTGCATAAAATAAGGTTTTTAGTATTATGTGTATAATTTCTGTATTTTTTTCCCAATTTTTTTAAGGGAACCTCTTTAAAGGATGTATCAGACACTAGGAACAAGAATCAATTTATGGGTCAAGTGTCTCCACCAACCAATGAAACCTGTGTAAAAATGTATGTTTAGTCAGAAAACAATTTACAGGAAGGATGTAGCCTTAATTTTGCAGTTTTTAATTTTCATCATTAAACCAAGAACAGGTTCAGATTAGGCTTATGGCCTTACAAAACAGAATTGCTTTAGACTATGTTTTAGCTTCAAAAGGAGGGGTATGTGTTTGATTAAGGAACAATGTTGTGTTTTTATTCCAGATCAGTGTAGCAATGTGCAGCATGAACTGGATGAAATACAAGAAATTCAAAAGAGGGTTACAAAGGGAAGTGACAGATTATCACCCTTGGGGTTAGGTGAATGGCTTAGATCACTTGGAGCAAAAACTTTTGAATGCTTGGAGGTGTGGGAGTGTTACTTGTTATATGTGTGTGTCACGTGTTGCAAAGGTATGATCCACAGGTGTGCGACCCCCTCCCCCATTCGGATGCCACTCTTTACAGATGCCAGAAAACAGCAGTACCGTGAAGAAAGAAGATGCCGACCACAGTTATTCAATTCATCAAAAGACATATTGGCCGCAGCGCCTTACGAGACTATGACAGTGAAGGGCACGCACCCTTGTCCTCTGAGTTATCCCTGGACTATCATCATGAACTTAATTCTCAAAAGCTATGTTTTAAGAATAAAAAAGGAGGGAGTGACAAAGTGAGAATTTGACGTAAGGGGAGGGTCTGACATAACAGCACTGGGATCTATGCAACCATTTTAAGTCAGCATCCATCTTAGGTTTTGTCTGAGTGAACGGGTTATGAGATGGACGTTTTTGAATGAGGTTTTTGCGTTCAACTTTCAAGTGAGAATAAACCAAGCAGCTAACTAAAAAACCTTGAGCAAAGTGCCAATGTTATGAAAAAGGCCAGACTGATAGGGATGGTTTCTGTATGTAGAGAAAAGGTCACCAGCTTAATAAAGTATTATTGCTGAATCATCTCATTTAGACATCCCATAATGTCATCAACTCAATGTATTCGTGTGCATAATTTGTTTACCTTTTACGCTTACGTAGTGACGACACGCAACCTTGTAGAGGGGGCGTGGGTTTAGTATTTTGTGTATAAATGAGGCCTGTATGCACCATGTCTTTGGGAGGGTTTTATTTTGAAACTCTCCTCTGCGTGTGCACCGCACAAGCAATAAACTTATTTGTCTATTCTGCAAAATATAACCTCAGACTCGTGTTGTTATTTCACAGAGCTTTATCAGGCTCCACTAGCTCCAGTAGGGCTCAAGGAGAGAAGAAAGACCGCAAAAGTGCAGATAATCCTTATAAAATGATTTACTGGTATAAAACAATATCCCCCTGAAATCAAAGCTTACATCAGGGTGGATACTTAAAAGCAATATGAACAAATGGTATAAACTTCTGTAACTATGTGTCTGTTGTATTTTCCTGCTTATTGACGTCGCTGGTCCCACCTCTATAGTACATGTTTTTTCAATCAGCGTTTGATTGGACACGGTACATTTAGACGTGCAGGCGTGGGTGGGGGTTATTGACTCCTGACGAAGCGAACCAGAGCAAAACGCGTTGAGTCCAAACCCCTGCCACAGTAGCGCTATCTGCACCCTTTGCGTCATCGGGGTCCCGGAAGTGATGCGATCGGAAGCGGTGGAGTCTCGTAGTGTGGTGAGATCGCGACTCACCTTACACACGGGAGTTATGGAGGTTTATACAATTTGTTCATATTGCTTTTAAGTATCCACCTTGATGTAAGCTTTGATTTCAGGGGGAAATATTTTATGGAACAAAAATAGACCAATGTGACTGCTGCTCCATGAACAAAAAATGGGAAAACTCACCAGCAAAAGGTAACTAAAAACACTTTATTGGAACTACATAAAAAACATGTATGAACAGAAAAACTCTCCTCCCACGCATTTCACGCCCCCTAATGGCACTTTTTCAAGGATTACTCCTTGGTACCTTGGGCAACTCTTTTAAAGTTTATGAATAGCTCCATATGATTCCTTTACCATGGGCGGTTATTAAGGTTGTCGCCAGAGTTACAGGTAGTATCCAGTGTAAAATTAATGGATATCATGAAGTCATATTGTAGATTGAATGTATAAAATAAAGTCAATTACAGTTTCTGTGTGATAGTGCCCGATTGTCAACAGGTCTAAGGGCTGTTATATACTGTGTGCGGCCGTGCGCATGCGCGTGCCTGTGCGAAGGCGCATGCACGTACAATAAAATATAACCCTCAATGGGTTAGATTCTATCCATATTTTGTTAAGTTGAGCAATTAGAGGAGTTACTGTATAAACCTGTGTGCCCCTTTGTTTAGCGAAACAGCTCTCCAGATCTGCAATCTCTGAGTGAGTTTCAAAGTGGATAGAGAAAGAGAAGCAGATAAAGAGGGGAAGGGAGTAATGGAGAGAGGAGGGGTGGGAGAAATGGGGGGGTAGGTTATGGTTGAGAGGTGGGGTGAAGGTGAGAGGTGGGGGAGAGAGAGGTGAGGGGAGAGGAAGAGAAAGAGAGGGGGAGAAAGAGAGGGTAGGGAGGAAGGCAGAGATGTGGGAGTGAGGGGTGGGAGGAGAGAGGTGTTGGGGGAAGAGGGGTGGAGGGGAGAAAGTGAGAGGTGGGGGAGAGAAGGGGAGTGAGAGATGAGGGGAGAGTGCGAGAGGGGAGAGGGAGAGGTGTTAGGGGGGATAGGGAGAGGTGAGGGGAAAGAGAAATAGAGGTGAGGGATGAGGGGAAAGCGAGAGCGAGGGGTGAGGTAAATAGAGAGAGATGGGTGATGGGTGATGGAGGCATAGAGAGGAGAGAGATGATGAGAAGAGAGAGGAGATTGGGGATATAGTGAGGGGGTTATAGTGACAATATGAGTCAGTTAGGCCATAGGCTACTTTATATTTTTCCTTTCGCCCCTCTAATGATGCGGCCTGAGTCTTGCAGTCGGATATAAGAATTGGCCCCCAACCTATTCTGAGTTTGGGATAACATGTTCAATTGGCATATAATATAAAGACAGTACTGATCTCCTGATTCCAAGTAATGTAGCGCAACTGGTTGGTCAGATGACCCCTTCTTGTAGGCTTCATGTATCGTGTAGCAATATTGTGCCATATGTTCCTTAAAGGTATAGTCAGTTTTGCCAATGTAATAAAGGCCAAACAACACTACTTTTCCTCACCTCATCACTCACAACTCCAATCCACATTGTCTTATGTCTGTATTTAAATCCCTCCTTTAACCTTCTTCGCTCACTTCAAATCGCTCCTTCACTTCCCTCTAAGCATTTGCTGACTACTTTAAAGGTGTTACGCCGGTGCTGCCCGCAGACCAGACCCGTCCCTTCTACTGAGGTGAGGAACGTATATGGGCACGCACCCGCAGCAAAAGGAGCATGGTGTGTGGTGATTGCGGCGTTGCCAGGCCAGGTGATGTTAGCTAGCAATACTTGCCGGTACCGGTGAAGAAGTGCCGTCGTCGTTGCCGTTTTTGCCTAGGTCAGGTATTGGTGAATTCCGGAATGTTGTTGTCCAAGCAGGGGTCGAGAGCCAGAGAAAGACGTCCGCCAAGCCAAGTCGTAACCTGAGTGAATAAGAGAGAGAATGCCAGAATAGTAATCCTAGTGGAAACTATGTCGAGCAATGAGTGAGAGAAAGGACAGGCATTATAAAGTGTGGCTGACCAATCAGAGGTGGAGGCAGGCCCGGAGGAGTGCGTGGAGCCATCCTGGATAGGTCCACTTGATTGGCAGGCAGGTGAGGACTCTTGTTTTGGCAGGAGGTCCTATTAGTCTGCTGGGGGCAGGTTTTCACTGCTAGAGCAGTGAATAAATTATCTTCACCCGGCGCGTGCTATTCAGGCGCGCGGCCGGGACACATGGCAGCCGCATGTGAGAAGGAAGATTTCGCAGGAGCGCGAGAACGCTGAGGACAGCGGGGAAACCCAAGGGCAGCAGGAGGTAAGTGACGCCAGCGAGGGGCGCGTGCCACGGCAGCGGGGGTTAATGAAGGTGAGGAGGGGCCAGGGCGCGGGCGCCGCGATCTCAGACTCCTCACAAAAGGCAAGGTGGATGCTATCCATAATGAGATTTCTTCTGTCTCTTCTCTCTCCTCTCTGCTTCTTTATAAACCTTCTTCTTCCACTTTTGACTCCTTTTCTCCTGTTATAGAGTTGGAAGTTTCTAAGCCGATTTTCTATTCTACCTCTACTACATACACCTACATATCATCTCACACCTTATCAGAACTCTTACTCCTGTCTTATTCTCCAATCTCATCCATATCTTCAATTCCTCTCTGACTTCTGGCACTTTCCCCTCTTCCTTCAAAGATGCAGTGGTTACACCTACAGGTATTCTCAAAAACAACCTGGACCCTACATGCCTTACTAACTACCGCCTTGCATCCCTCCTGCCGTTTGCCTCCAAATGGCTAAAACGTCTTGTGTTCTCCCGTATGATCAACTTTCTTACTTCCCATGCCCTCCTGGACCATTTACAATCTGGCTTTCCTACAGCTCACTTAACAGAGACTGTGCTTACTAAAGTAGCCAATGATCTACATGAAGCAAGATCCCAAGGTCACTTTTCCCTACTAATCCTACTTTATCTCTCTGCTGCTTTTGATGCTGTTAATCACTATCTTCTCCTTCATATTCTAAACTCTCTTGGTATCCGCAACAAAGATCTATCCTGGTTCTCATCTTACCTTTCACTTCACACATTTTCTGTATCTGTGACTAAGCTGTCTTCATCGTCTGTTGATCTGTCTGTTGGTGAAACTCAAGGCTCTGTTCTGGGACCTCTCCTATTCTCTCTCTACACACTATGACTTGGTGACGTTATCAACTCTTTTAGCCTTAGGTAACAGCTCTATGCAGATGATACGTAAATATATCTATCCACCCCTACCCTCACTCCTGCAATCCAGCTCCAAGTCTGTGATTGCCTTCTGCATATCCTCGTTGATGGTGCTCTATCGCCTTGAACTTAATATGTCTAAAACTGAGCTCCTCATATTTCCCACTAAATGTGGCCTAATATCCCTTTTGTGTTATAGGGTGGGGGGGGGGGTTGAATTGTGTATATTGGGGGTGGAATTGTGTTTGAGGGGGTGGTAGTGTGTGGAATTGTTGGTGTGTGTGGAATTGTGTCTGTGTGTGAAATTGTGTGTGTTTGTGTGGAGTGAAATTGTGTGTGTGTGGGGGAGGAAGTCATGTGGGGGGTATTGTGTGTGTGTGTGTGTGTGTCTGTATGTGTGTTTGTGTGGAGGGGGAGTAGGGGGTATTGTGGGGGTGAAGTGTGTGGGGGGGTGGAGAGGGGGAATTGTGTGTGTATGTGTGTGTGGCAAGTGGGGGATTGAGTAAGGGAATGGGAGCATTGAGAGATAGAGGGGAGGAGAGTGTGTGGTGAAAGAAGGGGGAAGGACAGAGAGGAAGAGTGTAAGTTTGGGAGAAGGGGAGAGTAATACATGGGGGGAGTGTGAGAAGGGGGGAGGAAATAGAGGGGGTGAGAGAGCGAGGAGGTGAAAAAGAGGGCGGCCTTGCAAGGCCACCGAAAGGGTTGGTCCCAGTGGAAACTCTTGTTCTGGGCTCTGAGAAAGCTGTTGGTGGCACTGCCTATGAGTGACATTTGACTCTACCCTTCTCCATTCACATTTACGGCACGGCCAAAATTAGATGTTTCTTCCTCAGTAATTTTGCCGGGAATCACCATTTTCCTCTGTCAATCTACAGTACTGCTAAAACTCTAATGCATTCCTTTATCCTCTGCCGTCTGGATTATTGTAACATACTGCTAACTGGCCTCCCTGCCTCACAGCTTTCTTCTTTGCAATCTATATTAAATTATGTTACTAGAATAATTTCACAAAACAGTATTTGCTTATCTCCTCCTTAAATCTCTCTCTTGGCTTCCTATCACATTTTGGATCACCTACAAAGGTCTCCTCCTTACCTTTAAATCTCTCCACTCATCTCCTCATTCCTACATATGAGCTTTGATCTCTCATTATGTCCCTACTCGCCTTCTTAAACCCTTTTCCCTTACTACACCTTACCTGTGGAACTCCCTCACTCTCCTCTCAGTATACGCCAAGTACCCTCTCTCCTCACCTTTGACAAACCTTAAAACTCACCTCTTAAATTAAGCATGCCAATAGCCTGCACTCATAGCTACTGTCCCTCAACCACAGTCGCTCCTATCAACCATTATGGCTAAACACTGCTATCTACTGCACTTATTCCCTCATCTACTGTCTCTGTAAACCTCCTAACTTACCATTTAGATTGTAAGGTCTCTGGGGCAGGGATTCAATGATTACTTTGTGGGATGTGCTACTAACTTATTAGAGAAACACAACCCAAACCACAAACATGAACCTCATTTTGTGAGTACCACTATAGCCCCACCCTCTCACAACACTGCTCATAATTTTCAATTTGTCCCAGTATCTGAAGAGGAGATTACACAAGTGCTCCTCAAAAAAAACAAAGTTACCAATGTGGACCTGGCACTGCAATCTAAGTTCCTAAGACTTGGTGCACCCAGCCATTGACAAACCAATTGCTTCTCTAGTCAACTCTATTCTGTCTACAGGCCATATCCCCAAGACCTGGAAAACTGCCAGAGTTGTCCACTCTTCAAAAGTGGGGACATAAACACTGTATCAAACTACAGGCCAATCTCTCTTCTCACAATACTATCCAAAGTCATGGAAAAATGTGTTCACTCCCAATTAAGCGATTACTATACCAAGACAAATTTTCATAGCCAATTTCAATCTGGATTTTGCCCCAAACACTCCACGGTAACTACCCTGCTAAAAGTTTGCAATGAGATCCAGTGTGGAATAGAACTGGGACAACTCACTGGTGCAATATGCCTAGATTTTGCAAAGGCTTTTGATACTGTTGATCATGTTATCTTGCTTAACAAACTCCAGTGCTCTAAACTGCATGCTTTAAACTGGTTTCATTCCTACCTATCAGTTAAATCCCAACATGTGTCCATCTCAGGCTCTAACTCCAACCCCTTGCATATCACCAGTGTTGTTCCGCAAGGCTCTGTTCTGGGTCCCCTACTCTTCTCAGTGTTCATCAATGATCTTCCTATAGCTTGTAAGGGAGCTTCAATACACATGTATGCAGATGACATCATCTTATATGCACACAGCCCTAGCCTCTCCGATCTTGAACACGCACTTCAATCTGACTTTTTGAGACTTGAATATTGGATTTCCCAAAACAAACTGTTTTTAAACATTGACAAGACTGTAACAATGGTATTTGGGACCAAGGCTAAATGTTTAAAGCTTCCAATGACTGAGCTCCAGATCAGAACCAACTAATGCCATCCAAGCCCCTGTTACTAGTTTTAAATACTTGGGCATATGGTTTGACTCCCATTTAACTTTTGGGATGCACATTGATACCCTGACATCCAAAACCTATGCCAACCTAGGTGTACTTTCTAGGAAGGAATCCTCCCTAAGTCTGCTGGTTAGAAAGCGTATCGCACAGCAGATGCTAATGCCAATTATCGACTATGGGACATATTATACGGCTCAGCACCCCAAATCCACCTTAGCAAACTTGATTCCCTCTACAATTCAATATCCCGTTTTGTTCTCCAATGCAACTACAACACACATCACTGCGAAATGCTCAAAGAACTAGATTGGTCATCACTTGAATCTAGACAAAGTTCATCTCTCCTGCCTTGCCTTCAAATATTTTCTTGGGAATCTACCCATCTATCTGAACAAGCTCCTCACCCCTACCACATGCAGCACTTATCACCTGAGATCTGACCCCAAAAGACTGTTCATGGTCCCAAGGTTCAGCAAAGTATCCGGCTCTCCCTTCTCTTACCGTGCATGCCAAAACTGGAACAATCTTCCAGAGACTCTCATAGCTGCCACCAGTCTATGTTCTTTCAAAACTAAAGCTGTCTCACATTTTAATCTGGTCTGTAACTGTTACATATGCCTATAATATATATTATCTCTAACTGTGCATGCAATGTCTTGTATATAATGTACACTCTCTTCGCTTATGTAACTATGTATTTGTAACCATATACTGTATTATTTGTCATCATAGTTACATAGTTACATAGTAGATGAGGTTGAAAAAAGACGTAGATCCATCAAGTTCAACCTATGCTAAATTTAGACAACAGATACTTTATCCTATATCGATACTTACTTATTGATCCAGAGGAAGGCAAACAAAAAACCCCATTAAGGGGAAAAATTAATTCCTTCCTGACTCCAAGAATTGGCAATCGAATGAATCCCTGGATCAACATCCTTCCCATATTTACTTATTTGGTATATCCCTGTATACCTTTCCCATCTAAAAAGACGTCCAACCTTTTTTTGAACAAATCTATTGTATCTGCCATCACAGTCTCCATGGGTAATGAATTCCACATTTTAACTGCCCTAACTGTAAAGAACCCTTTCCTTTGTTGCTGGTGAAATTTCCTTTTCTCCAACCTTAAGGGATGGCCCCGAGTCCTTTATACTGCCCGTGGGATGAATAGTTCTTTTGAAAGCTCCTTGTATTGTCCCTGAATATATTTGTATATAGTTATCATATCTCCTCTTAGACGCCTCTTTTCTAATGTAAATAAATCTAATTTAGCTAGCCTCTCCTCATAAGTTAGATTGTCCATCCCCTGTATTAATTTGGTGGCTCTTCCCTGCACCCTCTATAGTTCCATAATGTCTTTTCTTAGGATTGGTGCCCAAAATTGTACTCCATATTCAAGGTGTGGTCTTACTAATGCTTTGTAAAGGGTCATAATTATGTTTACTCCCCTTCCATCCATTGTCCGTTTGATGCAAGATAAGATCTTGTTTGCCTTTGCAGCTACTGCATGACATTGGGCACTATTGCTAAGCCTGCTGTCTACAAGCACTCCTAAATCCTTCTCCATCAAGGATTCCCCCAATATATCTCCATTTAATTTGTAAGTCGCCTTTTTATTCTTGTATCCCAAATGCATAACCTTACATTTATCTGTATTAAACCTCATCTGCCAATTAGCTGCCACGTTTCCAGTCTCTCCAAGTCCTTCTGAAGAGAAATTACATCCTGCTCTGATTTTATTACCTTACACAATTTAGTATCATCAGCAAAGATGGAGACTTTGCTCTCGATCCCAACCTCAAGGTCATTAATAAACAAGTTAAAAAGCAGGGGTCCCAGTACCGATCCCTGAGGTACTCCACTCACGACTTTAGCCCAACCTGAAAAAGTTCCATTTATAACAACCCTCTGTTGTCTGTCCTTTAACCAGTTTTCAATCCAGGTGCATATATTATTACTGAGTCCAATTTTCTTTATTTTGTACACCAACATCTTGTGTGAAACCGTATCAAAAGCCTTTGCAAAATCTAAGTAGACCACATCAACTGCATTACCCTGGTCTAAATTGCTACTTACCTCCTCAAAAAAACAAATAAGGTTAGTTTGGCAAGATCTATCCTTCATAAATCCATGCTGACTATTACTAATAATTTTGTTTTCCATTAGGTATTCCTGAATATTATCCCATTTTAAACCTTGAAGTAGTTTCCCTACTTTTGAAGTCAGGCTTACAGGTCTGTAATTTCCTGGTTGTGATCTAGCTCCCTTTTTAAATATAGGCACCACATCTGCTTTACGCCAATCTTGTGGTACTGAGCCTGTGGAAATGGATTTCTTGAATATTAAATATAATGGTTGTGCTATTACTGAGCTGAACTCCTTGAGAACTCTTGGATGTATGCCATCGGGGCCAGGTGCCTTATTTACTTTAATTTTTTCAAGTCGCTTATGAACTTCTTCCTCAGTTAACCAATTGTTCATAAATATGGAGGTTGTGGCTTCCTCCTGCGGCACTACTATTGAACAGGATTCTTCCCCGAGGCAAAGAATTTGTTTAATACCTGAGATTTTTCCTTATCTCCAATAATAATCTGCCTACCAATCTCACACTGAAAGGGTCCTATATTTTCTTTTCCCATTTTTTTGTTATTAAGGTACTTAAAGAACTTTTTAGGGTTGACCTTACTTTCTATTGCAATCCTTTTTTCATTATCCCTTTTGCAATTTTTGTTACATTCCTTATAATTCTGATACGATGTCTTTGTCCCTTCTGACTTAAAGAATCTAAACGCCATCCTCTTCTTGTCCATTTCCTCCCCTACCTGTTTATTTAGCCACATTGGTTTTGACTTATTACTTATTACCCAAGGGTATACACTAATAAGTGTGCTTTTCTAACAATGTTTTAAAGACTGCCCATTTATCTTCTACATTGTTCCCTGAAAAAACATCATCCCATTGTATTACTACTAGATTAGACCTCAGTTGATTAAAATCTGCCTTTCTAAAGTTTAAGGTCTTTGTTGAACCCAAGTAATCTGTTTTTTGATCATTTATTTCAAATGAGACCATGTTATGATCACTGTTACCCAAATGTTCCAGGACTTGAATATTTGTTATTACTTCTACATTGTTTGATATGACCAAATCCAGAACTGCCCCTCTCCTGGTTGGTTCCTCAATAATTTGGGTCATATAATTGTCTTTAAGCACCCCCAAAAACCTGTTTCCTTTGGTTGTAACGCTAATCTCATTACCCCAGTCTATGTCATCATATCTCTATGCCCAGGACATACTTGAAAACGAGAGGTAACTCAATGTATTACTTCCTGGTAAAACATTTTATAAATAAATGAAATTTTGTCTGACCTTGTTACACTTATTGTATTATAATTCAATGTACTGTATTGTCTCTTTGTAAAATGCTAAGTAGGTGCTATATAAATAAAGATATACATACAAGACATACATACATAAATGTGCATTAAGATAATTAAATCTTTTTAATGTTATGAACCCATGGCAATACCTGTGAGTTGAGATAGTGAATGTCCACCAAATTTGAAATAATTCATTGTTAGAACAAATTCTATTATCTGTAGTAACAGTTCAGTGTGGTACTGATATGAAGTATTATTGACAACGTATCTACTGTATACTGATTTGATGTAAAATGTTGATACTTAGGCTGCGATTATACAGAAAAACACCTGTGTTGTCGCCCGTAGCGGCACAAAAACACATTTTGAAAATGCATCAACTGTCTCCCGCTTTGCAGTAGAATTTGCAGTAGAATTTGGTGTAGCCACTTATTACGTATGTATGAAACTTGTTTTTTGCACCGCGCAGTGTCGCTACGGGCAACACCATGGGCGTTTTTTGTATAATCTCAGCCTTAGGCTTAAGGGATGTAAGATGATTCACAATACTACTGGCTACAGGCCTCTGGAAAGTTGAAATGCAGGCATTATTGATCAAAAGGTTGGATGTACTAAATGGTTTAGAGAAACTCAATTGTTGATTTTTAAAGAAATCCCTCAGTTTTAGGCTTCCATGCATTTCACACAGTTGTATTTGTCACTGGAAATGATGAGGGTGATTCGTGAGAACAAATGACCGCCCTTTGTTTAGGAGTCAGACATTAACAGGTAAAAGGGTATAGTTGTATAATGGAATAGATTCTAGATTATGTTTTGTGGAATATGGGTGATTTTTCCAATCTTTCTTCTCTTGCCTCCCCTCCTTGTGTGTAACCTGTGGCATTTCAATGTGTCATGCATTTCTCTGTGTCTATGTACGTTCTGTCAGTAGAAAGTAATAGTAGGGGTGTCACCAATGTCACTATACTCAGAGACACTGGCTGTATTGGACAAGTGTTAACTAGAAAGGCAGTCTAGGTAAGGCCAGGCAGTGGGGCCCCTTTTCAGGGGGACCTATTTCCTGGGAAAAGGTGGGAATCCCCCTAACGCCAGCCTTGCTGTCAACCATAGAGGTAGCTGGGATAGGGCCTTAGCAGGTAAGGACCACTGTAAAATTAAAAATGCCTGACTTTAAAATCTGGTCCTCGGGTCTAAAAATGAGGGGTGGTGGTGCTGCCAGGTTCCCATTGGCCATGGGGCTCACAGGGTGCCTATTCATTGGATAACCCCATTAATAGAAAAGGACAAAAAAGAGTGATAGTGGGAGGCTGGGATTCTACTTGCGAGAAGAGTGGAGGAGAGACAGGGTGCTGGTGTGGGGTTTGTGAAGCTTGTGCTAGTCGGAGAACCATTGGCAATGCTGATGGAGGGCAACACATGTCAAACCCACTGCAAACAACAGTAGAAGAAGGAGGAACGGGAGTGGTGAGGTGAAGAGACAAGGAGTGATGGGTGGGGATGGATAAAGAGATGAGATTAAGGAAGGAATAGGGTGTGTCAAATTGTATAAATTATCTTAGTTAATATTAAATCTGTAGTAAGTATCCAAATATGACTCTGGATTTAACTTCTGGAGATTTCACAGTTCCTATCAAATTCATTACTATTTTCAGTCTTTATAAATGACTTGCCATCCATCTTTAAAACTATATGTAAGCACATGTATGCTGACAAAACAATATTATACTGTCACAGCTCAAATTTCTTTGACCTTGAGAATGCCTTACTCTGGACTCTTTAAAGATCCAAAGCTGGATAACTCAAAACAACATATTCCTAAACATGCCAAATGTCACAAAATGATTTGTATTACTAAGGAAAAAGTAAATACTAAGTACAGTTAGGTTGTATAAAGTACCTATGTGGCTGTTTTATTTTTTAACTTGTGATTTAGTTTTCACTTCGATTAGCTGGGATTAAAACCCAATGCTAAACTGGGGATGTACAGAAATAAATAGCTCCTTGATCTACTGGCCAGAATATGAATGCTATCCACTTCTAACCTTTAACTTTAGTGAAATTGTTTATGTTACTGATCCCAGATTAACCTGCTTAAACTGGGCACAATTCCATATGCTGGGTTGCCCTTTTATGTAAATATAACACTCATCACTGTGACAAGTTTGCTGAACTAGGATGGTTACTCGTTGCCTCTACATGCAACATCCATTTTACTTGTTTTGGTAACAAATTGTTCCAAATAGTACCCAAGCGATTAAATAATTCCCAGATAGTCAAGCACTTGCACTAAAAGATCATTCACCCGCTCCCAGGTATAACATGGTGACTGACACCTCAGGAAGCTGTAAACGAGCGAAACGCATTGGGTCTGCATACTGGCTAGAGACACAACTGCACTATCCACCAGATGTGCTTGCGGATGCATCACGTGACACGCGGAAGCACACACAGAGGTGGTGAGACTGCAGCTTCCTTACAGATTGTATCTGTTTATAAGCATTAAATAATGTCCATGTTGTAAGTGCGCATTGTGATTTTTTTTTTAGATAAATGTTTCTTACACTATCTGCACTATTTGTGTCTTCTCTGTATTTCCTAATTAGTTTGTGTAAACTCTAGACTTCGAGTCAAAAAATCAACGACAACATCTACAATTATTTATTGACCAGACCACATAGATTGTAACTGTCACAGTTTGGGACATACTGTTTTTAGTTGGGATAATGTGAGTAGTATTACCTCACTGGCCCCCAGCTCCTATTATAGAAAAAACTTGTGTCCATTTTTTTTTCTCCTACCCCATTGTGCGCTCCTACTCTTGGAGAACAAAGAAGCTGGTTGTCACCTACTGGAACATTCAAATATTTGCATTTTGTTTATGTAATGGAATCCAGAACATACATTTGTCACCTACTGGAACATTCAAATATTTGCATTTTGTTTATGTAATGGAATCCAGAACATACATTTGTCTCAATGTAGCTATCCTATTTAACTGTTTAGAAATACATAAGTAAAAAAAAAAAAGTATCAGTCTGCATGTGGTTTTGTATATATATATATATACAGTGTTCGACAAACCTATACATTTGCTCGCCCCGGGCGAGTGGATTTAACATCGTGGCGAGCTCCTATTGGCCCAAGCAGCACACGTTTGGTACTAGGTGGCGAGTAGATTTTTTTGTGTGGCGAGTAGATTTTTTGGTGATTTGTCGACCACTGTGTATATATATATATATATATATATATATATATATATATATATATATATATATATATATATATATATATATATATTAAACAAGAACAGATGGCACTCACAAAAAGAAAAAAGATAGGTGCTTATCCCATAGGTATTGAATAGGTAACAGAGTTCCTTACCAGGCAGACCAGGAGATCAGGACCACACAGCAAGAAAAGAGACAGCACTCATGGTAAAGTCCAAAACGATGTATTTAAAAGGCACAATCAACCGACGTTTCGGTCCTAACAACAGGACCTTTCTCAAGGGAGTTATGAGCACTCCCTTGAGAAAGGTCCTGTTGTTAGGACCGAAACGTCGGTTGATTGTGCTTTTTAAATACATCGTTTTGGACTTTACCATGAGTGCTGTCTCTTTTCTTGCTGCGTGGTCCTGGATCTCTTGATCTGCCTGGTAAGGAACTCTGTTATATATATATATATATATTTATATATATTTTTATATATATTTTTTATATAATTTTTATATATATGTTCCAGTGTATGTAACTGAGTGTATGTGCATACATACCTAAAGTTCTCCTCACTAGAACATTTAAAAACTTTAACCCACAACAGTTTCTGGCTGACCTTACCAACTGTCCTTGGTACAGAATCTGCCGCAGCTGCTGAAGATTGGAAACCACAAACTGCAAACCACAAAATATCCTAGGTGCAAAAATTTATTTTAGGGCATAGTAACAGCCAAAAAGAACACTCTGACGCGTTTCCCGTGGTATTAGTATTCTTTTTGGCTCTTACTATGCCCTAAAATAAATTTTTGCACCTAGGATATTTTGTGGTTTGCAGTTTGTGGTTTCCAATCTTCAGCAGCAGCAGCAGCAGCAGCAGCAGATGCACCGCCGTTTTCCCTGTACTCTCTTCAATTGTTTCTTGGTTGGAGCACGCAGGACAGGACCAGGATATCCCCAAGGTCAGCAGTGAGTAATCCATTTACATAATTTATGTGATCAGTCCTACACACGGTTACCTAGACCACCACATAAGACTTACCTATATGGCTAGTGGCATAATCTATGGGAGTGTGTTTAACATTGGACTATCTGGAATCCTAAGTCTTATGAACTGTCCTATGCTATGAAGATGTTTATATTTTTATATCATGATCAAACATTGCCTACTCCTGGTTAGCATCACAAGTGGGAATTAACCCTCCCCTTCTCTTCCTTGGTACAGAATCGACTTAATTCCCGACCCGATTCCGCGCTCGACTATTTCAAATCCGAGTTCTTAAAACTCTGTGATACCCATGCTCTACTACACAGAATAAGGGTACGGGGTGCCCACCTTCCATGGGTTACACCTGTCCTTATAGCACTCTACCACTTCAGGGATGCCTTGTGGAAAACCTACAAAGTAACGGGCACTACCAAGGATCTTAATAAATACAGATGGCGGTAGAATATGTGCACAAGGCAAACATGACATGCAAAAGCACAATATTACTCTGAAAATCTTCACCAGAATACATCAAACCCAGCTAACTTCTGGAAGGTTATCAACAATATATTCCAGCCTTCTAGCCATCAACAACTAAGTAATGTCACTAAGGAGGATATTTCTCTGACAAATCCCACTGACATTGCAAATGCATTCAATGATTACTTTGTGGGGTGGGCTACTAACGTATTAGTGAAACGCAACCCAAACCACAAACATGAACCTCATTCTGCGAGTATCCCTATAGCCCCACCCTCTCCCAACACACTCATGCTCACAATTTTCAATTTGTCCCAGTATCCAATGAGGAGATTACACAAGCACGCCTCAAACTAAAACTAAGCAGCCAATGTGGACTTGACTTACTGCAATCTAAGTTCCTAAGAATTGGTGCCCCAGCCATTGCCAAACCAATTGCTTCCATAGTCAACTCTATTCTGTCTGCAGGCCATATCCCTAAGACATGGAAAACTGCCACAGTTGTCCCAATCTTCAAAATGGGGGACAAAAACACTGTCTCAAACTACATCCAATCTCTCAATAATATCCAAAGTCGTGGGAAAATGTGTTCACTCCCAATTAAGCTATTACTATACCAAGACAAATTTCCCTACCCAATTCCAATCTGGCTTTCACCCCAACCACTCCATGGTAATTACCCTGCTAAAAGTTTGCAATGAAATCCAGTGTGGAATGGAACGGGGACAACGCACCGGTGCAATAATCCAAGATTTTGTAAAGGCTTTTGATACTGTTGATCATGTTATCCTGCTTAACAATCTCCAGTGCTCTGGAATAGGGAAGCATGCTTTAAACTGGTTTCATTCCTACCTATCAGGTAGATCCCAACATGTGTCTATCTCAGGCTCTAGGTCACACCCTTGGATATCATCTGTGATGTCCTGCAAGGCTCTGTTCTGGGGCCCCTACTCTTCTCAATGTTCATCAATGATCTTCCTGCAGCTTGTAAGGGAGCTTCACTACCCATGTATGCATATGATACAATCTTATATGCACACAGCCATAGACCTTGAACACATACTTCAATCTGACTTTTTGAGACTTGAAAATTGGATTTCCCAAAACAAACTGTTTTTAAATACTGACAATACTGTAATAATGGTATTTGGGACCAAGGCTAAATTTATTAAGCTTCCAATGACTGAGCTCCAGATCAAAACCAATGCAAACACCCCCTAACTCCTGTTACTAGTTTTAAATACTTGGATATATGGTTTGACTCCCATTTAACATTTGGGATGCACATTGATACCTTGACATCCAAAACCTATGCCAAACTAGGTGTACTTTACAGGAAGAAATCCTCCCTAAGTCTGCTGGTCAGAAGGCGTATCGCACAGCAGATGCTAATGTCAATTATAGACAATGGAGACATAGTATATGGCTCAGCACCCCAAACCCACCTTAGCAAACTTGATACCCTCTACAATTCAAAATGCTGTTTTGTTCTCCAATGCAACTATAACACACATCACTGTGAAATGCGAAAGAACTAGATTGGTCATCACTTGAGTCTAGGCGCAGTCTTCATCTTTCCTGTCTTGCCTTCAAATACTTTCTGGTAAGCTACCCGTCTATCTGAACAAATGCCTCACCCCTACCACAAGCAGCATTTATCATCTGAGATCTGCCTCCAAAAGACTGTTCATGGTCTCAAGGTTCAGCAAAGTATCCGTCCGCTCCTCCTTCTCTTCCCGTGCATCCCAAAACTGGAACAATCTACTGGAGACTCTCACAGCCACCACCGGTCTAAGTTCTTTCAAAACTAAAGCTGTTTCACATTTGAATCTGGTCTGTAACTGTTACATACGCCTATAATATATATTATCTCTAATTGTGTGTGAGGATTGGCCCTCGGGCCCGCCCCCATGATGTGTCCCGTGAAGCATTGGGTGACGCCCCTCGCGTGTGCACTGCGCGCAAGCGTCGCAGTACTCCTGCCGGCACCGGACCTAGCCTCCTCCCCCACGCCACATCTCGTGACCCAACGGAGGACGCTCCTGTCTCCGCTACACATCGGCATCACATGACCAGAAACACTCGAGGGGTAAAATTGTTTTACCAGAAAGTAATGCATTGAGAGTTACCTCTCGTTTTCAAGTATGTCCTGGGCACAGAGTTATAACAATACATGGTTACATTAAATGAACAGAGTTATATAGTCAATTCACAGACATTTCATGGACATATGGAGTTAAAAATTGGGTATAGGGGATAAAGGGGCTGGTGAGTTTCAGATTGAAATAGAACAGCTTTAATGGCTCACACCCGTTGACTGCCTATGGCTTTGTTAAAGGCTGTCCGCCTTTGGGGCAACACAGATGTGGACTGAAGATGAAGAATACACAGATGTAGACTGAAGGGGTTCAGATTGAATGCAGCTGTGGTTTCAAAAAGTCCTCGGATCATTAGCATTCAAGAGGGTAGGGCTGACTAAATACAGCAGTATGCAAACGCAAATATTAACTCTTAGCACGCTGAATATGTGCAGAGGGGAGCAGCTCTTGTGTATGAATGGAAATTATATATTTCACCTATTATTAGCAATGTCCCTTTACTAAGCGTGTGTGGTCAAGACCTCATCTCCCAGCTCCACAGGGCAACTTTAAACTACTGACATATTTTCTAACCATCCAGACGCTCTACTGTCAGTGTTCGCGAGTGGGACCGCCAAACAATTTAACAGTTGTGATTACACTTGCATGGTGACGTGTAGGAACAGCGTGATGACCTCTAGGCATTTTCAACTCACATGCTTCTTCAGGGGTTGAAGAAGCACATGAGTCTGACACGCTTAGAGGTTGTAAATCTGTTCTTACACGTCATCATACAAGCATCATCACAACTGTTGAGCCGGTCAGCTGCTCAGCGGTACTGCTTGCGAGCTCTGACAGTAGAGCGTCTGAGCATCATCACACAGAGGTGCCAAGCTCTCTATCAGCTGGAAACCAGCACAGCAGCAAGGCGGACAGCAAAAGCTGACACCGGCATCAGAGTGTTGTGCGACCTCACGGCTGAGGCTCCTTAACAGTGGATCAGCTTATTCGCTGCAATTTTGTGGTTTCCACAGCACCCAAGTGCTGCTAACAGTCTGTCCAGGGTCCTGGTGCACAGGGTCCAAACAGAATCACATAATTTGGACTTTCAGCTCTCACATGGACATCGTGGCATCCACTTTTATTTTCTTAAATGTAAGTTCATGTATATGTGGTGTGTTTTTATATTACTCCATCTATACATTCATTTTTAATTGAATACCTTGCTTGACAGTAAGCACAATTGGATCTTTTTAAAAATATTATATATATATATAACGGGTGTATCCCTCTGGCCTGACCCACCCAATCTTATATTGGCCCGTGTAGTCTAACCAGTCCCCCATTACAAGGCGTGTGTGGTGGTGCACCTGCAAGTAACAGGATTCTTGAGTCTCCCGCTTGGTGTTATTAGGGGATGTCATCAGGACAGGTAGCTGAGGTAGTGGGTGCGAGTCCAACTTACATCATGTGCAGCGCCTCCACCTCATCAGGATCTGTGCTTCCGCAGGGAGATGGTCCTGGTGAGGAACTCCTTCTTGGTGCCATCCACTGTCGAGTAATCTCACACTCACACAGTGGGGTTCTCATTATCAAGGACATCTTTATTGAATTCAGGGATGTAGCAGACTGCCCCATGCAGCTGCCGGCTCTAGCCGCACATCTCTCCGTGCTGTCCCTTTGCCAGGTACGCCCTCCCGTATTGAAGTGGGATTCCCTTTCTCCTAGGGAGATCACCGCTGTGCCAGGTCCCTGGACACAGTGTGGCGTAGACAGACTTGATTTATCACTCTGCTACCGCTAGTTACTGCACTAGGGTCACACAAGTGTTCCTCCAATCCCTTTATCTTCTGGTTACTCTTTCTCAACCAACCTTGCAACAACACTAACTGACAGTGTTGTGCCCTTTATACCTCAGGGGGCAGGCGCATCTCTGAGGTCACTATCCAGGGACTCAGATCATACAGCCACTCCCTTCCTTACACAGGGCACCACACTAGGGTGTGAGGGAAAACCTCCATAACTACTGTTGGCAGGCCTGTACTTACCAGGACTTACTGCCAACAGGGAAGATGTATGCGGTCATTATTATGCATGGCTACATACTCCCCCTGGTTAATACCCACCGTCCCGGCTGGGACCTAAATTTTGTGTACCTTGCGCCAGGAAACACTGCAAAAGAACACACAAATTACATAGTACATCATTACATGAACATAATAATGTAAGCCATCACACTCACTGACCAGCAGGGAGCGCTAAAGAAAACAACAGACCACTCTATTGGTTACTCAATAATAATGCCGAGGGTCTGGCTTCTTCACCTCTCGGCCCGTGGCATCATGCACAGTCACGCTGTATTCTCGTGGTACCCCTCGCTCATTGTAGTACACCACCTTGTGCATATACACACTGCGCCCTATCTTCCAGACCCGCATCGGTTGAGCTACCCTCTGCTCGGCCTGTATCCCTTTAATGGCTCCCCCTTTCTCTACGATATAATATTGTATATCATTCTTGAGCCATCTCTCCCTATTCTCCTCTATCACTCTCATTAGAGGTTCTGGGACATACGGGTAATCAAGCCCATGGGACTTCCTATATTTGGCAGTAATAGCCCGTTCAGCTTTGCAAACCCTGGTCAAGCTGTTTTGACCAGCCGCCCCGGGCAACACCCATGATAGGGGCTCATCGGTTTCTACTGGGTCATCCAACCCTGCGGACCCCTTAGGGATAATAAGGCCTGCCTGGATACGATCCCACCTTACCCTTAGAGCCCTAAGGTATGACTCGTCGTCAAAGTCACCGGCAGCCCACCAGTGATAAACCACCCCCTCCCTCTCTAAAATAAAGCGGGTGCGGTCGAACCATGATACATACCCCTCGTACAACGGGGCCCACCACCTAGTCTCCTTCCGTTCTTCAGAGCTAGGGTCTATAACCTCTTCTATGGACTCCTCATCAGGCCCACCAGAAGATACCCCAGATGTACCCTCAGATCTCTCATTAACTCCTTTATACTGAGAGGTGTTTCTTACTGTGATACTAAGCCCACTAGGGCAATCGCTGGATACCGACACTTGTCTGGACATGCTCCCTCCTCCCTCCGACCCATCATCCGACGTACCCAAGTCCAGGCTTCCAGTCCGATCATCGGAAGGACCCTGTGACTCCCCGGACAACCCTAAGCTGGAACTGGACCCAAATAAAATAGTGACGGGTACAGGGGCTTTAGCTAGGGCCTTGGGGCTAACCTTGGGTGTGGATGGGGTTTGGGGACGGGACCGAACAGTAGGCATTGACAGGGTTTCGACCTGCTCCCCAGCGATACCTGCCTTAACGTCGCCACAAAGTCCATTCTTGTCTCCAACAGCTGGGCTTCTGGTTCTGCAGCTCAAACGCCCGTTCCCCCTGGTAGTAGGGGATCGTTTCCCGCTGCTTGACCGCAGAGGCGCCACCATCTCCCACTCGGTGCCGCTCTGGTCCGCCGGAACCACTTCCGCACACGCACGTGCTGCGATGCCATCTTGGGGTGGATCCCCAAGCGGGATCTCTTCCTCCACGAGGACATCCGCCAACGCAACGTCAGTCTGGCTCTGGACTCGCTCTTCCGGATCTTCCACCCCCGGGGCCTGCAACAGGCACGGTGTCTTAGTACCTCGCAGGGTAGGGGTGGATCGACCTCCGTCCGATCCACTAGTCACCACGGCAGTGGGACTCCGGCGATCGGGTGGTCGCGGTACTGGAGACACTCGACTCTGTGTCTCCACACCACGAGGAATTGCATCCCTCCATGGCGTACCAATGGTATGATAGTCTCGTTTTATGACTATCTTACTCGCCAGCCTTGCACACTCCTCGTCCGAGGATTCCAGTTTGCAGTTCGGCCGAGGCATCCCAGTAGGAGACCGGCGATGAGCTCCTCGGTGATCACCTCTCCGATGGCTGGGTTTCTCCGTCGGAAGCACCAGTGCTGACTCCGACTCCGCGGGACTTGCACTCTTGTTCCAGAGAGCTCCTGGCTGTTCTTCTATTGGCATCGGGACATTTCCGGTCACTCCCACAGCTTGCACCAGTACGAATGTGGTCATGGGCCACATATACTGCAGTCCACAGTGAGGGCATCGGGCCTCGCTGCCCACGGCTCCGCCCGGCAGTCTGTACTGCAGGCAAAGACACGCCACAGTCTCCACACCCTCCACCCGGATTACCAGGAAGCCTCCTGGAGCCGAATAAGGGTGAGTGGAAATCACCGGACCCTGGTCCACTTTGTCAGCAGCTTCAGCCATCTTTACCAACGAAGGCACTCGTCTCTGAGGTCTATATTGGTCAATGGCTCTTCGCAACTGAAAGGCATGGGCTGATGTAGCAACCCTTCCTCCCATCTTCTCTGTCGACATCCGGTGGAACCGCAAACCACTCCCCCTGGTTGAAACTAGGGGGATGTCTCGTAGACTTGTAGGCTGACCCAGCACAGGTGCAGAGTGAGTCATAGTCCATGAGGGCGCGGCTCCAGCTTTCGCGCCAAACTCCCCATCGGGGTGGAGTTTTCTCGTTGGCGCCAATCCTGGCCAACGATTAGCAAACTGCAAAGTTGCAAGACATTCTGCAGCATGCCCACGCGGTGTCCCGGGAACGCGGGAACCGCCATCTTGGTAAGCATTGTCTTTTCTTTCATTGAAGGCAGCGTCTGGCTGTTTGTTAATAGGTGTATAACAAAGTCCATTTCGTTCCTCCCATCTCGCAAGACTGTCGTCCTCACTATTCTCGGGGGTATCTTCCCGAGAACATAGGCAGGACAAACACGGCGCAGCCACGGCTTTCACGCCATTCCACAACAAGCCCACAAAAGTCTCTTCTGTAGCCTGTTCTTCACCCACGCACAGTTCATATGCGTGTTCTTCCTCTGACCGCAATCCTGGACCTTCTGCTCTGTGCAGATCCTCCATTCTTGGGGTTCTCTCTCTCCGCCATCCTGGACCTTCTGCTCTGTGCAGATCCTCCATTCCGACAGGTCTCTTTCGATCGTTGAACACGGGGTTTTTGTACATGGAGCTCCGCTCTGCGGGGCAGCTACCACATCCGTACAATAAACATGCCTTGTGCACCACCTTGTGTACCTAACGTAGATCCGACTCGTGTCTGCACTACCTCAGGCTAGGCTCACTCCTTCTGTGTCTACTGTAACACGTTCCTCCAGTCTGTGCTCCTTGGTAAGTGATCTGGAATGGAGACTAGAGTACTCTGGCTCTTCCATGCAGTACTTTGGACGTCGACCTACTTTTGGCTAGCCTAGTGCGGACCCTTCCAGAATTCCTGCTCTCAGTTACCAGTTTACCCCTTCAGGCGTCCCCCGCTAGCGCTACCTCAAGGAGACTAGGACAGCAATAGCCTCCCGCTCCAGACTCACTAACCCCTAACGGCTCCCAAGGCGTCTTTGCGGCATGCAGCTCCAGCATCTCCCTGACTACCCCTGGCTCCGTCCCACGCAGCACAAAGTGGCAGCAGACACTTTCCCTGTTTCCTAATGTGTGCCTAGCAAAAGCCTGTCCTGTTAACAGGTATCTCAGCAGCGCCTCCAATTGTAACGGGTGTATCCCTCTGGCCTGACCCACCCAATCTCATATTGGCCCGTGTAGTCTAACCAGTCCCCCATTACAAGGCGTGTGTGGTGGTGCACCTGCAAGTAACAGGATTCTTGAGTCTCCCGCTTGGTGTTATTAGGGGATGTCATCAGGACAGGTAGCTGAGGTAGTGGGTGCGAGTCCAACTTACATCATGTGCAGCGCCTCCACCTCATCAGGATCTGTGCTTGCGCAGGGAGATGGTCCTGGTGAGGAACTCCTTCTTGGTGCCATCCACTGTCGAGTAATCTCACACTCACACAGTGGGGTTCTCATTATCAAGGACATCTTTATTGAATTCAGGGATGTAGCAGACTGCCCCATGCAGCTGCCGGCTCTAGCCGCACATCTCTCCGTGCTGTCCCTTTGCCAGGTACGCCCTCCCGTATTGAAGTGGGATTCCCTTTCTCCTAGGGAGATCATCGCTGTGCCAGGTCCCTGGACACAGTGTGGCGTAGACAGACTTGATTTATCACTCTGCTACCGCTAGTTACTGCACTAGGGTCACAAAAGTGTTCCTCCAATCCCTTTATCTTCTGGTTACTCTTTCTCAACCAACCTTGCAACAACACTAACTGACAGTGCTGTGCCCTTTATACCTCAGGGGGCAGGCGCATCTCTGAGGTCACTATCCAGGGACTCAGATCATACAGCCACTCCCTTCCTTACACAGGGCACCACACTAGGGTGTGAGGGAAAACCTCCATAACTACTGTTGGCAGGCCTGTACTTACCAGGCCTTACTGCCAACAGGGAAGATGTATGCGGTCATTATTATGCATGGCTACATATATATATATATATATATATATATATATATATATATATATATATATATATGTCTGTGTGTGCGTGTAAGTGTTTATGTGTGTGCGTGTGTGCGTGTGTGCGTGTGTGCGTGTGTGCGTGTGTGCGTGTGTGCGTGTGTATGTTTGTATGTATATATGTATATTTATATGTATACATCGTTTTTTGTGCCCTGTATTCTTAATACACTTCATTGAATACTTTCATCTGTGTGCTGTCTCTTTATTGCCGGACCTGCATTCAGTAACTACACCTAACTATTACGTATGGGATAAGCACCAGGACTTACTGGATACTATGGGATTGCCAACTGTCTCATTTTGACTGTATGTATGTATGTGAGAGAGAGAGCCTTGTATGAGAGAGAGAGCCTTGTATGAGAGAGAGAGAGAGAGAGAGAGAGCCTTGTATGAGAGAGAGAGAGAGAGAGAGAGAGAGAGAGAGAGAGAGAGAGAGAGAGAGAGAGAGAGAGAGAGAGAGAGAAGAGAGAGAGAGAGAGAACAAGAACATCCCATAGCGTAAAAAAATACATTTAATGAAGGGATATAGGGAGGGAGAGAAAAAGGCTCACTCACAAGGGTAGGTAAAAATCAAGTTCCTGATGTTTTTCGTCACTACTAAGCGACTTTTTCAGAGTGTGCAAGGTAGCTCGGGCATGATATATATACCCTAATGGGTTGCCTAGCAACCCAAACAAAATACTGATTCAATCGTTTGGTTGATTACAAAAATCACAATTGTTAATATCAAAAGCTACACCTTCAATTATATCAACTCATGTAACTTACTTGAATAATACATAATAAAAAAAAGATTAAATACATATAAATAATAAAGAGTTTAGTAAAGAACAACAAATAAATAAAATAAGAAGAAGCTGTGATACATGTTAACTCACAATAATTGAATACAATAAAACAACATATTTAATCTTAATAATAATAATGAACATAAAATTACTCAAATAAAATACAAATGCAGGGTGAACTATGGACAGACTCCATGTATATGATGTATAGACAATGTGCCGAAATATCATAATTTGTATATTGAATATTCATAAATAGGCCAATAATAGTATAGTATAACCAAATCTATAAACTTGGCTGTAGAAAGATAAAACAGCAGATATATCCATACCTAATCTCTATACAAGATATTAATGAACAATCAGTTATTGGATGAATAGTATGTCACACAATTTAGAAGAGAAAGGAAGAGAACTAGACTATTGTGCTTGTATCCAAACATTCGTTGAATCCACAAGGGGCCAAAGTGCCCAACTGGTAGATCCAGAATGTATCTCTTGCTTAGAATCTTGAATCAATCACCACTCAGAGTGAGGGTTGAAATCTGTTCTAATCCCACAATGGTCAAAGACGCAGGATCCTTATTGTGTGTTAAATTAAAGGGTGTTGACACACTGTGGGAATTTAATCCATTCACTATATTTCTTCTAAGCTCAAGAAAACAGGTACTAAGAGGCCACATGTTGCGACCATCATATTGCTGGCCCCAACCACACGACAATATATAAATGATATATGTCTTGAGGCAATTAATATCGCCTTTCACTTTATATGAATTACCTTTTTTGAAAGAACGGAAACTATTGGATATAACTAAACCTTCCCACCCCCCATTTACATAACAAACACTCAACCCCCCAGATACATTTCCAAACCCCCCACTCCCCCAAATACAAACCAAACCCCCCACCCCCCAAATACATACCAAACCCCCCACCGCCCCAAATACATAGCAACTCCCCACCCCCAAATACATACCAAACCACCCATCCCCCAAATACATACCAAACCCCCAAACTACCAAATAAATATAAAAACAAAAAACACCCCAAATACATGTGTGTATATTTAGTATATTAAAAAAACACCCACCAAATACATATAAATCTCCCCACCCACCAAATACATATAAATCTCCCCACCCTCCAAATACATTTAAAAAAAAAAACCCCCTGAATACATATTAAAAAAAACGCCCCCTAAATACATATAACCCTCCCACCCCACACCAAATAAATAACAGACTTACTTAGATTGGGGTGGTCTCAGGCCTCTGCTGCCCCGGCTCTCCCCAAACTGCTCTGTCCAGGCTGCCGGTCCTCTTGTTACCACTGGGCTGTGGGCCTCCCTCAATGACAGTCCCATGCCGAGCTTCTGACGCTGGCATGTGCCGGGCCTCCCTCTCATGCCGCAGAAGCTGGGCCCAGCTTGCTTCCAACACGTGCTGACGTCAGAGAGTCCCAGCGTGTGCCAGCATCAGAAGCTCGGAGTGGGAAAGTTAGTGAAGGAGGCCCGCAGCTGGGGAGAGTCGGGGCCCAGCAGCAATGAAAGGACTGGCAGCCGAGAAGGGCAGTTAGGCCTGGCCAGAGGTCGGGCCCAACTGCTTTGTCCAGCCACCAGACCCCCTGCTGCCACCGGTCCCGGGACACTTGTCCCAGCTCTCCTCTCCTGTCTGAAGCACTGCTGGGACATGCTGCAGACACTCCAACATTTTGCACATAAATATATAGACCACTCTAATACCTCTACTTGTTCTGGACAGAGGTACTTCCAATGTATTCCTATCGAAGGCCCCTAACCTATGTGACTTACCACAAACACACAAACTTTCTGTGTAATATGTACAGCTGGTCTTTAAGGACTCGAAAATGTTTGTAGCTGCTAAATAGGTTCAGATGGAGGGCATGATGCTATGCTAGTATTCTGCGCTTAAAAGAAAAGACTTGCGCCACCTTTAAGGCGATGGAGAAAACCAACTCTGAAAAACATCAAGAAAAGTAACGCAGGCCACAAAATAAAATTAATATTGAGACCTGCTCCAAAATGTAAATGTCACTCCGCCCTAACTCCTCCCACTTGCTCCATAAATCCCTCATTACGTCGCAGGTAGATGTGGACATACCGAAAATGCCACAACTAAGATTAAGTAGAAGGGAAAAAGATTCACTCCCCGACTCCACACAATGGCCTCGTTTGACCGCTAACGCCTGTGTGGGCGTAGTCCGTGAATAACAGGTGTCCTCCCGTAAGAGGAAAAAGCGGCACTCCAAAGGACTGGTACAAATCTAATATATACTGTAGATATTATTAAATGATTTTTGAGATTTGTACTAGTCTCTGGAGTGCCACTTTTCCCTCTTACGGGAGGACACCTGTTATTCACAACTAAGATTAAAACATAGACACTGCCTGGCAGGTATATTTCAGCACAAATTGTGACACAATAATGACGTTACGTCAACATTTTGCCTCTGATACATAGATCTCAAAGTTTTTAAGGGTGTGTCCTGATGCAACTAAGCAAAGATGCGCAGACATAATTATTACGCCCAAAACGTTGAATTGCAATAGATGTAAAAATTCAGTTTAAATAATGGCGCATCTCTAAGACCTCTATATTTTTTTAAGACAAGCTACTAACTACTCTGTAGTGTCTAACTGTAAATCGGGTCATAATTTCACAAATACTGATAACGCAGCACTAAAAACTTTTAATTGCCCCGCTTTTGTTGTGATTGTCTGAACCATACATTCGGCTCATGTGGCGAGATGCATAAAACTCCGTTAAATCAGGTCAAGTAACGTGGCATTACATAAATAGATAAGAGACGTTATTTTTCCTGAGATTAACAGGTAGTGTATTGTATTGTATGTCTTTATTTATTTAGCGCCATTAATGTACATAGCGCTTCACAGTAGTAATACATGTGGTAATCAAATAAATAACAGATAATATAAATCAGATCATGGGAATAAGTGCTTTAGACATAAAAGTAACATTAAGGAAGAGGAGTCCATGCCCCAAGTAGCTTATAGTCTAATTGGTTGGTAAGGAGAACGTACAGAGACAGTAGGAGGGAGTTCTGGTAAGTGCATCTGCAGGGGGCCAAGCTTTATGTATCATGTGTTCAGAATATATATAGTGCTATTCATAGGCTTCTTTAAGCAAGTGTGTATTAAGGTGGTCTTAAAGGTGGATAGAGAGGGTGTTAGTCGGGTACTGAGGGGAAGGGCATTCCAGAGGTGTGGGGCAGTCAGTGAAAAAGGTTTAAGGCGGGAGAGGGCTTTAGATACAAAGGGGATAGAAAGAAGACATCCTTGAAAAGAACGCAAGAGTCTGGATGGTGCATAACGAGAAATTAGGGCTGAGAAGTAAGGAGGAGCAGAAGAGTGTAAAGCTTTAAAAGTGAGGAGAAGAAAGGAGTGTGAAATGCGGGATTTGATCGGAAGCCAGGAGAGGGATTTCTTGAGGGGAGATGCTGAGACAGGAAAAAGTCTAGGAAAGAGTAGAGTGATTCTGGCAGCAGCGTTTAGGATAGATTGTAGGGGAGACAGGTGAGAGGCAGGAAGGACAGACAGCAGGAGGTTACAGTAATCAAGACGGGAGAGAATGAGGGCCTGAGTCAGAGTTTTAGCAGTCGAGCAACAGAGGAAAGGGCATATCTTTGTTATATTGCGGAGGAAAATGCGACAGGTTTTAGATATGTTTTGAATGTGATGGGCGAATGTGAGAGAGGAATCGAGTGTGACCCCTAGGCAGCGTGCTTGGGCTACTGGGTGAATGATTGTAGTTCCAACAGTAATGTGGAAGGAGGTAGTAGGGCCAGGTTTAGGAGGAAGTATGAGGAGCTCTGTTTTAGCTATGTTGAGTTTAAGGTGGCCATCCAGGATGATATAGCAGAGAGACATTCAGAAACTTTGGTTTGTACAGCAGGTGTAAGGTCAGGTGTTGAAAAGTACATTTGTGTGTCGTCAACATTGAGTGATATTTAAACCCAAAAGATGTTATTAGGTCAGCTAGAGAGAGTGTGTACAGAGAAAAGAGAAGAGGTCCCAGGACAGAGCCCTGGGGTACCCCCACAGAGAGATCAATAGAGGAGGAGGAGGTGTTAGCAGAAGAGACACTGAAAGTACGATGGGTGAGGTAGGATGAGATCCAGGATAGAGTTTTGTTCCGAATACCAAGAGTATGGAGAATGTGAAGGAGAAGAGGGTGGTCCACAGTGTCAAATGCTGCAGAGAGGTCGAGTAATATGAGCAGAGTGTAATGACCTCTGTCTTTGGCAGCATGGAGGCTGTCAGTTATTTAAGTGAGGGCTGTTTCCATGGAGTGAGCAGTGCGGAAGCCAGATTGTAGAGGGTCTAGGAGAGAATAGGTGGTGAGAAAATGGAGCAAGCGAGAGAATACAAGACGTTCAAGGAGTTTAGAGGCAAAAGGCAGGAGGGAGACAGGTCGATAGTTAGAAAGACAGGTAGAGTCAAGCTTGCTGTTTTTGAGTAATGGTATAACTGTTGCATGTTTGAAGGAGGATGGAAAGGTTCCAGAGCAGAGGGAGGAGTTAAAAATGTGTGTGAGCATAGGGATTATAGTAGGACCAAGAGGTTTTAGGCGATGGAGGGAATGGGGTCAAGAGAGCAAGTGGTAGAGGGAAAAGATTCAATCAACAGCGACACATCCTCCTCTGAGAGTGAAAAAAGAGTCAAGGAAGGCAGGAGGAGAGTTAGGAAGAGGAGTAGGATGGGAGGAAGAAACAGAGGGGATGTTCTGATGTATGGATTCCACCTTTTCCTTAAAATAGTCAGCAAAGTCCTGAGCGGAGATGGAGGAAGGAGAGGCAGCTGAGGGTGGTTTGAATAGAGTATCAAGACAGAGAACAGTCTGCATGGGTTATTTTTTTCGTCTCTTGCCAACTGGTTCCATTGGTCTCCCGAGCTGGGATCCATGATATTTCATGGTCTGACCATGCACCGATAGAGCTAAGGTGCGAGCACATCCGAACAGGCAGACCAGGAGCGAACTGGAAGCTCAACGAATCAATCCTAAAAATTCCTGAGATTTATGAGACAATAAAGGAAGAAATAGTTCAATTCTTCCACACAAACCCAGGCTCTGTAGATTCCCAGTTTGTATTATGGGAGGCTCACAAAGCGACTCTGAGGGGCATACTAATTAGCACCACAGCTAGGAGAAAACGGGAAAGGTACTCAAAAATTATGAAGCTTCAATCGAGATTACATTCCCTTACATCACTCCATAAGAGTAACCCTGACCTGCAAACCCTACAAGAATTGAAAGATACCAAAATTGAACTAAACATGTTGTTGACCTCCAGGGCAGATAACGCGCTGAGTTGGTCTAAGAGGAAATTTTACGAAAAAGCGAACAGGCCGGATACTATGCTGGCTCGAGCGTTAAGAGACAGACAAGTGAAGTTTAATATCCAAGCTATACGCTTAAAATCAGGCACCCCCACGGCCAACCCTAAGAAAATAGTAGAAGAATTTGGTTTGTTCTATGAAACACTATATAATGGAGAGAAAGTGGCACATAACGCTAAAACGAGCGAGAAGCTGAGAGATTTCTTAGCCAGCTCAAAACTAGGGAGATTGACAGAGGCAGAGAGAGAGAGGCCATGTGCGCTGATTTCACTATAGAGGAGGTGTCACAAGCCATTAAGGAACTCAAACCCTCAAAAGCCCCAGGGCCAGATGGCTTCTCGGGGCTATACTATAAGAAATTTGCCAAAGTACTAGCCCCTAGGTTGCTCCACGTGTTCAATGCAATATTAGCAGGAGCCCCCATCCCCAGAGAGATGTTACAGGCGTCTATATCATTAATCCATAAACCAGGTAAAGATCCGCTGGACTGCAAAAGTTATAGGCCCATATCCCTAATCAATACTGATATTAAAATATACGCTAAACTATTGGCCAATAGATTATGTCTAATCCTACCCAGACTTATACACCCAGATCAGGTCGGATTCATTAAAGGCAGACAGGCAGCGGACAATACCCGGCGATTTATTGATCTGGTAGAATTGGCCACTAAAAATAACACACAAAGTATGCTGTTAAGTCTGGATGCAGAAAAAGCTTTTGCTAGGATAGACTGGCCTTACCTGAAGGAGACGCTTGCGGCATTTGGCTTTGGGGATCAGGTGAGTAGAGCGATTCTCTCGCTGTACACAGGACCTACCGCCAGGGTAATACACCAGGGCTTTCCATCTCTCCCCTTTCAAATTAAGAGTGGCACGAGACAGGGATGCCCATTATCCCCTCTCCTGTTCGCTCTATGTATAGAACCACTGGCGGCGCAAATTAGAGGCAACCCGGACATCTCAGGGTTAAACGTACACTGGCGACACACTTTATTCGAGCTCGGCTAGTCCCACGAATTCGGGTATACCCGGGTGTATTGAGGTTTGTGACTGTTTTCTGCCCGAGTGCATTGAGTTATTTTCCGGCAGGGATTGAAGCATTTTATTCCCGCTGGCTGCAATACTGCACAGTACATATATATATACTGCATTACAATTCATGAATTTATGCCATCTGGTAGACACGCGAAGCATTGCAGCCTATTAAATCCTAATCATTATCATTTAACAGATCAGCCGCCCGTCAGCCAGGCATGAACCCAGGCTGGGAAGGCAAATGCAACGGGGCTTGTCAGAGGTGAGGAGCGGCGCATTCCAGGTATCTGCCAGGTACATACCGGGTATTTGCTCGAATAAAGTGTGTCGGTGCAGTATATTCTCAAACACATAAAGCGACCCTGTACGCAGATGATATCCTACTAATTATTTCAAAGCCCCTCACCTCCTTGCCAAACCTATTGGATTTATTGGACAGATTCTCGAGCTTTTTGGGATTTAAAATAAATCAAGCTAAATCTGAAGCCCTCAACATCAATCTCCCTAGACACGTAGAGAAGTTATTGCAACTGAATTTTAACTTCCACTGGCAACAGAAATACATAAAATATCTAGGAGTCCACATTGCCAAGAACACCAAAGACATCTACAATGCAAATTACCCCAACCTAATTCGGACGTTGATAGCTGACCTCCATAAATGGTCCTCTATACGAATATCCTGGATAGGTAGGATACATAGCGTCAAAATGAACCTACTCCCCCGTATCCTATACCTTTTCCAGACGTTACCAGTGCCACTCAGACTGAAGGATTTGCTCTCACTTCAGTCTGCAATCTCTAAATTTATCTGGGGAGGGAAAAAACCGAGAGTCAACAAATTAAATATGAAAAGATCTGTCCTAGCAGGGGGCCTAGCGGTACCCTGCCTGCTCTCACATTACAAAGCAGCTCAATTAAGCCAAATTGTTCAATGGCAATCCAGTCCACATTTAAAACGGTGGGTGGAATTAGAGAGTGCTGCCTGCGCTCCTTTAAAAATACGCAACTTGATTTGGCTACCTAAAACAGCACGACGATCTGCTGACATGCCGCTTTCCTCAATGACCAACTCGTCTATCTGGGAGGCTAATAAGACTAAATACTCTCTCACAACGAGTAATTCTTTGATGTCCCCAATTTGGAACAATCCCAAGTTCGCTCCTGGCCTTCTGGAGGGAGATGCATCAATTTGGAAACAAAAAGGTTATATACGAATTAAAGATCTGGAGGGTTACAATAGCAAGATTAAAACGTTTGATCACGTCAGAGAAGAAAAAGATATACCCCACTCAGAATTTTTTAGGTACCTCCAGCTTCGAGCATTTTATAACAAATTTGCCCCATACCCCCCCCCTGACGTCATTCGAAAAGCTCTGTCTGGCAGAGACCGACACAAAGGGACTCACATCACAATTGTACAAGGAAGTAGTTGATTCTGCGAGCTTTAGACAGCAGCCACCGTCATTTAGAACCCAATGGGAAAGAGACCTTGGAGAGACATTAGAAGATGACGAGTGGAACGCTATATATATGGCCACGGCAAAAAGCTCCATATGTACCGCACTAAAGGAGAACGCATATAAGGTCCTAATGCGGTGGTACCTCACCCCAATGAAATTAGCCAAATTCGTGCCTGGATCCTGCTCACTATGCCCCCGGCAGTGCGGAGGATCGGCCGATCTGTTACATATGCTGTGGTCTTGCCCGCGGATCTCCCCACTATGGGAAGAAATTAGACATTGGATACAGAGAGTCTTCGACCTCACTATTCCCCCAGACCCATGGCTATTCCTCTTGAATAGACCACTAAAGGGCCTGTCCAAAGCAAACAATAAACTAATAGCACATTTTGCAATAGCCACACGGAGCGAGATAGCAGCACTATGGAAACGCCCCGAAATTCCAAGTATCCCAAAGATTCGAAATCGATTGTGGTTTATCTGCCAGATGGAAAAGTTGACGAGTCTAGTTAATGACACTGGCACCAATTATCTCAAAGTATGGACGCCTTGGCTGGCGCAGACGGATATCCCCGGGGTTGAGAGGAACACAATCTGGCTGTGATAGATGCAGGTGCGTTCTCCTTTAGGAGCGGAAACTCAGTTCACGACGACTACACAGACAAATAGACAGAACGCCTACAGAGGTGTCAAACTGGAGAGGACGCAACCCACAAAGAACCTTACTAGGAGCGGTGAAGAGACCTAGCACGAGTCGATGCTCCTCTTCCGGCCGCGCCACCCCTTTACTCCCTTCCTACCCACCTCCTTTTTTTTTTTTTTTTTTTTTATTTATTTTTTTTCTTTATTGATTTTGTGTTTGTCAATTTGAATCAATCGTACTATGTGAATTATGTTATTATCTTTATTGCTAGTCTACCCAAAACAATCCGGTCGAGTAGGGCCCGAAAAACCGGGATATGTCTCACAAGCTGACATACGGTACTGTCTATAGCGGAGATTAACACTAAAAATGAATGTAATGTATACTGTATTCTGTATCACTTGTTTGGAAAAATGCAATAAAATCTAAGTTACAAAAAAAAGACTTGTGCATGTTGAATAGTGAAGAAAAGTAGGCTTGTTTAGCTTGCGAGAGGGCAGAGTTGAAACAGGATAGCATAAATTTGTAGTGAAGGAAGTCTGCGAGAGTATGAGATTTCCTCCAGAGGCGTTCAGAGGAATGAGTGGAGGACCGCAGCATGCGCGTGTGGGAATTTAGCCAGGGTCTAGGGTTAGAAGGGCGAGGGCGGCAGAGAGAAAGCAGGGCATGTAGATCAAGAGAGGAGGACAAGGCAGAATTGTAGTTCCTGACCAGGTTGTCAGAGTCTGTAGCAGAGCGGAGAGAGGAGAGGAAGGAGCGTAAAGTGGACCCAAAGTCAGGTAAGTGAATAGAGCGCAGGTTTCTGCAGAACCTGGGGGTAGATGGAGGTGGAGAAGGGGAGAAGCGAGATAGAGAGAATGAGATAAGGTGATGGTCAGAGAGAGGAAAAAGGGAAATTGAGAAATCGGAGAGAGATAAGTTTTTAGTGAAAACCAGGTCTAAGTAGTGACCATCCTTGTGGATGCTAGCTGCAGTCCACTGTTGAAGGCCAAAAGAAGAGGTTAGAGAGAGAAAGCGGGAAGCCCAAGGGAGAGAGGGGTCATCAATGTGGCAGTTGAAGTCCCCAAGGAGAAAAACAGGGGAGTCTGAGGAGAGAAAGAAAGAGAGCCAGGATTCAAAGTGAGAGAGAAAGGCAGAAGGGGGATGAGTAGAGGTAGGTGGGTGACAGATGACCGCCACATGGACAGGGAGATGAGAGAAGATCTGGACAGTGTGAGTCTCAAAGGAGGGAAAAGCAAGAGATGGAGGAATAGGAAGGGGTCGATAACGGCAGAGAGAGGAGAGCAGGAGCCCCACACCTCCACCACTGCCATCAGTGCGCGGAGTGTGAGAGAAAGAAAGGCCACCATAAGAGGGGGCAGCTTCCAGAGCAGAGTCAGACTGAGTGAGCCAGGTCTCAGTTATAGCAAATAGGAGCAGAGAGTGAGAGAGAAAAAAGTCATGTACAGAGAGGAACTTGTTAGAAAGGGAGCGCGCATTCCAAAGGGCACAGGAGAAAGGGAGAGAGGAGGGAGGGTGGCAGGGGATGGGTATGAGGTTGGAGGGGTTGACACCAGAAGGAGTAGAGGTTGCAATTGGCAGGCGAGGACGAGCGCATGTAGGAATAAGGCAGGGACCAGGATTGGGAGAGATATCCCCAGAAGCAAGGATGAGAAGCATGGATAGAAAGAGGATGTGTGAGGATGATTTGTAGGGGTGTTTTTTCATGCAGGGGATAGAGCTGTGTGGTGTCAGAGGACGCAGGTAAGAAAGGAGTTCATGTGAACAGAGAAGTGGTGAAGGAAGGAGAGATGGAGATATATGAATAGAGTTAGAGACATACTGAGACAGGTAAAAAGAAGTGAAGTCACAGCAAATATAAATGGTAAAGGCAGTATCCACTAACCTAATGATATGTAGTGACTAAAATAATTAGGGCATGGATAAATGCCTTGGCGAGAACGTTAATAGCGCATGGACGTGATCATATGCCCATCGACAATCACATAGCAAAACTCCAACTTGCGTTCCAATTAACACACTACCACGTTCCAGCCATCTTGTGTTAAATAGTTTGTATTAACTAAGTAAACAGTGCTATAGGCTATGTTAAGTACCTCAATCACTGACCAATGAGCAAGTTCATCACTTATACCTATACATTACATAAGGATATATAAGACTAACTCTGTTTTTATGTGTGATTTATTTTTCTTCATTATCAATATGTTATCTAATGTTCTTAGAAACAACATTAGAATAATCATGGTCTGGCTGTAAATAATGGCAGGTTTTGGTGCAATTTATTTATCTCAACATTGTTTGCCCGAGCTAATATTAATGGACTTTCGTGCATGTGCGAAGTTCGGATAACAGATCATTAGCATATTATTTGTATATGAGTAACCATAAGGTCGATTAAAATGTATCCATACGCTACTTCAGTTATTAAATCTAGGTTAATGTTAGGTTATTCTCTTTAGTGGATAGCCGTTAGGATTAACCCAACGTTAATTTAGATTAGGGTAATGTTCAATTGCCTAATGGAGCTTAGTGCATTTGGCCCTTTGTGTTTATGAATTACATTTGTAATTTTTTCTGTTAATATTTTATGGATCCCACTTAATGGAGCAACATGGTATCTCTTCACTTATGTATTAGAATAAAGGGCTCTATTCTAGAGAAGAAAATGTAAAAGTGTGGTTCTTATAAAATTATCCAAACTTAGTTTTTTTTTATTACTTTCCTTACCCTAACAAATTATTATGAGTATTACTTGTATAATCAAAAATATATCTAAATTTTCGTAATATATATATATATATTATATTTCATATTTCATGTGGAATAATAAATGATTTAAATTAAAAAATCACATCCAGTTGATATGATACAGCTTAATATCTTCTGATCCTCCAAGAAAAGTTTATTTTTCTGCATGCAATAATGAGGGTATACAGTACTGTAGATGTATACCGTGTTATCTTTTTATTTTGAAAAAAACTGCAACATTAGATTATCAGGGGTCATGTGTATGGATTTATATATGTGTGTTACAATTACATTTCAAATAGACATATAATAAAGGTTTTAATACAACAATACAAGTTGTAGCCCTATCATCACTGTATCAAAATAGAAACCGATGCAATCAAGTACGTTTGAAACCACTTGACACAGATTGGGTAGTGAACTTTGTTGTGACGCCCAGATTCATTTGCAGCCAAAGCCAAGTATACATTACTGCATGTGACTTGTTAGTACAGTTTACACCTCTGAAGGTCATTTCTCAAGGTTGATACATTAATTAAATAACCCCAGACCATTTGCATTCAGTTTATGATCTCTAAACATGTCAACACTTTGGATTTTTCCCAGGATATCATTTGAATTTGTTTTTTTTTTTTGTTTTTTTTTTTACATTTACTATGATAAAGAAATTGTATAACTGGCAGTTGCGCCATCTATAGAATGTAACACCTTCTCTATTACATGTGCCTGGTAGTGAATAGGATTAGTATATTGATAAAATAAGACTTTTTGCGTTGTTTTTCTCACACAATATATTTTCAAGGTGGCATAGCCTTGTGGAGCTGAGCAACATTTAAAGGTAAACTCGCAGTGCATTGTTCAAATGTAATAGAACCTTTAATAATGTCTTCCTCGTTATTTTTCACCGTATGAATGTATCAAAATTAAATTAAAACGTGGGCGAGTTTCCTATGCAAAATATTTATTTTACTTTATATTTGTTTTCCATTCCATTTTTTTACACATTTTTGCCTCGGTCATTTTCTAACTGTTCTTATACAGCATACATATATATATATATGAATGAATGCACCTGCATTTTCTTTAAGAAAGTCCACTATTTATAAAATAACATTTCACAAAGATTGTGCATTCATGCAACACTGCTCTAAGCAAGCTTCAAGATACTTTTTTTTTTCTTTAAATGACATAAAATGTACTAATCGTCATTTTTTTTCTCTAGGTAAAGATTATCAAAAACAAATGGCAAAAACAAATCAGTGTGTTCTCAACGGACCTTATAACCATTTTTGGTTCAGGTTATTATGTAAAGCAAAGTTTATTGTCACAGGAAAGAAACAAAAGTCAAAAAAGTTTAAGTATTCTAGTTAAATAACAATGCATAGTCAAGTGGAAATATAATTTAGGCATGTACAAATAGAAAAAAGTTTTCTTTATATATACATATATATTACAACATTATTCCATATGGAATTCATGATGTTTTGATTCTTCCGTCTTAAAGAAAGGCCTTTGAGCAAGGCATAAAATATAGAAGTAAATATTGATGGTATTCATTTTAATTGAGTTCATAGTACATGGTAAATTGGTCTGGAATCGGGAGTATTGGGTGTCCTTGGTAGGGAGTCCGTGCTGGTTGTAGGAGACAAGGAGATGGAGTCTTGAAGTTGAAGGACTGACTGATCAGATGAGGAGATGCGATCCACTATACTAGATAAACAGTCAAGGCTGGATAGTGCTGTGATTTTGTTTGTAGAGTGGGCTATTGAGCAAAAGAAAGACACATTTAGCTTCGTGAAATCTACATACAGTAAGTACAACTCATTCATCTTTACCTTTTACTAACAGAACCTTCATTGAACACACAATAATTGTTTCACATAACCTCCTGTTATCAACGCCCATGCAGGACTTGAACACAAACAGGTTTTGCATATGAACCATTTACTCATCTTGAAAATATAGGTAAGCAAGTGCTACTTACTTATTGGTTGTAAATCAGAACAATATACACTGTCAAAGCTGCTGTTCCGTCTGGACCATTGTGGGCTGCTGCATTCAGTCTAAAACAAACAAAAATGTGTACAGTATATCATTATTTGATTCATAATAATATGTTTAAGGGTCATAAGTGCATGTATGTAATTATTTGTGTGCCAGATTGACAACGCTTTAAATGTAACACCACCATCGAGTATTTTGCCCAGAAAAATCTTCAAGGATCTCATGACATAAACTGGTTTTAATTCAGTGGCTTCTTGAAAAATGAGCAGCATGGCAAAATCGAGGTCTAGCAAAAAATGTGTAACACGTTAAGCATGAAGAATGGATTGAAGCTGGAGGAGGCCACACTAATTTAGCTGGAGTACTCTTTCCCAGAGCTATTTCACATGGAAACTTGGCAGAAATAAGCCAACAAGCAATAAATGTACCAACTTCCCGAGGACTAATTTTATATGGGGATATCCAAACGTTTTTCATCTAATCTGTTTAAAAATGTACAACAAACGGTGCTGACCTTTGATGAACAGATTAAATGAGAACTGTTTATCACTAATCAATCAACTGTTATTTAAGTAAAAGGTTACTAGTACGGCTCAATCTAATAAGTATGCACTTACATTCAATTTAGATTTGAAAATGATAGAGTAACGCTGGAAACAGAAAATCAAACGCACAGTATTCAGATCTAGTTCTACATACTACTGTATTGCTATTGTTATTTCACTAGTTAAAATGTCTTATAAACTGTACATAACTATATATACTATGAAAGTTTCAAATTACTATGACCTAATTAAGTTATTGCAACAATTGCATGTATTTAAACATCACCCGTGATTAATATTGGTATGCTTTTGAATTATTATATATTAAAAATAAACAAACAATCTCACTCATTATCCAAATCTACAACTCATGAATGAAGTGCTTTTATATAGAGTTCTTACCATGCCATCTGAGCAGTTGGATATTGGGCTCCCTGGTTCAGAACAACTCTGTCCTGGGAGACTGTAATAGTTTTCTACCTGTTCTCTTAGCAGGTCTTGGAGACTCTCGATATATTTAATGGCATTCCTGAGGATCTCCACTTTGGGCAGCCTTTGGTTGGGGTTTGCAGTGGTACATCTTTTCAGAGTTTCAAAAGCATGGTTTACTTTCTTTAGCCTCCTCCTCTCTCTCATTGTGGCTGCCTTCCTTCTGTCCATAGTGGACGACTTTCTTTTGCAAGCCTTACAAGCCCACATCAGACAGTGGCCAGCCTGATGGTGCCCGGTGGGCGCTCTGACGTGCTCATCTTCATCGGATTCTTGAAGGTCTTTTTTGTGAGCTCCATAGACAGACATTCCGTGCTCAAAGTCATCGGTGAATTCCTCCTCAGGAGAAGGGATGCATGAACTGTCATAGAAGAATTCAGATGGGGAAAAATGGCAATTATCCACTATCTCCATTCTTAGCGATTCTAGTAATGAAGATGTTAGTTTGTTTGGGTTCAAGTGATCAAGGCTCAGGAAATTACTTTGGAGTCCCCTTGGCCGATTTCCTCAGTAATTAGTAAGCCCAGGCTAAGTGCCTTTGTATTGATGCACCAGCTTTTTATATATCACGATTAAAGGAGGCTGGTCCACGGTGGCTAATAACCATTAGCATATCCCACTACAACCCCTACTGGGGGCTGTCTAAGAAAACCTCCTCCTTTTCCCCAGAGTCTGGTTTCAGTTTAAGGCTCTTTTTACACTTTGCTATTTGTGTTAAACAAAATGATAATACACTGAAATACGTTATATGTTACCACAAACTTGGAGAATATGCTTTTAGTGTAAATGGATCCCCCCAAAGAGCCAATTGTTAATACAATTGGGTGAGAAAATCAGTACAGCTACCAACTTTCAAAGTGGACAATCTTTGAGTTAAATAACAGTGATACTTTGGGGGGAAAAAAACTTAAATGAACTGAAAACCTATTCAATTACTTTCTTTACTTCTCCTTTTCTGTACAGTATGTGAACTACATAGAGCATATATAAATACTTGTATGTTTACGCTTAGTATTTATCATAGCTCACGAGGGACATTTCTATAATCTCACATGTACAGTTATTGAATGCTTAATTAACAAAGTGTGTGACTGACCTGATAAAATAACTACCATTTGATTTTTGTAGTTCCTTATTGTAAATATACAATTCTAGATAAGCCTCAAATAATATAATGATTTGCATGGAAAGCAACGTTATGTTAAACTCGTATTTTCTAGACATCTAGACTAGACATTACACTTAATTAATTAATTAATGAATAAATTACACTACTGTAATTGCATTGCTCGTTGTTTGAAAATACGGAGTGTTTGATTTGAAGATTTTCTTTACGTGTTTTACCATAATATTGCCGTGGAGCTGAAGCTTTAGAGTTAACAGTAAGATAATACAGTGGGATTGCTAATTTTCTGCTCCCTGACAAACATGCACCGTTACAGATGCATCCCAGCTGCTACAGAAATCTCCACTGAAAGTGAAACATTTCTAACCCCTCAGTCTCTGAGTAACTTTGCACAACTTGGTGACAAAAGTCTTCCAAAAAACCTGCAGCAGATCACTGAAGCTGTTAAGGGGTCATTAAAGTGGTAATGAAGCCATTAGCAGGCTTTTGCCAAGGTGCAGCAACACTTTGGCCATATTCAGGTGGTTCATACTGTACATTTGGTTCAGGAAGGAGGAAGGTACAACCCATGGAATAAAGGATGTCCCAAGCAATTTACTTTGCAAAATGTTTATGGGTCCCTTTCACACGTCAGTAAAATAAGACTACCTTTAGAAAATGTGTATTCAGCTTATATATTTGAAGTGAAATGTATACTAAGAAATGGCTAATATCCCCCCCTCCCTCATGCTTTAATATAGAATATCTAACACGACACAACATACAACTTACTGTTCTATATGAAAGGTATTGATAATTTCCTTTATGTTAGTGTAATGGGTACAGTTAAAATGGATACTAAATACGGTGACAGGGTAAATAAAAAAGGAATGGGTATTATTTCTTACAGGAGAATGATTAATCATATGATCAAATTATAATATTTGTTTTCCTCTGCTTTTACCACATGTTGTTGGCGTATCACACAATACCAGAAGACTTTCGGTTCGTACTGTATATATATAATTTATGAGACCTTCAGGACCTGTTAGACCTTGTGAAATATATGTAAGTAAGTAAGTATGTGAGTAAGTATGTGAGTATGTATGTAAGTAAGTTTGTGAGTAAGTATGTGAGTAAGTATGTGAGTATGCATTATTTTTGACCCCAGATTGGAGTTTGCACTACAAGTGAAGAAGAAAATGTCCCATTTCTGTACCAATCGTTGCTGTCACTAGGTTGTGTGTGTGGTTAGTATCCCTAAGGGATTACACAGTTCTTTTGTAAAGTGATATCCAAACAAATTAAGCCAAACTAAAGCAATAGGCAAGTGGAACTAAAGGGGCAAAAGAAAACATAAACTACAAGGTCGGTTAATGGGGCTGCAAGGAGTCTGTGCTTTTGGGACCTGGGAATTGAAGTGCTGAAAATAGGATCACAGTGCACCTAAACAACCTCTGCACAGCCCCCTCACACCGCTGTCACAGAGCAAGCCTCCAAATCATCCAAGCATGGAGGAAAGACCTGTTATTTCAAACAAGCTGCGATATCAACCTTTTTATACTAGAAACATGGCAGTCATTATGCAATGAGCTAATGCAGCATCCCCTTTTAGCGCATAAATAACACAGTTTATACATTCTTAGCTGCACAAATAATCTTTGAGCTGATTCACGTGCTGATCAATATCACATACTTCAAGATCGTAGGTTCTCATATTTCTATTGAATTGAACTACTTTAACAACATAAAGTTGTATAAAGTTGAATCTGTATATACACACAAAAAAGACACTGAAGCTTTTAAGAGGTGTGTGTGTGTGTCTATACTGCTGTTTGATGCAGTTGTTGGCAAATTAAATATCATTATTAGACATCACAAAACACAAGCAGCAAACTTGCCTTGAAAGCCATGTATGCCTTCAACTGGCAATGTGTTAAGCGTTTGGTTGCTACAGACTATGGGAACCATGACACTTAAGCAAACACATTAGTACCTGCTAGAGCTGCAGGAAGAATTTGTATGTAAGACAGCTGAAGAAGACATTGGTTTCTGCTTGGATTTTGACTCCCAAGAGAGATCAAAGAGATTAATACTTTTAGCAGCTCTGAGAATGGAGAAAGTTGCTAGTTCCTGCTACAAACTTTAGCAAGAGCAAGACCCTGTGAAACCCCTCCTGCAACTTCACTCCCAACGCAACAGCTTAGCAGGCACTTTGTAATACAATGTAAACTCCTGGGGGATGCCCAGTGCCTGCACATTTTATTTCTAGCACTATATACCATAAGTGTGGTATCAAAGTGTTATTATTATTATTATTATTATTATTATTATTATTATTATTATTATTATTATTATAATTATCAGCTTGCTACTTCATGTCCAATAACCAACTGAATTATTGGATGTTACTGTACATGGTGAGTTCTCATGCTGAGATAACTGTTTACACTGTGTACATAATATATATTTGGAGGTACCGCTCTTAATTACATGGAGTTCCTTATAATGCTCTAAATAGAAATCCCTTGCAACTTGGCTTTGTGATTTCTAGTCATTGTCAAATACTCAGGACTCTTGGACAGTCTGTGTCACCCTGTGTCCCACGTTTTTTTTTTTTAAAGATATTGTAAATTCTTCAGGGAAAGTACTTAGTACTTACCAGTATTATGTTACTGCTATATGTAAAGCCATGCGGCTGTACTCACTACTAGAAAAGTACACGGTTGTTGATGTTAATATTGTTATTAATAATATTATTACCAGTACACAATATGGACAACTTGTTATAAATATAAATTAGTAAAGTAATACAGGAGATTTATAGACATAGATGATATGTGTATTCGTTAAAATAGGTAAAATAATAATTCCGTGTATGCAAAATAAAATGATGCTGTATAATTATGATTGAAAACATAAGAAATTAATTTCCCCCAGCTACATGTAGTTAACAGAGGAGCAATCTGTTTTTTATAACATGTTTTAGAGCAGACAATCTAATGCCAGTAAAATATGTTCGTTATACTATAAATACCGAATCAGAATAGTTAATCTAACCCCCAAAAGGTTTAATCCCTATTAATGTTTGGAGGGGGAGAAATACATTACATGTAATCTAGACTTTGCCTCTTTAGTATAGGGTTCAGAATTAAGCACATATTATTATTAATAATACAGAGAAACACTGTTCAATTGCAAACTCAGGGAGGAAATGTACAAGTAACTCCAGCTCATGATGTCTGCATCGAGATTGTGTCTTTGGAAATATTTTCTTTAATTAAAAACCTTTTTTTTTTAAACAAATATACCGCAAATATTGTCACATTACTAACTAGATACAATATGGATCTATACAAGTGACTATTCTTATGACACATTGACTTTCCATACTGTATATCCCTAAGACCTGTGCAACTGATCAGCTATTGCTGACATTGTGTAGCAGTGCTTACAATAATGCAACATTATTTACTTTGTCATTTTGCAAACATAAAAATGTTGACTTTTGTATTTGTTTCTAGACATTATGATTGGAATTTAAGCTACAGCAAATGTACAAGGCACAGATTGGTTGTCTTTTAAAAAAATGTTGTTGTAATATACACGTTTTAAAATAAATTTTAAAAAATCCACAAAATCAGAAACCAGATGGGAATTTATCTTCTAAATAACAGCTAGGATGTGGAAAAAAATTGAACATAAAATATTTGTTCGTTTCACATGGATATTTCAAGTCTATTAAAGATGCCTAATGGAATTAAGGAATAACTGCTTCAAATCGCATTCATCTTTTACACGCACTGTAAATGTGGTCTGAAATCATTTAGTCTCACATTTACAAGTTACCATCATAAAGAACAGCCAGGAAACTAATTCTCACATATGTGTGTGTGTGTTGTTGAGAAGCACGAACACTATTGCCTCAAAAAATGAATACAGGCTGCTCACACACACAACTCCGAAGGCAGTCAATTGTAACCCCATTTCAATGATTACATTAGCACATATCTCTAAAATTAATGTCATTAGGCATACTATTTAATTAAGAAGACTATAATGTGGAGTACAGTTTTGTTATATATTATGCGCATTTTATTTTTTTAGAAAATATGAAATATATCACTTTACCATCACAATACTAGAACTAAAGGATTTTGTTATATTAGTTAGATATAATTACTTGATTTTTTTAACACGCATAATTAACATACAAATAATTTTTTGTCTACTGCAAATTACTTTATTTGACAGCACATATTAGTTAATATTCTTATGTACACTATGTTTTCCCATATTTTAAATAAATAGGTAATGTTCACAAAAAAATAACAATAATACTATTTACAAGAAGCATAAGAAGTTAAGATATGCAAATAACAATACAAAATGGCATTTTTGCATCTTGAATAAACAGGAATGAACTTGTGTTGTATCTTGTAAAAATGTTGGTTGTAAAAATAACACAGCATGTATCATTGTAGTAAAAAAAAACAGCTACAGCTAACAAGGGACTGGTATGTAAAATACGGTAGGTTTTTAAAACCATGGGGTAGATCCTCAGAAGATCTTTACATTTTGAACGTGAAATTATCTATATCCCTAATGCATATCCCCAAAGGTGCTTAGCGCTAAGATGTTCAGCCATTTGCCTTAAAAATAACAGGTCATATAAATATGAATGGATGTTAGGCTTACTAGTATGCAAATCATATTTTAATGAGCAGTTTACCTAACTAGGAGACCCTCAGACCTCCTTACTGTTAGCGCATGATAATAAGGTTACAATATTTAACACCTTTTAAAAGCTGCACTTACTAACATCAAGACACTGATTATCATTGAGCTATTTCTGGGAATAGAATAAAAAGGCAATATAATGAGTACAGGACTTAACCATTTCATTACAAAATGTTACATGTGTTATATATATATATATATATATATATATATATATATATATATATATATATATATATATATATATATATATATATAATATGGTATACAATGTAATAAGACTGTATAAAGTATGGGTGTATAATAATGTATATCCACACATATCTCATCAGTCATAAATTAATATTTCATTTTTATTAACGTACAATTAAAATAAATTAAGGATGTCCTTACTTCATTTATTTTAATTGTACATTAATAACAATGATATAATTATGATACATTTCTCAATATTATAACAAGATATGCATTAGCTTTTGGAAACACACATACACACCTCCATTTATAGCGCTGCCATAATAGCGCACCTTACAGTGTGACTAATGTGCATGTGCAGTGTACAGGAGGACCTGTCTCTGAGACATGAAAATCACCATTAACAGCGCTACTAGTTAGAAGAACGGACGTCATCTTCACAACTCATTAGCTTTGATGACCCACATTAATAAGAAGAAAAATAGCATCCATTCCCTATTTTGGTATTTCGCGTTATTAGGTCGAAATTACTGGATATCCGAGGATCTACCCCCCCCATGTCCTTTAAGCATTGGAGGGATTGTGGTTGCTTCTTCATCTAGTGGGGAAGTAGTAGGTCCAACATTTCACTAATGACTCACAACTACCTTTTTTTTAAATAAGGAAAATGACTCTTGTTTTCCCGGATTAATGAAGTAACATGAATCATTACATGGGGGGGGGGGGGGGGGTTATTTGTCTACAAATTCCTGAATGGTGCAGGGGAGCTTTGTATCTTCTGATGAAATGCTGTCCACTATAGAAGAGAGACATTGAAGGCTGCTAGAGGCAGAGGATTCATGAATGGATCCTTCTGAGAAAAAAACAAAAACACATAAATGCAGGTACTGAAGATATATAAGTGCACAATTATTGCAACTTGCTGAACCACCCATCAAGCAGTAAACCAAAACGTGTATGGCTTCTCCTGCAATGCAATATGCAGGTCTGTTTACAGTGCAATAGGAGAGTCTTACTGCCTTCTGCACAAAAATACAGGCCTTTATGTTATGTGTTTTCTATAGTACTTTAGCATACACGAGTAACGCCTTTCTAGTGGTATAACTTTCATATTCATGGAGCTTTGCTTAAGCATCATGGTACAGTGATATTGCCCCATCTTTCTATTGAACCATCTTTATGCCTTTAACCTTATTTTCCTTTTATTTATGTAGGGCAATGTTTATGTTTCTCCCGTGCATTTTGATTTTAAGTTTTTGATTAATATTACATATAATCCACGTCGTTTAATGGAAACTTTCGACAGCAGAATAAAAGCAAATCAAACAACATTGTGTCATTTAGTATACATTTTAGACAACATGAAAAATGTCAGCAATGATACAGCTGAATTGCTAAAAATAAAATCAGGTTTTACCTTCTTTGGGATTCAGCCCTGATATTCTGGAATGGTCAGAGACATTGTGCCAGGTAAAATGGCAGGTACTTAAGAAATCATCACTCTGGACCTGAGACAAGTAAAGTTAAAATGATTAAACAATCATCAAATTGATTTTGACTTCACAGCACACCTTGTTAATTCGTTTTTTTCTAGGCCTCTAGCACACACAACTGCTTAAGATCACCTTCATTCTTGTTTATCTGTTCCACATAGCACTTTCACAGTATACCTCAACTGTCCAAATCATATAAAATAAAAAGGAATGAATGAAAACCCTGCATTGCTAACATATAGAATACATGTATTGTGCTTACAGTTGCCTGCTTTGAGTTGTATGTGAATGGTTCCTCTCCTGGTTTATGGAGTTTGTCTTGCTGATCCAGCCTGTGAAGGAGATCCTGTAGCCTCTCAATGTAATTAATGGCACCACGCAGGATTTCAACCTTGGGTAGTCTTTGATTTGGGTTAGCAACAGTTCTTCTTTTAAGCGCCTCGAAGGCTTCATTGATTTTCTTTAACCTCCTCCTCTCCCTCAAAGTAGCTGCTTTTCTCCTGTCTGTTGGTGCTGACTTCCTCTTGCATGTCTTACAGGCCCAGATCAAGCACTGTCCAGGGCAGTGGGGCTGCAGACCAGGTGGGGCAAAAACATGTTCCTCCCCACTGCTGTCACTTCCAGCGTCAGGTGGCAACTGATCCTGGCAAGGGGACATCGTGCCCTCACTACCTGGATATAAGGGGGACCCATCTGCCATTTCCAGCTGTTGAAAGGCCCCATTCTCCCCCTCTAGGTAAAAGAAATAAGAACTTGGTTCAAAAAGGTCCATCATTATGCTTTGCTCTCGGTTACTGTGGCTGCTTGAGTTAAGTGGTGTGCCCAAAAACAGCACAGCCCTGTAAGAATGTAATTAGTACAGTGACATAAGTCCTGGTCTTTATATAGCTGCTGAAACTCTATCCAACTTTTATCTGTCGCAGTGCATCACCCTCCAAATCTGATTTCAACAGGTCTCCTGGGCGCAACCAGCGGAGCTGCATCTTCTACTGTATGGAAATTAAATCCCCTTGAAGGTTAACCAAGAATCACAGGGCAAATGAAATCGCTGCTCTCTAATAGAGGATTGATTTGAGCATTTTACAGTAGTTGTCATTTTATGCCATACCAGTGTGGAAGCAAGATGTGAAATGAGCTCTGATGTTCAAAAAACCTCTAAAGAGCAACAAAGTATAAAGATAGGGAAAAAAAACTCATTCTACTTCAACAGCAACTTTTCATGGGACGTCAACATATGTCCACATCTTTGCAGAGTACTTCCATTAATATACCGTTTAACTTAAACATGTGATATAATAATATGGGATATTTAAGTTTACTACAAGTCATTAGAGGAACACGGTATGGGAGATTTTTTATTGCATTTACATGGGAGGTTTGTAATGCATTTACAAGTCCTTTTTGGGAAAACACACCACTCTGACTTTAGTTTTAAACGAGATGTAAAAAAATCAAAAAATCGTTTTTTTTTTCCAGGTGCCGCTTTTTAAAATGTTTTTTTCATATCACATTATTTCGATTTTGTTAAAGTAGCCTGTATTTGCTAGCTGGGAGATATAATATTTCTTGGTGACGATTAATTATGTATTTTTTTTTTATTACATGAACTAACTAATGCAAATATATACAAATATATATGTGTAGGGCATGGTATTTTTTACACTATAAGGGAGCACCTCACCCACCTAACCCAAAATACCACACACGTTACAAAATGCCCTTTTACTAATTCTTCAGTTACGTTTTTGGGGCAGTAATCACTAATCTGCGTCTGTGTGAAACTGAATGCTGTTGCTGAGCCTTCCGAGCTATGGATTGCTATTTCACATGTTTAGTAGTCACAATAGTCTTTAGGGAAGTCTGGAAAGTGATTTAAAGCCAAATCACCACATTTCCTGTGCCTTTAGCTGCCAACTGGCACAAACATTCTGTTCCTCTAGCTAGCATTACCTCACACCATGAAATGTATACCCTGACAACACTGGCTTTATCATTTGGCCAACAAGATACAGTGCTTTACAAAATGACTTCTCAACAACCTACAACCTGAGCTTGTGTCCTTGTATGCCGAGGCTCTGTGTAACTATCACCCTTTCTGTTTCTTTAGTTTATTGCTGTGAATGGAAACAAATTTATGCATAATTATCTCTTCATATTGAGATCACCTACAGAGTTTTTTTTACTCCAATATTTCCCCCCCTTCAAACAATGATAATAAATAAAGTTGTTGCACTCTAATTGTATAGAAATATAAATTACCTTAAGGGGGCAATGCAAGTGGGCATTTTACAGTGGATTGATGCAGGGGGGGTCATAGAGCTGAATCTCATTCATTTCAGTTCTGGGGACCCCTTGCTACCTGAAATACCTCTGTAGGAGGTGCCGGTAGCCGCTACACTCTGGTAGCAGTGTTCAGCTGTGCGGACAAATGGGAATCCATGACATCATCAGGTTTGGCGTCCTATTGGTCCACATCACACATGAGCTTCAAACTTTGGTGGGATATCGGCACCCCCTATCGGTAAGTATCTCGGGAAGCAGGGGGTCCCAGGAGCTGAAATTATGGGGTTCATCAGAGAACTATGCTTCAAACCTATGTTAAAAAAAACAATAATGTAAAAATGCATGAATTGCTCCTTTAAAGCAACCGTTCTACTCTTTTTCTTTTACCCTGTAACAGGGACATATCCCTGATTAAATAAAGCAGCCTCCGAGCTCTGACAATCCAGCAGAGAGATAGTTAATTACAGCCACTCAATTAACTAGTCTCCACCTGGACTAATGAGCTCTGTAAAAAGTCTCATGTGAGACACAGGAGAGAGTTTCATTAGCTCACATTTGGGCTGACAGAAGGAGAGCAGAGAAACCTGCACAGAGACACTGTCATGAGCACAAAGGCTGTGCTGATATCAAGACACCCAGAGACCTATATTTTCTGGACACAGAGGACCCAGGAACCTGCCAGAGACGGACATGGAGGGCCACCTGCTTAAGGTACCTCCTGAGACTTTGGAGTGATAGGCTGGTAATGGGAATATCCCTCCAGTTCTGCAGATAGGGTCTAGGGAAGTAAGTTAGCCCTTACAAAGGGATAGGGGTTTGTTATTTTGTTGTTTTTTGTATGTTTTGCCTGAATAAAGGAACAGGCTCAATAAACCCAAGATATCATTTCACCCAAATTGGTCTCAATTATATGTACCTCTGCACACATCTCTTACATACCCCCTTTCTTTTTTTACAAGATGGGTTTGGGGGTTCCCCAGCCTCAGGGACCCTGGTTCCAGAAATACTTAAAGATGAAGTTACCAGGTTAAAATATCATAAGATATCAAAAGATATTTATATATGTATATATTAAGTATAATAAATAAGTTGGTAGTGATGTAAAGTATAGCAATTAACCAGCGATTTTTATCAATTATATTAAAAATATTTTTGATTAGTATAGATAGTATATTTATTAAAATGTAGTATTTTAAGCTATTTATGGTATTAAGTCATTTATGGTATTTATTTCATAAGTGTTGTTATTCAACGGTTTTTCTTATTTTTAATATGTTTTGGTATGCATTATTTATATTGTTTTATGTAACTGATTGGAAGGCTATGTGTTCTCTATCCGGTTCGTGATCCCCATTGGCTGAGGTATTTTTTAGCATACGTATTTAAATGATACCACGTCTCAAGGCTCCTAACACTAATATAAATTCTTAATAACCTGTACATTACCAGGAAGAATGATTTATAATAAATCTGTCAAAATTAGTTGAAAGTTCTAAGTCTTGAGACGTGGTCTGCCTTGGAGGGGCTCAAGGGCTTACGACACTTTGGCCAAAGAGTTAAAAATGCTCAGTAGCACTCCTCTTTGACACCTATACGCATATATATATATATATATATATATATATATATATATATTGTGGTTATTTTGGGGGTTCAATATGAGCTTATAGGGGTCCTGTATGTTTTGTAATTCTTGTTCAACTGGTCCTGGCTGATTTGGAGAGTGGCTCCTCCTTCCCTAGTTTGAAGCTCACCCCCTCCCACTTTTAAATGGTTAAAGCTTACTCCATTCCACCTTCCACACACATGGGAACCTGCATATAGTTTGATTGCGAGAAATCTAATACAGAGTGCTTCTCCTGGTAATGTACAGGTTAATAAGAGCTTCAATCAGACTTAGAACTATGCAACTAATTTTGACAGATTTATTATAAATCATTCTTCCTGGTAATGTACAGGTTATTTAAAACCAGAGACAGAACATAAAAAACAGACAAAGCTCAGTTTTAGCACATCCAGTGAAACTCATACACGGTACAGTGCCTAAATATATATGTATAAATATCTATTAAGTAAAATGGTCTTTTAGTTTAACATTTTTGGCCAAAATTGTTGTAAGCCCCTGAGCCAACTGCACGGCAGACCACAATTCAGGAGTCCCTAATGCTAATATAAATTCTTAATAACCTGTGTAATAACAGGAAGAATGATTTATAGTAAATCTGTCAATATTAGTTCAAAGTTCTAAGTCTGATTGAAGCTTTTATTAACCTGTACATTACCAGGAAAAGCACTCTGTATTAGAGTTGTCACAACCATACTGCAAGCACGCAAGTTCCCCTGAGTGGAAGATGCTATGGAGTGAGCCCTTAACCATTTAAATGTGGGAGGGGGTGAGCTATAACTAGGTAGGAGTTGCCACCCTCCAATCAGCCAAGACTAGCTGAACAACAATTGTAAAACATACTGGACACCTAACAAGCTCCTATTGAACCCCCAAAATAACCACAACATATATATAAGCATATGAGTGTCACAGAGGAGTGCTACTGAGCATGGCAATATATATTTAAAACCAGAGACAGAACATAAAACACAGACAAAGCTCAGTTTATGTTCTGTCTCTGGTTTTAAATATATATTGCCATGCTCAGTAGCACTCCTCTGTGACACTCATATGCTTATATATATGTTGTGGTTATTTTGGGGGTTCAATAGGAGCTTGTTAGGTGTCCAGTATGTTTTACTAATGTACAGGTTATTAAGAATTAATATTAGTGTTAGCACCCTTGAGACGTGGTCTGCCTTGGAGGGGCTCAAGGGCTTATGACACTTTGGCCAAAGAGTTAAACTAAAAGACCATTATATTCAAAAGATATCTTTATAAATATATATATATATATATATATATATATATATATATACTGCTGCGACACACTTTATTCGAGCAAATACCCAGTATGTACCTGGCAGATACCTGGAATGCGCCGCTCCTCACCTCAGACAAGCCCCGTTGCGTTTGCCTTCCCAGCCATGGTTCATGCCTGGCTGACGGGCGGCTGTTCTGTTAAATGATAATGATTAGGATTTAATAGGCTGCAATGCTTCGCGTGTCTACCAGATGGCATAAATTCATGAATTGTAATGCAGTATATATATATATATATACTGTGCAGTATTGCAGCCAGCGGGAATAAAATGCTTCAATCCCTGCCTGGAAAATAACGCAATGCACTCGGGCAGAAAACAGTCACAAACCTCAATACACCCGAGTATACCCGAATTCGTGGGACTAGCCGAGCTCGAATAAAGTGGGTCGCCAGTGTAGGCACTGTACTGTGTATATGTGTTAATGGATGTAGCACTGAGCTCTGTTTGTGTTTCATGTTCTGTCTCTGGTTTTAAATAATATACCATGCTCAGTAGCACTCCTCTTTGACACCTATACGCATATATATATATATATATTATATATATATATATATATATATATATATATATATATATATATATATAATATATATATATATATATATATGTTGTGGTTATTTTGGGGGTTCAATATGAGCTTATAGGGGTCCTGTATGTTTTGTAATTCTTGTTCAGCTGGTCCTGCTGATTTGGAGGGTGGCTCCTCCTTCCCTAGTTTGAAGCTCACCCTCTCCCACTTTTAAATGGTTAAAGCTTACACCATTCCACCTTCCACACTCATGGGAACCTGCATACAGTTTGATTGCGACAAATCAAATAATGAGTGCTTTTCCTGGTAATGTACAGGTTAATAAGAGCTTCAATCAGACTTAGAACTATGCAACTAATTTTGACAGATTTATTATAAATCATTCTTCCTGGTAATGAACAGGTTATTAAGAATTTATATTAGTGTTAGGACCCTTGAGACGTGGTCTGCCTTGGAGGGGCTCAAGGGCTTATGACACTTTGGTCAAAGAGTATTTTGGGGGTTCAATATGAGCTTATAGGGGTCCTGTATGTTAAATACATAAAGATAACCTGGTAAAACAAATGAAACAAAAACATGATACTTTTTCAACATTTGTTTATCTACTAATGATTCAACATTCAATATCCATGTGTGAAAAAGTGTGTGAATCTTTAGATTCTGTACTTATTGGCACCCCTTTGAGCAGCAATGACTTCAACTAATTGTTTTCTGTAATTGTTGCTGAGTCTCTCAAATCTGTTTGGAGGAATTTTGGCCCATTCCTCCTTTCAGAACTACTTCTACTCAGTGACATTTGAGGGGTTCCCTGCATGGACAGCTCGTTTAGGTCCTGCCACAACATTTCGATGGAGTTCAGGTCTGGACTTTGACTTGGCCATTCTAAAATGCAGAATGTCTTCTTCTGCAGCCATTATTTTGTAGATCTGCTTGTAGGTTTAGGATCATTGTCTTGCTGCATGGCCCACTCACTTCAGCTTCAGTTCATGGACGGATGGCCTGACATTCTCCTCTATAATCTTTTGATACAATGCATGGTTGTGTCAATTATGATAAGCCATCCAGGTCATGAGGCAGCAAAGCAGCCAAAAACCATCAAATTCCCACCACCATATTGACAGTTGTGATGATGTACTTCTGTTCGAACACAGTTATGTTTTTCACCAAACATAGCGTTTCTCATTGAGGCCAAAAAGTTGTACCTTTAACTCGTCTGTTCAGAGAACATTGTTCCAGAAGTCTTGTAGATCATCTACTGTATGTGCTCTTTGGTAAACTTCAGACTGTAGCAATGTTCTTTTTAGAAAGTAGTGGTTTTCTCCTGGCTAACAATTCTTGTTCATTCTTTTTTTTAAAGTTGTCATGAACACTCACATTAACTAAGGCGAGAGTGGCCTGCAGATCTTTGGATGTTACTCTGTGGTTCTTTGTGACTTCCTGGATGATTTGCCAGTTTTATTCTGGACCAATCCCACTGTTGCCTGTGATTAGGTCCATGTAGCATAAACTCATCCCCTTTAAAAACACACAAAGTCCTTCTATTTTCTTCAACTTTATTGGATGGGGTTAACAGAAATATAAAAACTTGCATGCAGTTTTTGTGGTAAGAAGTGGCTCTTGTGAGGGAAAGGCAAAAAGGAATCCCTTTCTAAGGGAGCAGTAGAAGATACATCTGCTCACTGTGTCTGCTGAAAGCACACTTTCCTTTCCAGACAGGAACAAGCCAAAGGTGCATACTAATAAGTAGAGAAAGGCAGGGGAGGAGGGCTAAACCAAATCAAGTTTTGAGCAGTGAGAGGTTGCCAAGGCAACTGACTGGTGGCTTGTGGAAAGGCTATATTGTAGCAGTAATGTTGCAACTACAAAGCAGCACTGACTGCTTCAGAACAGGGAAACCTACAACATTTACTGGGGTGAGCTGGCAGCCCGAGAGAAGAAAAAATACACAGAAAATGTACAATCCATTTCCAGAACAGTTCCCATCTGGTATCAATAGATACCACTATATCTAACATAAATGTGGAACATATACAATATATAAAGTCCATGTTCCCATAACAACGTGGTGCCAGTCGGTAGCACTGTTTCCAAGATCCCCTTTGGCAAGGGATGCCAAGTAGGCGCACAATTCCAGATGATTGGGTGCTTCATAATGTATATTAAGAGTCCATAGAATGGGTGAGGCCCATGAATGGTAATAGTAGGGACACCCAGGTAGTGGCGTCCCAAGTCCACAAATCCTGGCAAAAGTTCTGGTTCCAACAAAGACTGGAATCGCGTGCATGAGCGTTGTCAAGGCTCATGGGAAAGTCCGGCTGGACTTTCCTCCAGGGTCGTGAAGACTGGTTGGTTTGGTAATTCCAGCACACATAGGGATTGGTAAGGTGACCACCTGTTCTTGTGGAGTCGCCCTTGTTGGTCGTAGGATTCTGCTTCCAGAAGGACTTCTCTTTAGAGAGGTTCCCTTTTTCATTGACACAGTTGGTCTTGTCTGTATGCGTCCTCCTTTGGACACAACTGGGGACGGCCATCTTTGTCTCAGTTACTGTGCTGATAGTACTTAGTCTTTTGTAAGGAGGCTTACCATGACAGCTGTCTATTCTACCACCAGCTGTGTGGTTGAGAGCAGTGGTAGCCTGCCTGAACTGTGCGAATGCTCGCTGGAGCATTGCCCATTTATAGGAATGATGAAGTCCTAGCGTATCTTCAGGTGTCACGTTTGTGACCACAGCACAGACTGGAGGGTGGATTTCTGTAGCTGTTTCTGAGAATTGTTAGTTGACCTGTATCTGCTGGAACTGATTGGACTCATCCGATTGCGTCAGAGACTCTGGTTCTGTAAGAAATTACGTGCTCTGAGGGTGAGCTGTAGATGCTAACCCAGTAGTATGGTCTTCAGGGTTCTGGTCTGTAGCTGTAGACACGAACCCATCGTGCCACTGATCTTTCTGTGCTGATTTCTCAACTCCCTTTCCTTTGGTTAGGAGATGTCCAATGGGTGGGTAGGGTGGATAGAGTGGAGGCGGAGTTGTCCGATTGTTTGTTTTATCTTGGAAGATCTCTTTGTCAATCACCTTCAAGAGATCGTTCTCTTCCTTTGGTGAAGTTAGCTCATTGTCTTTTGTCGTCTGGACTACTGAACATCCTAGGCCATTGTCACATTCCCTTGATATAAATATGTTTTTGTGGTTCTCAGGGGTATGACCTTGTTTCTCTTCCTTGCTAGGCCTTCCTGTCACTTGGAAACGGCCAAGACATGGTTTGGAGAGGGATGTGTGTCCACGTTTCATTATATTTGTTCTGCGGGCATCAACATAGTCTGGTTTGTGCCCTTTGCCAATGCATACATTGGTGAATAAAAACAAGAAAACAAGCGCAAAGAAATACTGTGAATATAAATAGGATACTTATAGTCCCAATTTAAAGATGTAGGCAGAAAATGGTGGGTGCAGCAGAGGGTGATGTGGGTTCTTCGACCACTAGGGATGGCTTAGAATAGGAGGATCCAATGCGCACTCACATCCAGATGATATAAAAATAAGAGAGAAAACACAATAGTGTCATTCTGTATGTATTCAATATAGATAGAGATGGTCATGCACTCACACTTAGTAAGGAAAAACAGGCATCTCGGTTAATCAGTTTAACCAAACTGTAGTAGGGAAACATCAGGAAACTTCTTATATGGTCTCTGATGGCAGGATATTTCCAATTTTTCCCAGGCTGACAGGCAGCAGAATATTATGCGGATATAGAGAAATAAACACACATAGTGTAATACTGTATATATAGATAGAATTTCTATAACCATATAGTGTATCAACTCACATTGTGTGTATAAGTAATACGCCTTTAGGTTGTTAAAGTAACCAACTTTTGATGTCGTCTGGAATCACAGGGAAAATCCCAGGCAAAAAGAGGAAACGGATGCAGGAAAAGGTAGAACAAACTTTATATAAATAAAAAGCACTTTCAGAGCTGAAAACATAAAATTAACCCAAGGTAGTCCAAAACATGTAACCCCACTCTCAGTAAGACCTAGTGCTGGCCATGCACCCAGGAATACCACACTAAAGGGGTACAGAGCTTCAGAAAACTCCTCAAAGTCTGTAGATAGTCAGTAGCTGGCTCTAGAAGATTGCCTCAACACGTTTCGTCCAAAAGGACTTCTTCAGGGGTATTTGTCATAACTTTGAGGAGTTGTCTGAAGCTCTGTACCCCTTCAGTGTGGTATTCCTGGGTGCATGGCCAGCACTAGGTTTTTACTGAGAGTGGGGTTACATGTTTTGGACTACCTTGGGTTAATTTTATGTTTTCAGCTCTGTAAGTGCTTTTTATTTAAATAAAGTTTGTTCTACCTTTTCCTGCATCCTTTTCCTCTTTTTGCCTGGGATTTTCCTTGTGATTCCAGACGACATTAAAAGTTGATAAAGTGATAGGGGAGCCCCTGCTGCTGCCTCATTAAGTTGATATGAACGGTGAACGGTGCTTTGGGTAAACAATGAATAGGTAGAGAGGATAGAGAAGAACCCAGTGTAGCACTCGAGTTCACCCTCTGGTGATTAGTGTATGATTTAAAATAAACTTTATTGATTCAACACATATATAAAATAATGGGTATTAAAATGACGTACTAGAGGTAGTGGGATCAAAATACTGACAGCCATAGGGCTCGCAATCAATATGATAGGTGTCTCCTGTTGTGTATGATGTCACACAGGAAACACAATCCTAATATAAAACCTCAGTGAGGGTAAGGTAGGGTTAATTTGACAATGTACTGTATCATCAGATCACAAAAGGCGGTGTGCATAAACCATAAGTGGTAATGGTGTGACTGGTGATAGCTGGTGTACTGAAACAAATATATTGTGCACCAGTAGGTATCAATATGCAGTCTGGTAAACCTTCCTACATGTGTTATATATGTACACGCAGTGTTGTGTGGAGCTGGTCATAGGTAGCCCCCAGGGGTTCACAGGATAGGCGTATGATACCCTATAGTGACCTCTGCAACATGTCACCATTAATACTGATAGATAATGTGCATAGAGTGAATTGGTGGGCACTCTGATATGGCCAGCTATACACACTGATAATCACTGCATGTGGGGAAGTGGAGGCTGTGTACAGTAGTGATATGGCTTATTAGCAGTTTATAACAGCACATATCTTAACCAGACCGAAATAGTACTGAGTAGAGCAATAACCCTAATCCTATAACATAAATAGGAGGCTTTAGGTGTCCATCGGGGCACCAATAGCCTATGTAACAGCGCGGGCAGGACACCGCATTAACCCGCGATCGGAAGCATGAATGCGGAAGTAATTACAGCCCTGCGCGTGCACGTGTGGAACCAGAGCCGACGCCTTGAGAAAGCCCCTCGCGAAACGCGCGCGTCGGCTCTGGTTCCACACGTGCACGCGCAGGGCTGTAATTACTTCCGCATTCATGCTTCCGATCGCGGGTTAATGCGGTTAAGATATGTGCTGTTATAAACTGCTAATAAGCCATATCACTACTGTACACAGCCTCCACTTCCCCACATGCAGTGATTATCAGTGTGTATAGCTGGCCATATCAGAGTGCCCACCAATTCACTCTATGCACATTATCTATCAGTATTAATGGTGACATGTTGCAGAGGTCACTATAGGGTATCATACGCCTATCCTGTGAACCCCTGGGGGCTACCTATGACCAGCTCCACACAACACTGCGTGTACATATATAACACATGTACTGCACCGACACACTTTATTCGAGCAAATACCCGGTATGTACCTGGCAGATACCTGGAATGCGCCGCTCCTCACCTCTGACAAGCCCCGTTGCATTTGCCTTCCCAGCCTGGGTTCATGCCTGGCTGATGGGCGGCTGATCTGTTAAATGAGAATGATTAGGATTTAATAGGCTGCAATGCTTCGCGTGTCTACCAGATGGCATAAATTAATGAATTGTAATGCAGTATATATATATATGTACTGTGCAGTATTGCAGCCAGCGGGAATAAAATGCTTCAATCCCTGCCGGAAAATAACTCAATGCACTCGGGCAGAAAACAGTCACAAACCTCAATACACCCGGGTATACCCGAATTCGTGGGACTAGCCGAGCTCGAATAAAGTGTGTCGCCAGTGTAGGAAGGTTTACCAGACTGCATATTGATACCTACTGGTGCACAATATATTTGTTTCAGTACACCAGCTATCACCAGTCACACCATTACCACTTATGGTTTATGCACACCGCCTTTTGTGATCTGATGATACAGCACATTGTCAAATTAACCCTACCATACCCTCACTGAGGTTTTATATTAGGATTGTGTTTCCTGTGTGACATCATACACAACAGGAGACACCTATCATATTGATTGCGAGCCCTATGGCTGTCAGTATTTTGATCCCACTACCTCTAGTACGTCATTTTAATACCCATTATTTTATATATGTGTTGAATCAATAAAGTTTATTTTAAATCATACACTAATCACCAGAGGGTGAACTCGAGTGCTACACTGGGTTCTTCTCTATCCTCTCTACCTAGACATTAAAAGTTGGTTACTTTAACAACCTAAAGGCGTATTACTTATACACACAATGTGAGTTGATACACTATATGGTTATAGAAATTATATCTGTATACACAGTATTACACTATGTGTGTTTATTTCTCTATATCCGCATAATATTCTGCTGCCTGTGAGCCTGGGAGAAATTGGAAATATCCTGCCGTCAAAGACCATATAAGAAGTATCCTGACTCCTGACGTTTCCCTACTACAATTTGGTTAAACTGATTAACCGAGATGCCTGTTTTTCCTTACTAAATGTGAGTGCATGACCATCTCTATCTATATTGAATACATACAGAATGACACTATTGTGTTTTCTCTCTTATTTTTATACCATCTGGATGTGAGTGCGCATTGGATCCTCCTATTCAATGCATACATTGCCCACCATCACCCATTCTAGGTCATGTCTTCAGGCGAATGGGGCGTTGTGGGGTCCTTTGCACTCTTTGCGTATTTTGTGCACTCTCAGGATGTCCCTGCCGAGCAGTAGCAAAATCTTGGCATCTTATTCTATCGGCGGGATGCGGTCAACTATTCCCCTAAGGTGTGGGTGATGACGTGCCACGTCTGGTGTGGGAATCTCGTTCCTGTTTGCCATGTGATTGCACTTTATGAGTGTGTGGAGAGGTATCTTTACTCTGATGTCTACGGAATGTATGGTATAGCCATTTGCTCTCCTCCCTGTTGTCTCAGTCAGCCCTACGCAGGTTCTGAGTGTTTGCATTGCACATTGCACATTGCATTGCTTGTGTGTTGAACAAGCTAAAGAACTCTGACTTCACTAATGATCAGTTGCTTTGATCATTGATGATGCGTACATCCTAATAGCCCTATCAGGTTGTCCCTTGGGGTATACTGACAGAAGGCATATTTTGGAGCAGGACCTTTGGTCATGTCCTTCTCTGTAAACCTCAGTGCACTGGGATGTGTCATATGTTGACTTCTCTTCTCCTTCCTCCCTGCCATGCTTTGCCATGGAAGAAGGGTTGTTGAGTTGGTCAAGTGTCAACACCTCTGGATGTAGAGATGTTACATGCTTGTCACTGTTGCACACTGTACATTGATGGCTTCTTTACAGTCTTTGAATAGATGAGTTATGGAAGCGCAGCACCTGAAGAAAACTACAAATTCTCTGAGTAGGTTCTTGCATTCCTCTATGGGCTTCATGTTAAACCCAAAACACCTGTTAAGTGGATGTGGTTTCTTGTGTATGGGGCATTCCCTGTTTGGGTCCCCTGTCTCCCTGCTTGGTGTGGTAGAATGATTGGGACATGTAGATTTTTTTGAAGACACGTCTATCATGTGGACTGAGATAGGCGTTCTGGTGCTATCATACCATGTCACCGATCCTTCATTCTTTAGGTTGCTTGCACTAAGTGCAGTTGGTGTACCTAGCATGAAGCTGGGATAATTTTTTGTTTTGGCTGCTTCACAAATAAAGCTCAAGAAGAATGAGAAGGAGGGAAGGTGACTTGCTTTTCCCTTTTGTATTTTGTAGCTTGCGAAGACCATCTTTCTTGGAGGTTGTAAGGTAGCTTCTCCAGGATGGGTTTCACTCCACGAGCGGAGTCCAAGACGTTGAGACCTGATAGAAATTGATCTGGTCTTGAAGGCTCCAATTTCTTTATGCAAACAAGGGGTAGGGGACTAACCTTCTTATTTACCAGGGTTTATAGGGCCAACTGAAGCCGTCGAAGGAACTCCGACAGGTTTTCTCCCTCGGCTTGTGTAAGGGTGTGGAACTGGACCAGTAGAGAGATGGCATCATCTGGAACACTGTAAGCTTTGTTAGGGCCTGGATTAGTGCTTGGGCATCAGCTTCTAGATGACACCCAAGTGGAATCATACTATATGAGTGGCTGGAGGCCCCAGGCACTCTACAATCTGCTGCCTCTTTACTGTGTAAGAGCAGGACCATTCTGGGAGCACTTGTACCGCATGATCTCTCCACTCTTCAAACTCCTGCTCTCCTAAGGGCGTAGGCTGGGTCACAGAGAAAGCCTTTAGCTTGCGATAGTGATGGGACTGCGAAGACTGTGATAGGGCATCCACCAGTTGGGGTAGGGTTATCCCCAAATTGGTGCTCCCCATTGACAGGTGACCGGGGTGTTCAGGCTGCCGGCTGTAGATTTGTTCTGGACTGGTCCCATACCGGCTGGGGGTAGATGAAGGGTGTGGAGCCGCAGTTCGGAGGGGCACCTCTAGTGTAGTTCCTGGACTGAACATCACCCTGGGTAGGAGTGGGTCGGAATAGAGTAACGAATGCCCTGTCAGCAGGGCGCTATATATTTCCCTGGGGTATACGGGACCTTACCTAATGGCCCCGGACTGGAAGTTGCTATCAGTATGGGTAACTTTGGGAAGATCAATGGACAGCTGGTGGGTAGGGCTTCCGGAAGATGCAGAGTCGACTGGGTATTTTCAACATGTATTTCGTGGCCAGCAGCAACTAGGATGATGTTCCAGTGGTATGTGGTGTCCAACTTCCTGCCTAGATACCGGGCATTAGTTAACCTGGAGAGCTGCTTAAGGTGAGTGCAGACATCTCGCAAGGATAACCTCTCCCAGGAACCACCTGTAACGAATAAGAATACTCACACAGTATGTCTAAGTTATATTTACTGGCACATACTAATAAACACAAAACTGTACAGAGCCACCCAAGGCCTTACCCACACAGTACCCCCAATGGCTGACCACCACCTGGTCCACACCCTGGTGAAAGTCCCCCAAAGTACTGAGAAGCCCATGGCACCTAACAACCCAATGTCCACAGAGCCCAGCCCACCCCAAAGTGTGTGGAGTAGCGCTACCCACATTGTGTATGGCCGTTGGTGCATGTGGTACCTTTCCTGGTCTTAGTCCAGACCAGGACAACCTGAAGATGTTGATCTGTCAGATCGCAGAATGATCCCACGCCATGTCTACCGGATCCTTTTCATCTGCCACTGGAGAAATCTCCCGCAAGGAGTGTGTCCCTGTAAAGTGTCTCTGTTAAGGTGCTGGTGGTCTGATCCCAGACCGCAGGTCACGCACACCACACGGCTCCTTTCACCAGCGCAGCAACACTCACTAACCAATACTGACAGAAGCGTCCCTATCTGGGGCCTTCCCTAGGGCAGCCAGAAACTTATAAGGGCTAGGGGACTATCTGGGGTCTTGGGGAATATCTGTCCTAGTCCGGGAGCTACTGGCGCCAGGACACTACCTTCCTCTTCTCTCTGCTGCTCTGACTGTCAGCGAGCGCTCCTTCAGGCCAAACTGTATCTTCTCCAGCTTCCGTGCAGCTCCCAAAGGCTCCTGGGACTTGTAGTCCCTTGCAGAGGGTATCCACAAAATGGCCACCACCTCGGAACTACTGCACATGCGCAAAGATAACAATGCGCATGCGCGAAGACAAAATGGCCGCCTGTGACCCTACTGCCTCGCTCCCCACCGCCCACCAGGTCCACCCACAGCCCTGATGGCACCCGGGCAGCTCCGTAGCCATCTCCCCATCCCACGGAGCGGAGGTAAGGAGACCTTGCTACACATATTTATAATAAAATGGTTTTAAGTTACAACTAATAATACATCACAGCACAGAGTGCATTCATTAGGGATTTATTTTGTTCTTTATTGTTTAACACTCCAATTCCTGCAGCAGATCAACGAGCTCTCGTAACTTCGAATAGTCTCTGACCATGATTCTGGGGAAGTTGTAGACTCTCTTGAAGAGTGCATCTTCGACTGCCTCAGGGCTACCATAGCACTCCTCTAGCCCTTCACATACTAAGTCAAGGCCTACCTGGGGGTGGTTTACATTTGCTGCCCTAAACCTCTTCGCATGCTATGCAGATTCTTTCCCCAGCCATTTGGTTAGTAGGCTGAGTTCTTCCCTTGGAGAGAAGCCCAGACTCTTGATTGCATCCTTGAATGTGGACCCCATATTTTGCAATTCTCAGGACGGTCGTCGAAGTTGGTAAGTCCTGTTTGCACCATATCATGCCATATCATGTACTTGCCCATGTCTGTTAGGCCTGATGCATCAGTGTGTTGGTCTTGTGGAGGATATGGTCAGTCTCGTCCTGGTATGGTGCCTTGTCTGCCATCTATGTTTGCAGAATTGGATTGTAAGGTCGAGTGGGGTCGATCGTGCATTTTTGACCTATGTGGGGAGTGTATTTGGTGCAATGGTGGTTGCCAGGAGTGACCTTGCATTTGCCTCTTCCTTGGTGTGGATATACAATGACTGCTGGTTAGTGTGGGGAACTGTGTTTCTCCACATGTGCGTACCTGGATTGCAAGACTGTTGTAGTGCATCCGTATGTGTGCAGGCATGTAGATCACTGCTGTGGCTGTAGCTATCCTGGGCAGTGTATGCCTTCGACGAAACAACATCTTCTCCATGTGACCTAGGCATGGCTTCGGTATCTGTGATATCCTCCTCATCATGTAGAGGTGTTGTCCTGCTGTTTACAATGGGAAGGCTCCTCACATAGGCTTTAGAGCATTAGACTGGATCCTCTGAGGTTATCCGACTGTACGATCACTCCCTGCCATTCTGTCACGTGGCTGCCTCTAAGATTTCGGCTTGGGCTGCTGTGGTGGCGGTGTTCTCTTCCTTACTTAGGGCTTCTAAGTCCGCGTCCAATTCGGCCTTCCTACGGGCAGTGGCTGTGGCTGTCTGCTCCTCCTCTTCTATGCGAGCTCTCTCTAACCTTATGGCTGCATCTTTCCGACCATATCCGGCCCTAGCACGTGCGGCCTCTGCGGTGGCTCGTGTCTTGGTAGCATTTGTGATTGTGCTAGGCATGTTAGATCGCACTGATTTTGATGACCTTGATGAATACCTGGATGTGCTGGAGCGCTGTTATGCGGTCTCCAATGCAAGGTCCTTTCTCCTATTCTCAGCTTCCGTGATGGCGGTCCGCACGTGGCTGTCACATGTCAGGTCAATATTATTTTGTAAGAATAACTGATAGTAAACTGCTCACTAGTGGTAATTGTTCACTCCTAGAATTGGGTGCGATTACAAGTGATATCTCCTACAGCCCTTTGATATATGTCAGGAAGCACAATACCCCTGTTAATACCTATCTTTAGCCTGTTTGTGCAGTGGTAAAAGGGATCTGTGGGAGACTTTCTATGTCTTCATGTTTACTTGCAATATTATTTTGTGTCTTGTTCTTGCAGGCTTTCCCTGGTATTAGTCCTGGTCAAGAAGGTGATATATGTCTCTGACAGCACTCTGTAGCATGAGTGGTTATGCCTTAATTGAGTTATTGCCTGCTCGAGCTGCTTTTCATAATTGCCAATGCTTGCAACATTACACATTTCATGTCCAGTTTTTTCCCAGGCCTTCTCTAACTTGTCGCGGTGTGCATCAATGTCAGTTTCGTACTTTCACGGGCCTTTTGTGTGTGTAACTGTCCGCTTAGGCCTTGTGCCTTCTTGTGTCTGTTGCAGTTGTGTAGTGGTCTCAGCATCTGAGTTGTCACTCCCATGCGTGGTGTCTGGTGAGGGTCTGAGTTCTGCCATGCTGCAGGTGTATGTAGGCCTTTAGCCAGTGCGCGTGGTATGCGGTCTGTTACCTGCATCAGCAATGTATGACTTTCTCAGATGGTGCCAGTCGGTGTCCTGCAGTGGTCAGAATAACGATAGTTGTACCTACAGGTGTCCGTGGCTCTGACCCGTGTCCTGGCAGATGTCCAGTGGTGTGGCTTTTGGTAGCCCTAGCCATGGGAACATAGCGCACCTCACTGTGTAGTGTGTAGACAGCTTCAGAATCTGATCTTCCAGAAAGCTGTTGTACTGCAGCTTGCTTCTCAGCAGTATAGCTGTAGAAACTGGAGCTTTCTAAACTGAAACCCTAAGCAGTAAGGTGTACTTTTTACTATTCTGGACCAAGCCCACTGTAGCCTGTGATTAGGTTCATGTAGCATAAACTCATCCCCTTTAAAAGCACACAAAGTCCTTCTATTTTCTTCAACTTTACTGGATGAGGTCAACAGAAATATAAAAGCATTTGCATGTTGTTTTTGTGGTAAGAAGTGGCTCTTGTGAGAGGATGGTAAAAAGGAATCCCTTTTTAAGGGAGCAGTGGAAGATGCATCTACTCACTGTGTCTGCTGATAAGATAAAGCACACTTTCATTTCCAGACAGGAACAAGCCAAATGGGCATACTAAGTAGATGAAGGCAGGGGAGGAGGGCTAAACCAAATCAAGGTTTGAGCAGTGAGAGGTTGCCAAGGCAACTGACTGGTGGCTTGTGGAAAGGCTATATTGTAACAACAATGTTGCAACTAAACAGCAGCATTTGCTGCTTCAGAGCAGGGAAACCTACAACTTTCACTGGGGAGAGCTGGCAGCCTGAGAGCAGAAAAAATACACAGAAAATATACAATCCTGTTCCAGGACAGGTTTGTTCTTGGAGAGATTTTGATAGGTTGACTGCTAATGGGTATAGTAACTGTGTTCTTAAACTTTCTCCATTTGTAGTCTGACAGTGGATTGGTGGAGCCACAAATCCTTAGAAATGGTTTTGTAACCTTTTCTAAACTGATTAGCATCAATAGCTGTTTTTCTGAGGTCCTCAGAGATTTCGTTTGATTGTGGCATGACATGTTTCTACACACTTGTATGGTGAAAACCAAACTCACAATGTTTCGGATCTTAATATAGGGTGGGGATTCCTAAACTCAGCACTGAAGATCTATCATATTATTTAAACATCTGATACTAATTATCCCATTTAATTTAGCTGATAAAACCAGTGGTTTCACTTACTTTTGCACATTCCCTGACTCTTAGTTACTCGTTGTTTGTCTAATGCATTTTGTATTTTAACTAATTATATGCTTAATATCAACCCTATTCGATATATAAGAAAAGACTGGGTCTGATTCAAAAAGGTTATCATGGAAAAACAATGGAATTTCCGTAATTATCATTGGGGCTTACAAACCTTTTCTCTCCACTGTAAACATGTATACAAATTCATATACAGAGGGTATATTTTGCTCTATATACTGAATAAAAATGTGAACAATGGTAAATATGTCAATTTTTTATGGGACACAGTATATTAATGTGTTTCTGAACCAGCTAAGCGGTCATAATACAAACGGATGAATATGTATCAAAATGGTGCAATTTGATCCAAAACATGGAGCAAACATTTATATATTTTTTTATCATTTTACCCCAGCGACATTTGTATGACACTACTTAACACGGCTTCTTGCATTTGAAGCAGATATGTTAGGAGCAGAGATAAATACCAAGAGTAAAGTTTCCCAGAGGGATAGCACTTCAGTAAAACTTGAAGAGACCAAGTTCAGATAAAGTTACAATTTATTACAACAACAACAACATGTCAAAAAATAGTTACACAGACCTCCTACGCATTTCTCACCCTTCGGTGCTTTCTCAGAGAATAATACCACCCAAACCTAGCTGACACAAAGAGAGAGGGAAACTGCACCAGTTATAGCTGCAACTTCTGATGCGTTTCAATACAATATTGCTATTTCCTCCCTTAATTCCTCCTATAAACACTTCCCTAGATACTCATGACACTTTGGAGAACAAGAATGGAGCAAAGTGCCTTGATACATTGACGTAGAGTCTGACAGTGTTAAAATGACACAATGTGCACCTGTTTTGGAGCAATACTTCAATTTGCGACACTTGATACATATCCCCCTCTGAGTTGTAATTATGTAGTATTATTCTTTCATGCAGCCTCTATATTCAATATATGAAGACTTGTTTATCATGTTTCATACATTTAATGCAAGATTTTATCGCAGGGATTCATTAAGCTCCGATGTGGTTTATTGCACCCGATCCGGCATTAACTGACATTCAAGTCAATAGCAGTTAACACCGGATTGAAATGTGATATCTTCATTGGAGTTTGTTAATCTGCCCTTAAGTCATGATGTCACGGTTGTGATTCCGAATAATGCAGAAAAAGAAGAGAAAATTAATGATAAGGGGCAAAGAAATGGACTCATCTCAGAGGATGAGATGTCTCTCCACCATGTGTTTCTCTGATTGTGTATAACTCCGTCCAACTTACCATGTCTCTCTGTGAACTAAACTGGTGCAAGGTAGCTTAGTATGTTGTTGCTAATCATGATAAAGTAATTCAATAAAACAGTCAGTTCTGGGGCTTCAACCAGACAGTATCAAATGTATTTCTATGCAGTGTTAATCTAAATATTTTACTGTTTTGTGCAAAAATGCATTTTCACCCCCTTTTGATTTAGGAAGAAAAAAAAATGTTTTTAGTTGCATTAACAGGAACATCACTGTTGCTAATTGCTGTTGTTTATCTTTAGAATTGGTTTAGATATTGTTGTTCCGCTTAATTACAAGCTCACCCAGTGTCCAAGAGGTGCTGTCTTGCTAACTAAAAAGGCATCTTCAATCCAGGATGATGAAGTGTGGATTCCATTACAGTTCTCCAATTTCCACATTGTTGGTGTTTATGACATACAGTTTTAAATGGCAGATGCTGTAATGCATGTGTCAGGAAATGTATTGATAAATGGTCACCCCTGCACAAACACATTTACTATTTGGACATTATTTTGTGAGAGGCCCATCCAATGGCTCTGTGCATAGTACCATTATTGGACAAATGTGATAAATAATATAGAATTTATAATAGATGACAATATGTTTTTAAGATACAATATAAAAGGAACAGTAAAAATAACCCAGTTATGGAAATCTGTCATCTCTGAAGTGTTAAAACATATATTTGTTAATGGAGGACACTAGTTACAGTTCGGTCCGGAAATAATTGGACACTGATACAAGTTTTGTTATTTTGGCTGTGTACCAAAATAAATTCAAGTTACAGTTAAATAATGAATATGGGCTTAAAGTGCAGTCTATCAGCTTTAATTTGAGGGTATTCACATCCAAATTGGAGAAAGGGTTTAAGAATTACATCTCTTTAATATGTAGCCTCCTCTTTTTCAAGGGACAAAAGTACTTGGGCAATTGACTCAAAAGTTGTTTCATGGACAGGTGTGGGCTATTCCTTCATTATTTCATCATCAATTCAGCAGGTAAAAGGTCTGGAGTTGATTTCAGGTGTGGCATTCACATTTGGAAGCTTTTGCTGTTAACCGACAACATGCGGTCAAAGGAGCTCTCAATGCAAATGAAAAAGGGCATCCTTAGGCTGCAAAAAAAAGGAAATCCATCAGAGAGATAGCAGGAACATTGGGAGTGGCCAAATCAACAGCTTAGTACATTCTGAGAAAAAAAGAACTCACTGGTGAGCTCTGCAACACAAAAAGGCCTGGACGTCCACGGAAGACAACAGTGGTGGATGATCGTAGGATCCTTTCCATGGTAAAGAAAAACCCATTCACAACATCCATCCAAGTGAAGAACACTCTCCAGGAGGTAGGCATATCATTATCCAAGTCTACCATAAAGAGAAGACTCCACGAGAGCAAATACAGAGGGTTCACCACAAGGTGCAAACCATTCAAAAGCCTCAAGAATAGAAAGGCCAGATTAGACTTTGCCAAACAATATCTAAAAAAGCCAGCCCAGTTCTGGAACAGCATTCTTTGGACAGATGAAACTAAGATCAACCTGTACCAGAATGATGGGGGGGAGGGGGGTAAAGTATGGAGAAGGCTTGGAACGGCTCATGATCCGAAGCATACCACATTATCTGTAAAACATGGTGGAGGCAGTGTGATGGCATGGGCATGCATGGCTTACAATGGCACTGGGTCACTAGTGTTTATTGATTATGTGACAGAAGACAGAAGCAGCCGGATGAATTCTGAAGTATATAGGGATATATTGTCTGCTCAGATTCAGCCAAATTCAGCGAAGTTGATTGGACGGCGCTTCACTTTACAGATGGGCAATGACCCAAAACATACTGCGAAAGCAACCCAGGAGTTTTTTAAGACAAAGAAGTGGAATATTCTGCATTGGCCATGTCAATCCCCTGATCTCAACCTGATCGAGCATGCATTTCACTTGCTGAAGACAAAACATAAGGCAGAAAGACCCACAAACAAACAACAACTGAAGACAGCTGCAGTAAAGGCCTGGCAAAGCATCACAAAGGAGGAAACCCAGCGTTTGGTGATGTCCATGCATTCCAGACTTCAAGCAGTCATTGCCTGCAAAGAATTCTCGACAAAGTATTAAAAATGAACATTTTATTTATGATTGTGTTAATTTGTACAATTACATTTGAGCCCCTGAAATAAGGGGACTGTGTATGAAAATGGATGCAATTCCTAAATGTTTCATGCAATATTTTTGTTCAACCCCTTGAATTAAAGCTGAAAATCTGCACTTCTACTGCATCTCAGTTGTTTTATTTCAAATCCATTGTGGTGGCATACAGAGCCAAAATTATGAAAATTGTGTCAGTGTCCAATTATTTCCGGACCTAACTGTATATTTATAATCATCACAGTCACTTAATAATAGTTGTTAAATAATATGAGGTCTGCTCTATAAAGGGACTTGCCGTGAGTTACAATATAAAGAGCTTCAACCACACATTATTTAAGTTATAGTGAGTAAAAAAGTGACAAAAACCACCCACTGTACTGTGTACAACAAATAAAAATATTAATTGTGAGCACTTGTGTGCTGAAAAGCTGTGTTATACAGCAAAAATATGTTTATAGGGCTCCACGTTATAATGGATTAGAAGCAAAAGTTGACACTGTGTGATCATTAGCATGTCGTTTCCCGGAATTCCCCGCTGCAGTGGAAGCATTGTATGCTAAGAAATAATGGTGAAAAGCAGGGTTACAGGACTGGTCTGAGACGTGAATGTGTTCACAAGTGATATTTTTATTTGCAAAATAAAGAGCTGACACTGGGATTAAAAACCACACTGCAGTCCATCCATTTTAAAGGGAAAAGTATTACCCTATATCACTTATATTTGCATTGGTTAAAAACAATTATGACAGTTTTTCCCCCTCTTATTAAGTTTTAGTTTTCTAGGTTTTATCATAACTTAAACAAGTTAAGCAGAATGAGAAGTTTGTCCTACTTCTTGCATCAGGTCTCTTTTCACTTTAGAAACAAAGTCCAATTTCTATGTTCCTGATGTTGTACTTCTTTAACTTGCTGGGGGAATTGTAAACATGCATAAACCAGTGTTACTTTGCATCAATTGCCTATAGTTAAGATGTCCCTGGATCAGAGGCACACAGACCAGGCATGTGAAAAATTATAGGAATCCCTTTAGTAAATTGCATTTGTCAAATGTAAGCAAAAGTACAGTGATTTGTCTGAGTTTTGCTACTGGCATCATTTTTCTATCTTGGTAAACAGTCCCCTCTGTATTCTTGTAGATGATGGAGTGCAATAATGATGTGCTCAGTTTTCAGTAATATTATTGTTTAGCTGTGGGAAGGCTTGTTAATATGAGGACACAGGGGCTATTAAAATGTATTAAATGTTTGCTAAGAGAGCGCTTTAGCCATCTAGTAAAACTAAAACCTGATGTTATAGAGGCCCTACATTTAGTGGAAAACTTCATATCTGAATTGTAAAATAAACTCTAATGTAATGTAACGGGTATTCCCCCACCCCCAATCGCAGATAGAGTGAATGTGAGGGGGAACCTATATGTTACCAGGCGTGGTGCGTATACCTGCAGGTTCACAGGAGGCCTGAGCCTCCGCTGATGGGAACCTGGGGTGCTTCTCTGGAACGTTCTCGTTGGTCAGCACCTCCACCTATATAGGATTCTATAGGAATGTAGAATGGCCCTAACATAGGAACCCACATACACAGTAAGCACATACACCGAAGTATATATAAGAACAGTTTACTGTATACAACATAGAACATAACTCATACATCAATGACAATAAACTTAGTGTCACTCCTGTAACACCGGGCCTCATAGGCCGTAACCACACACCATATATCCCTGAGTCCCAAGTGTCCCAAGAGTCCCACAACCCCACCCACGTGTGGGACAGCGCTGCCCACTAAGATGAAATGTAGAGTTGGTGCACTTGGTGACTTGAATAATACCTGCCCGGCTCTCCTGCAACTGGGTACCGCAGAACTGTGTAAATGGACCCGTCTGTGTCCAGCGCCGAAGCTTCAGCGATGGGGTTCTCCTTCTGAGCAAGCTCACCGATCAGACAGTCTCTGTCTCTGCAGAGAATGTTATACATTCATGCAATTCACCTTCACAGCAATTCACCTTCCCAGCAATTCACCTTCACAGCAATTGCCAGGATAGTCACGGTTCCTGGCTGGACCCTCACTTGTTTAGGTTCTACAGGACCCTGTCCCTATCTCAGGCCCTGCAGTAACCACCAGCTGGGGGTGAGTAGGGCCTAGCTGGGGCCTAAGGGGAGACTTCTGGCCTAGTTCAGGAGGCTACTTTCCTCCCTGCACAAACACACCCTCCCCTCTCTGTGTCCCAGCTCCTACTGACACTCTCACACTTGTGTTCCACTGTCAGTTTCCTGACTCCAGCACGCAACATTGTATCTCCTTTGCTGCAGGAGAATCTGTAATCCTTAGTGGCTTTTTGACTGCATGTGCTCTGGGTGAAAGGGCAGTCCCCAGAGGCTGCTGGGAGTTGTAGTCCCTTATGACCCTCTTTAATATTGGGGCCGCGTGCGCGCTGTGAAATGACCGCTGCTACTCTCCACTGAGCATGCGCAATTCGGTAATGACTGCCGCATCGCCCTAACTGCGCAATCGCGACTTCTAGGGGTCCCTGCACTACGGAGCGCCTCTTGTGCCAGTTCTTCCACACCAAAATGACCGCCGCATCGCGTCTGCGCATGCGCGAGCCTCCGCTGATGCGCGGACACAGCAAAGATGGTGGCGCCCTACCTTTGATGCCACCGGGAGACGCGCTCACCCCCGCAACTGCCTTCTCACTGGTGAAGGTAAGGGAGAGGGACCGGAATGACAGGGGAGCCAGAGGGGACCTGGCAACAGTAACTTTTGGCTTGTGTTTTAACTTTAGAAACTATGCTATCTATTAAAAAAAGATTTAAAAAAAACAATGTTTTCCCATACATTTTTTGTCTTTCTTTTTGGCGTGATAGGTATCATTCTATTTACTGTCATTAAAACAGAGCGGTGTTCCCCCTCCGGACTTTCTTTTTTGCCCATATCCTCAAGATATTCTGAAATTTAAATTTTAAATGTAAAAGAATTGTGTGTGAACTATGTACAAAGAAAATGATTTGCAAAATCGCTAAAGAATTTCATAATTTCATACGCAAATATTGGTTATTTGGGATACTATATTCAAACATTATGTGAATATTGAAACTGCCAAAATTAGCCTTTAATTTTGTCAAAAATGAGCAATGACAGAAATTACCATTATGATAAGATTGATGTGTATACTACAGATAGGGGCTATATATCTAAATCTCTTTCTGCTCACCTGTGACACAAAATAAACCAATATTTAAATGCGCTTTCTTTGATAAATATGGTGCCCCTTTGGCCCTGTATTGTACTAGTTTTACAGATGGGAGACTTTTATGATCTTTTACTAAATACATTTTACTGGTAAAAATTGGCTTGGATGGGAGTAAAGTCATGTCTTCATGTAAGTTTGTTGAAAAATCTTGTCACATACACTAGTATATTTTTATGCAGTTCCTCATTCCAACTTCCAAAAGGTTAAAGCTTAAATTAGCCATGCCTATTTGTGTTTTCAGAGATACTGTATATTTTAAGGAAGACAAACGGTTGCTTCCTTTTTTTGGTGTCACAAGTACCAAGCGATGTCTTTGAAAGTCCTTAATACAGCCATATCAGAAATACATTCGACACAACTGATGACTATTATAAACTATACTGTACAGTATATTTCAGTAATATGAGAACGTCAGAATGCATCATCTATCAATTACAATCCATACTACAACATGAGACAGTCTTGCTACTGTTTGGTACTGGCATTATAAATATATCCCTTCATCTTGGAGGTTTTTCTGAAGTTTTTGCTTTTAATGCCCAAAAAGGAGCTCATACATAAGATATATGTGTTTCAGGCTCTCTGGCAAGCTGCTTTATCTCTCGTCTCAAATACTGAATCTAATAATGATATTTTATTATGGTTCAGGTCACAAATTCCATGAACTTTCCATGCATTTACTTTAGCATCCATTTACTTATCATTATTTCAATAAGGTACTTTTTATATATATATATATATATATATATTATTTACTTAAACGAGAATTATTGCTATTGTCAACTATACATTATGTTTCAGTAATATTTTAACATCAGAATATGTAAGCTTCACAAATAAACAATAATAATAATATGGACAAAGGCACAACGCAGCCTATTAATTCAACTGCAATAATGCCAGTTCTGGGTTGTAAACTTGCTAAATTACATATTCACAGGCTATTCATAAGGCTGTAAGATTGCAAATTGGCCGGAAATTCACAGCCAGAAATCGGTCTCCGGAACAAATGGATTCAGGCTTTTACTGGAGAATGAATGAGAGAAATACATGGAAAATATGCAAACAACCAGTTCAATAATTTGTACATATTTTTAAAGTGAAACTTCTTTGCTGGCAGCTACGAGTTTTGATTGGAAAAATCCCTTGTGTTGCAACAAAATTCCATGATGGAAGTGACGTCACTGCTGGCAGAAGAGGCCGTCAGTGACGTCACTGCTGGCGGAAGAGGCCATCAGTGACGTCACTGCTGGCGGAAGAGGCCATCAGTGACGTCACTGCTGGCGGAAGAGGCCATCAGTGACGTCACTGCTGGCGGAAGAGGCCATCAGTGACGTCACTGATGGCGGAAGAAGCCATCAGTGACGTCACTGCTGGCGGAAGAAGCCATCAGTCACGTCACTGCTGGCGGAAGAAGCCATCAGTGACGTCACTGCTGGCGGAAGAAGCCATCAGTGACGTCACTGCTGGCGGAAGAAGCCATCAGTGACGTCACTGATGGCGGAAGAAGCCATCAGTGACGTCATTGCTGGCAGAAGAAGCCATTAGTGACGTCACTGCTGGTAGAAGAGGCCATCAGTGATGTCGAGATGGAGAGGAAAGACACTGACTGTCAAACACACACACACATTGACTGACAGACACACACTTACTGACACACAAACTGACACACACTGACTCACTAACATACACAAACTCACTCACTCACTGACACACACACACTGACTGACACATACACACACTGACTGACACACACACACAATTCACAGGTACTATAAATATAGAAGTGCAAATAGCTAAAACAAACGCTCTAAGTCAAACTTCTTTGCGTTTTGGCACTAAAATTGTGTTTTGATTTTTAATTAAAAACATCACCATCACAAATTCAATTTCTGTGACAAAACAGTGACAAAAGACAAAGAAGTTTCACTTAAAATGCGCGTGCTCGGCACACACACGCTTTTTTTATTTGCATATTTCTCAGGTACTGTATCTTTCCAGTGCTATTTTATCTCACCATGTGGAGTAAGGCCATGATTATAACAAAAATCGTACCTGACGGCGCGCAGCATGATGGCGTGCACCTGAAAAACAAAATAAAACAAACCAATACGAGTGCACATAGGAAGCGCGACCTAAGCGCTGCGACATACTGCAAAGCATTTGTCTCCTCAAGCGATTTGAGATTTTGTTATACACACACGACGGCCGCATCACGTGATTTGAATTGCCAATCACAGTGCATCATCAACCAACCAAGCTGGCCATGTCTCCCTGCATTAGCGCTAAAAATCTCTTTGGCATGTTAAAATGTGGCACGATGACGTCGCTACGATGACATCACCAGACCGCTTTGCAGCTCTGCAGTTGTTGGTATAATTAAGGCCTTAAGGTTAGTCTATTGCAGTGTTTCCCAACTCCAGTCCTTAGGGAACCTCAACAGGTCAGGTCTTAAGGATATCCCTGCTCCAACCCTAACACTACCTACGCTGGTACCAGCGCTTATGTGCTAGGTAGGGCAGATTAGTAGCCAATAGGATACATGGCTACACACTCCCCTTGGTAGAATCTCACGGACCACACTGAAAACCCAATTTACAAACCATCCCTAAATTGGATAACATGGAACAATGCATAACAGTTCATGACATAACATTTGATAACATAACAGTTGAACCAACGAGTTATGTCTGGATCCCTCCCATAACATGGAGAACCCATAACCCCTTTAATAATAATGTTTCGAGTTATGTTTCTTAACTAAACTGCCCTCCCCATTGGGAACATTAATGAATACACCATTTAGGACCCTGCTCAGGGATATATTCCACCCGGTCCATATAGATGTTTTTCCCTACCCTCCATACTCGCATGAGATAACATACTTTTTCATCATTGTTGTACCTAGAGAGAGACCTGGAGGCTAGGTATCCTAGGACACCATCCCTCAATCACTCCTCTCTGTTGGCCTCTATTTCCCTCATTATGGGCTCAGGAACATAGGGGTAGTCATACTCATGGGACTGACAGTACATCTGCACTATTAATCTGTCAGCCCAGCTGAGTTTGATTAATTTTCAGCCACAGGCCTGGCAGCACCCAGAATAGTGGTTCGTGAGAGGGCTGTTCTTTTTAGGTTATCGTTAAGCCAGCTGGTTGTATCAACCCTAGTTTAATTCCCCATCTCTTCGTCTGGGAACCTCTGCCATCTATTCTGCAGAGAACTCTCCCTCCTCCCAACAATGATCCACAATGGCACCGCTAAACAGCAAGAATTGTGTCCAGTTCATATGATGGAGATACCCTTGAAACATGGGGTCCCACCACGGCAATACCTTTCCCACATTTGCATTACACACAGACACATCAGACTCGGAAGCCGCCCTAGAGGGTGTTCCCAATCTTTCTGACCCTTCTGACTTTTCTCTGGAGAAAGCCATGTACTCAGCCTCCCCTACCCCAGCAGGATCACCCTCAAACCCAGCCCAGCCTCCCCAGTCCTGGGCAATATCTGTGGAAGCCTTAAGCTCTGCAAGGTCTCTGGGTGTATTAGTCCGGGGGTTTGGCCCGGTATTAAAGGGGTTACACCCATTTGGCCACTCCCTGCTCTCACTTGGGAAGCAAGGGGTTAACTGGACTGCGGTCCAGTAATGTGTTTTTACCCTGCTTCACACCCAAATGTATATTCCCCTGTAAATGTGTATTGTTCCATTCCAGTGTCTGCACCAACACATATACTGGGATTGATGCGGGAGGGAAAGGGTTAATAGTTAAGGAGTGATTATAGCCCTTTGTTCCATTTTCCCACCTTTGCAGGCTCCATTTTGCAGCTCCCCATAGGTCGCCGTTGCAGCTCAATGCGATCCTATGGGGAACAGCCAATTTCGGTCCATTTTCATCAGAAGACCTGCAGGTGGCGCCCGAAAGGAGGAGCGGCGGTTCCCCATTGTAATTCAATGGAGCCATTCAATTCAATGGGGATTCCTCGACGCCGACCTCCGGGAACGGGTTGGCAGCCATCCAAACCGCAGACCACAGAAGCGGATACAATTATATCTGAAAAAGAGATTTGATCACACTGAGTTCAAGTTCAAATACAATTGGCGTGGGAAACTTAGGTTCTAGGGCACCCAGAAATAAAATTCTTTTTGCCCCTAGACCCTAGGGACCCCCACACACAACCACCACCGGGTCCGGGAATGAAGGACCCCAGTAAAGGGTCGCGCTCGCACGAGGGTCACACCATTGACTCCAATGGTAGCGGAGATCCCATTGAATCCTATGGCGGCGCCGGCCCATGCATTTCCTATGGAGGCGCCGGCCATATTGATTCTAATGGAGGAAAGCCGCGTGACTTTAAAACGGCTAAGTCCGAAAGGGTAAAAAGTATAAGCCTATATCTCCGGTTCTGGACGTACCAGAGGGTTGGGATTTTGGTCGCATGTAGTCACTGTTCTGGCATGACTGCATGGCCATTTCCAGCCCTCTCCGATCAACCAGACGGAGTATGGGCAAATGTAAAAATTGTGGTTTTCCTATAGACTTCAATGGCGGAGTTGCTCCATTGAAAGCCTATAGCGGCGGAGCCCATTGACTTCAACGGAGTTGCTCCATTAAAAGCCTATAGTGGCGGAGCCCGTTGATTTCAATGGGAGAGTAAAAAGCAGAGATTTCTTTTAACTATAGCGGAGAATCCTGCATTAAAGTTAATAGGGGATTTTAACATGTTTTGTGTATCTCTGGTTCTGGGGGTCGTGGAAGGCTGAAACTTGGCCACTATGGCCAGCATGAGGACCTGGCAAATTTCAGCCCGTTCAGACCCACAGAACAGATTATTTTAATATAGGTAGATATTAAAGAATATACTGTTTTGCAAGGCTGGTATAAAAGCCTGGGGAAATTACTGGCTCTGCTTTATGTTAAAGTTCAGGGGGGAGACAAGTGGTCTACAATAAACCCTCTGATCAAAGGCTGACCACTCTGATTGTGTACAATAGGGCGGGGGAACGCAGAGCCTGAGTGGTCTGTAAGTTTCATAATTCACACATACAGACAGAAGGGTTGCCTGACTTCAAAGGAGTCTGCTAGACATTCAGGTGCCCCAAGGTTAAGGTATGGGGGCTGAAACTCCATATAAACAAGTGTAAGCCCTATACCCATTGTCTTCGTGTCGTTTCGTGATGTCTTCATCTGAACCTGTATTGCTGAATGAATTGCCAATTCTGTATCCGATTGCTTCATTGTCCAACCCTTAAGTAAGTGTTATTTCTTGTCTGTTATTTGTCTCATCTTGTGTGTTCACCTTCTTTAAGGAATAAACTATAGTTATTATATCTGTCGTGTTCAATTCAACCCAGATATTTTGGTGTGTATTATAACCTATCACAAGTTACCGTGACAATGCTTACTACAGCCTGTTACTGCCAGCATTTTATGTTTATCAGGGTCCATAGGGGCATTACGTCCTCGGCCCTTGGCTCAATCGTGGTGCCGCTGTAAATATAGGTCAGTCTGGTCCTTACTCACCAGAGCAGATGTATCAATGTCCTCCTCTGCCCCGGAGGTCGCCTCCGTTATGACAAAATCCAGTTGCACTGGAAGGGTGTTGACGCCTGCGGTGCGGAAAGAAGTACCGGCCAGTACCTCTACGATGGATCCCTCCGCTAAAACCTGAGAAGGAAACGCATCCTCACCGCTTCGATGGTCCTTGGCATCTGTGTGGTTCTCGTGGCCAGGAGCAGGCACATCCAACGCTGCCTCTCGAGGAACCGCCAAGGCCTTGGAGTTTCTCCGCTCAGGGTGGACCACCATCGATGACGTCACAGATATGGGATTCAGCTCCCGCTCGCCCTTGGTGTTTGGCGTCTCCATGGCAGCAGCACTTGGGTGACACTCTGGCTGAAGCATCACGATGGAGCGCCCCCCTTCACTTTCCTCAGATGTAGCGTTGGACATGCCGCCTGGGTAAGAGGACCTGGACACATCACTATCGCTGGCAGTGGCTTGCAGGCAGCGGTCCCGCTCCTGCACCACCAGCGGAAGTACCTTAGCCTCCTCCCACGCGGCGACCTCATCAGGTACTTGTTTTTTAGGGTCTGGAACAGGAATACACAGGTCCCTTGGAGCGTCCACTCCCGATGCTGTGGTCCAGGCCACATTTTTGCAGATAGGCTGCATCTTCCATCTGGCCCGGCAGGGGTGGTAGTAAAACCTTGGGCTTAAGGTAGGGAGTACCACAGTGCTGGCATTTGGATTTTAGGCTCACGTCTCCACCCGGGAAATCGCAGCACCGGCAAATACATTGCAGGAAACTCTCCCCCCTCACGTGTACTACCAGTAAGTCTCCTGGTAACAGATAGTGAGATACAGTGCACTCGACCATGGTAGGGATATTGCGTGGGAACAGTGATGATTTGCTCTTACTCCTTGCTTCACCATGCGCTACTGAGGGTGTGGTAACTTACATCTGGCTACGCCCCTATTGATGACATGACATTACTTGCATCCTCCCCTGGTGGATCCAGGAGTACAGGCACAACTGTGGGCGTGGCTTCGGCTTTCGCGCCAAGCCACTCACAGAACATGGGTGCGGCTTTGCTTTCGCCCCGAACCCAGCCCTTATTGTGGCCAGAGCTTCTTTTTCGTGCCGAACCAAGCACAATGTTTGCAAAAGAAGCTTGCATCTTGCAAACTTCTATACGCAGTCCTCCCGATTTTGGCGGGAACCGCTCCTTTCACGCACTACAACTCCTCTGGTGGGGAAGGTGGTCCCTTGCTGGGCAAGAGTCCCCTAGGACGCTACACACATGGACATTTCAAATATAGCACACTGTGCTGGGGACCACCAATAGTATTGTTGTAGCTCCTCAAACAGAGGTTTTGGCCTTCTGCATTTCAAGATCCCCCCCTCGGACACTACCCACATATACTGTGAACACCATCTACTTGGACCGTGATGCTATAGTCTCCTTCCTGAGGTTTCTGGGTCCCCAGGATCCCAAAACACCCCATCCAGGTGCCCTACACATCAGTCCTTATGATGGCATGAACTAGCACACACTAGGGAGCAGCACAGGCTGCAGTTCCACTGGTGGGGAAGTTTGTCCCTTGCTGGGCAAGAGTCCCCATGGACACTACACTACTACCCCCCACCCCCTCCTTGTACATAACAGGAGCGTACCTCCTCTCTCCTACTGTAAAAGCCTGTCCTCATAGGACATCTCAGCAGCGCTTCCAAATGTAACAGGTGTTCCCCCACCCTCTGGGAGATTTCACTGTTACCTGGTGGTGTTGTGCTGCTCACCTGCTAGGCTTACTGTGTCTGCCAGTGTTAGTTAGGGACAAACAGGACAGGCTTTATGGATCTTCCCAGCTCTTCATGGGTGCAGCGCCTCCATTTCCAGCAGACGCTAGCAAAGCCAGGTGAAGTCCCTGCAGGAAAACCCTCTTGCACTCCCCCTGACAAACTGCAGTCTCAGGTAGGATTATAAAACAAAAGATGGATCTTTATTCAGCATACCAACATGTACACTCTTTTCTCTTTCGCTCTGGTCCCTGGAATAACCCCCAGGGCTTGAGGCCCCAAAGGTCTATCCTTTGGTCCCTTACTCCCTGGTGATGTAAGGGGTAGTATCCCACTCCCCTAAGGTAGGGGAAGGAAGGTGGCCAGAGCCCTGGCTCCACACTTCCAACAACCACTAAATTTAGATCAGCAGTCCCTTTTGAACCCAGGAGGAGGATCCTAGGTCTGAGCCCCTGATAGGGCAGTACACAGGTTTCAGTCCCACCTTCATGTCACTAAAGGGAGTTGTTTACTGCTGCAGCAGCAAGGGCATAGATTTAACCCTAACACTACCTTTGTTGGTACCAGGGCTTATGTGTTATGTAGGGCAGATTAGTAGCCAAGAGGATACATGGCTACAGATAATTGTTAATGAATACAGTGAAAATGGCAGATTTTATACCACTTCAAGTTGCAATCCATTTTCTGATTAATTTGCACCTGCAATATTGAAGTGAGTATACCCCATAAAGTGGAAATGGGAACGTATCTGATGGTGTGAACAGCAGAAAGACAATAATCACATAAAATGCTATTTTATACAAAATATAGTGAATATGTTTGTACATTGTGTGAGCATTAGCTTTAAGAGCACTGAACAAGTAAGGTTTGGAACAGTTTTTCTCTCATAAATTTCAACCGACTAACTTAGAAGTAAATATTTGTAAAAAAAAATAATAAATAACTCAACCTGTTCTTAATTCTAACCATCTATGGGGAAGATCCTCAGAAGTACGCACATTTTTTTAAATGTTCTATTAATATCAATTTAACGTATCCAGATCCATAATGCATATCTCCAAAAGTGCTTAGCGCAACAATGTCCCGGCATTTTCCTTAACAATAAGGCTGTGTAACATCAAAAGCGTCACATCATAAGTATACATCAAAAGTGTCTACAAGAGTTAATTTTGGAGTTGAAATTGGAGGTGAAGATTGGAGGAAGATCTGGACTCTGCATTACAATGTTGCCACTGTGAGACATTAACTTTTAACATCTGTGATTTATTTGTACACTTTTATCCTCCAGTACCTTGAAACTCTCTCCTCCTGCATCTCACTATGCCCTCCCTATTTCTTTTTCTGTTTACTGTTTCCTCACTCCTTTGTGAGCATTTCTGTTCTCTACAACTTCCCCACTCCCCACTGCACCATTATTTATACACCTCTTTCCCAACAACTTCTTTACCCCTCAATAAAAAACACCCACACAAATTCTCTATTCACATCCTCTATCTACTCCTTCCTGCTGCTGGGGATCTTCCCTAAGCCTGAAGCCAGACATACACACCTGATCTCACTCATGCCTCCCTGCCACCTCTTCTCCTGTTAATGGTGTTAACCTTTGCATTTAACACTGACCTTCCTTAAATTTTACCCCACAAATCAAGCATCCCAATAGCCTGCCCTCATGGCTAATGTCCCACACTCAGTCACTCCTACCACCCATTGTGACCAAGCACTGCCATCTACAGCACTTACTCCCTCACCTGCTGTCTCTGTAAGTTTCGCATTAAACCTCTTAGATTGTAAGCTCTTCGGGGCAGGGATTTCCTTTTCTATTGTCTGATTTTGCTGCACTTATTGTATAATTATAATTCCCTGTACAGTATTCTTTGTGAAGCGCTGAGTACACTTTTGGCGCTATATAAATAAAGACATACAATACAATACAATAACGGGTGAATAAATTTAAACGGACGTTAGACTTACTCATATGCAAATCATATGGATAGAGCAGTTTACCTAGCTACTGAGATCCTCCAACCATTCATGTTAGCGCATGGGAATAACACTATGATATTTACCACCTTCCAAAAGCCGCCCTTACTCACATACAGACTCTGGTTATTATTGAGTTATTTCTTGGAATAGCCTAAAAGCAAAGTAATGAGTATAGGATGTAACCCTTTCATTACAAAAAGTTGCACGTGTCATACAAAGATATATATATATATGGTTGGCCCATCCTTTAGCTTCTTTGCATACCCAGTTAATCCACCCCACACTGATGAGACCCATTAAGGTCGAAACAGCTGTCTATGGGTGGTTTTCTGGGTATGCACCTTAACCCTGGCTGTGCTCAAAGCTGTGACCATGCAGCAAGCTGAAACCTATAGGGAACCATGTTAAAAATGGTTTTTGAAGCAAAAAGTGGCACTGTGTGCTCATTTGCATGTCATTTCCCAGAATCCCTTGCTGCAGTGGAAGTGCTGTGTGCTGGGTGATAATGGGGAAAGGCGGGGTTGCAGACCTGCCTAAGACATGCAGATGAGCATACAGTTGTATTTACATTTATATATATATATATATATATATATATATATATATATATATATATATATATATATATATATATATATATATATTATGGACCATGTAAATGTCTGAAACACATCAGAAACTATTATAATTTTCAATGATTAAAGTTATATCTTTGTGTGAACTAATATGGTATATATTGTAATAATGACTGTATAAATGATGGGTGTACAATAATGTATATCCAGACATAGCTCAACAATATAAATGAATATTCACGTACAATTAAAATATATTAAGGATGTCCTTCCTTCATTTATTTTAATTGTACAGTAATAAAAATGAAATATTAATTTATATTGTTGATGTATGTGTGGATGTACATTATTGTACACGGATACTTTACACAGTCATTATTACATTCTATACCAAAATTAATACGTATAAAAATTATACATTTTTCAATATTATAACAAGATCTGCATTAGCTTTTTGGTAACGCACAGGAAAATCTACTAATGGATTTCGATGGATCTGCCCATTAATTGCTAGTTTTGACAACAAACCCAACCCTGTCAGCTCTCTAGCAGAAATTATAAATAAATTGCCATTGGTTGAGAGCTACTTCGCTCTTGCCATCTCCAGTATGCTAATAGTTGAAGTATCTCCACATAAAATCAAGGAGTCTGTACTGTACATGTATTCTGCATGCCTTTTAACTCCAATACTGTGTTGTTTCTTTTTTCTTCCAATATATTTAATTGAGATATTTCTTATTTTATAGAGTAATGGGAATGAATGAATCTCTGTGCAGACATGAGAAATAACCCTTGAAGCTGAGAAGTTGTGATTTGTTTCTACAGTCACCCACACAGTCCACAACATATTGACATTCTAACTATTGAACTTGATGACGACCTCTGTGATCTCCAAACTTTGCAGTGCGAATGTACACCACCACATCCACAATTCACATACAGTACAATGGGTTGGAAGTAATCTTCTGCTCACCTACATTCATAGGAACTTTAGCTAGGAATCTGATGCACAATAATAAAACTGACTTGCCCAGGCATGTTTAGCCCAGATGCTTGATTGGTCTATTGTTTAGACTTTTCATACATTGCTGAAATCTTAGGCATAGAGATTAATGGCATCATGTAATTGATTTGAATAGAAAGGAAAACAGAAGTTATAGATGCAAACTTTGATACACTCAATTACAGTATTGCACAAATCACACAGCAAGGTTAAAAGAAATCCCCTTAACACACTTACACAAAGACACATACTGTAACTGACTTTATTAGCATCAGCATAATGCCTTAGGCCTCGGTCTAGAGAATGGTGATCCCTAGCATTGACGCGTCACGTGGTGTGGCTGTGAGCCAATCTGGAGGGGAGGCTTCGGGAGGAGGAGAGGCTTCGGGGAGCGGGGAGGAGTGTGGAGTGAAAGCAGCGTGAGTGCCTGTCTGTGTGTGTGCCTGAGTGCGTGAGTGCCTGCCTCTGTCTGTGTGTGTATCTGTGTGTGTGTGTATATGTGTGTCTGAGTGCCTATCTGTGTTTGTGTATGTGAGTGCCTGTCTGTGTGTGTATCTGAGTGCGTGCGTGCCTGTCTGTGTGTGTGTGTGTATGTGTGTGCCTGAGTGCTTGAGTGCCTGCCTCTGCCTGTGTGTGTGTGTGTGTCTGCGTGTGTGTATGAGTGCCAGCCCGAGCCCGTGGAGGGAGGGAGGGGGGGGGAGAGTAGCGGGTCCCTCCGCTCAAGCCACGCCCCCCTCCCACTCAAGCCACGCCCCCCTCCCCCTCAAGCCTCCCCCTCCCGCCCACCTCCCGCTCCGGCTCCCGCTCCCTACAGACCGCATATCGCGGTCTGTGTATGTCAGCGCCCCGCCTGTCTGCAGTGCGGGCGCGCTGACTCTGGGAGCGGGGCCTTAGCCTTAGGAGGAAATTCAATATAGCCTGAATTGAGTGTTTGAGATGTTTTGGGCCGAAAATCTAAATTGAATTGCAACATGAGTTGTATTCATTTATAGATAGGCTTCAAATCCAGAATATGGTTTTTGTTCATGTTATTTAAAGGTCACTTTTCATTTGGCGTGCTAAATAGCACATGACTGCAAAATGGAGATGAAAATACTCTGTAGTCTGTAGTTGAGCCACCAGCTGTACTAGCTGCAGTCACGTATGGTTTAAGAAAATATGAGAAATAATATACTTATGCTCTTTTTGTGGCTCAAATAGTAAATGTTATCAAAATTTACACTCCTAATATATTTCAACGACATATTACACATAATTAATACAGTATATTTCATATTCTCAGAGATACGAAAAATGTGTCAGTACTTACTTAAATGGTTCAACAATATTTTAACGGAAAAATATAAGTGTGGTGAAATGTTTGCGTATAACAGTCTCAAAAAGCTTTGTCTGTGTACTGTACTGTAGCATGTGTGCAGCTGGGGCTAGAAAACCTCCAGAGAGACGGAAGAGTTCTCAATGCCATATTAAACTAGTCAAATAAGAAACATATTCATTAATAAGCTATTCTTTTCTTGTAAGCACTTTAATGCAGACTGGGGCACGCATGACGCATTGATGGATTTTTGTTAGGAATGGCAAACAGTTATTTTTCTACAGACACTTGCTTTATTAACATGGCTTCTTTAAGTCCTTCTCCATTGCTAACTTTTGAATCCTCTTCGAATTGACACCAACTGTCCATTTCGACACTGGTTCATTATATTCTTTTGAATGGAACGATTCTCTTTCTTTCAGCTGTTGTACCAATTTTATGTTTTATACAGTCTCCTTGTAAGGCTCTTTGTTGAACACGCTTACAGGGTTTAGAGAACCATGGCATACGAGTGTCTAAACTATTTCACAGATTCATCGAAGCAGTTTGCCACTTGTTCCGCTGCACACTTACACAAAGGAAATCTATAATATGAACACTTTCAAGAGCCAGAAAAGGCTAAATCGATTGGTTCTGTAGATTCAGCCATGAGATCATGCTGATGGCAATCCATGTCACACTTCCTTTTGAAACCTGCACACATCCTCACACACAAATCTCATTTGCCATGAAAACATTTATCCAGCCTTAGAAACATGAAAGGTGAATACATTTACTTTTTGCTTTCCATTAAAATATATTGATTTGTTAAAAAAAACTGTTTTTTTTAGTTAGAATGAAAGTGTATTTTGGGAATTACTGTAAGTCACACACAGTATGGCTGCTTTATAACTTCCTCTTCTTCAACAACTCCAAACCCACACCAGTTATCATACTTAGATTTATTGCTATATTATTTGTATCTGTAAATAAAAGAAAAGGTAGAGCAGGAGAAACATGGGAAGAAGGATTTACATATAAAGAAAACTTTAGGTTTTCTTGACTAAGATACTAAATAATAGATTAGTTGTCACCTTTTTTTATCGGCAATTATGTGATTTAATGATTATTAATGGTGTGTTAATTTTTTTGGAGATTGTATAAACCTCCTTGGGGTTGGTTTCACATCAGTGGTGCAAATCATGTGTAAGTATATAGTGTAAAATTGATGAACCCAAGAAGAATAAAGAGATGTCACTGACTTTGTATTCCTTTACAAAGATCAGGATATGAAAACTACTTTAAAAAAATCAAACAAACATTTGGGGAACCCCAGTAAAAATGGATAAATCTGACACATGATTGATGTGATTGTTTTCATGTCCATGGCCAGACTTTACATAGTTGGCCCTAACACATGATAAAAGATAAGAGTCAACACTTGACTTTTTGTATGTTGTCCCTATACTGTGCATGGCATGCTTTGCCACCATAACCTTATAGCATCAGGTCTCCTTAATATCATGGAATAGGGCTGCAGCACAGCAAATGGATCACATAGAAAAAAACAAGTGGATTTTATCATCACAGCCACTGGATGAGTAGAAAAATCACCTGAATTCGGAATACAAACATTCTATTAACTTGACATTACTAAGTGCTTAGGAAGGTTATGGCAGTATGTACTGTATAACACAGATTATACACCATACAGCTTGACAAGATAAGACAAATAGGTTCACTTTAGATGAAAGAGTCTATAAAACAGTTGGAAACATTCTTCAGAGAAGAATATAGTGAAGGACCAAGTGGTTTCCAACTGTTTGGTTTTCACTTGGTCTATTACCTCACATGGTGTGTTGCCAGAGTTTAGTGGTGCACAACAATGTCCTATATATAATAAGGATGCATTAGGCCACCCAAATACACAACAGGTCGGTATCAGATTCCAAGTAAATTGATCAGTACCTTCCCAATCTAACACAGGGCACAGATTTACTAGAAATTTGAGACAGTTGGAAGGCACTAAAAAGTTGTCCACGCATATTTTAGTATGATGTCATTAGTCCTCAAGCATAAAATTAAGCCATTCGTTGCCAAATGGTCTTTCAATACATTGCAGTCCCTTGGTAGAAAAATCTGGTTAGTATGCATAAGTAATATACGTACTGCACATGGTCCACCATGCTTGATAATTCTGTTATGGTATTACTTGGTGGCTTATATTATCACTTGCATAATTATTGTAACTCTGGTGTTCTCTCAAGCGTCTCAGCTCTCTTCTCAGTAAACTACTTAGGCTTGCTCCTTTGAGATGAAATAACGTTTTGTGTGCTTGAAGAGCATGAAAAGGGGCAATGGTAAAAAAGCAATTGTGATTGAATTGGCACTTTTTAGACAGTAGCAAAGGGCTGCAGCCCTTTTTACGTGCACTCAGAGTCATACTGTAAAAACAAATAACACTGGGCTTATACATTAATGATACACTGTCCATGTCCATAAAGATTACAGTGTATTTACCGCACGCTGAAGACATGCATCCAGAAAATGACCATAGTGCTGTATCCCTATTTCCCAGATATCCATAACCACAGAGGACTGTACGCACTGGTTCTCCTGCCCAGTTAGCCATTAATTAGTCTTACTGAAGATTTCAATTTCCAAAATTACCATTTGAACATGTGGGAAACAAGATACACTGTATTTATTTGCGTAAATCCATAATTTTAAGATTAGTAAGTCCCTTTGTTTCAATGTTTAAAGGCTAAACAGCAGATTTTTCATGTCGTGTGGTCTTCTAACTTGAAAAGTAGGTTGGTATATTTCAAATTAAATCACACTTTTTTTAAGCCAGTCCAAATCGGCAAATGTGTGTACATAATGGATAAAAGGGTCCTGATGATGTGACATGTTCAGAGTATGACAAATTGTATTCCAAATGTGTGTTTCCTACATGTCTCTGAGAGCAATGATATTTCAGACAGTTATTCACAATAAAATGCATGTTAGCTAGTAGGGAGGGAATTCAAGGACAATGAACAGGGATGACCCTCGATAAATGACCATAAATATTTTGTCATTTATTAAATATTTTTGCAATTACTTTCAGGCATATGAACTGTTATCCCCCTCATTTTTACAATGTTGTCTATATAAAAGGTAGCTGCAATTCTAACAAACATGGATTTACATTTTTAAAGCATGATATTTTATAACAGTGGTTGTTATTACTAAAGACAAAATACAGGGTAGGATAGGGTTTCACATATTTGTGCACATATAACTGGCATAACAAATGTGTATGTTAATATTTAGTGAATGTCTGTTCATGTACTTTAAATTAATATCTTATCATTTAAGTTAGACATACTTTTTGTACAAATCCTGTTAATACTAAAATGTCATATAAAAAAACCTTTAGTCTATGCTCCCCAAAAGTGTGTTTTGACACATACTGTTGTGTACTTTTTATCGTTTTTCTGCTTGGGACCACACTGCATAGTTATTAAATCGAGATTCTTACATATGATGCAGATGAGTTATCGAGTGAGCTTTGCTTCACCTTACACGTGGCAGAGTATTAATGAAGAATAATGTGCAAAACATCTCAGTAGACTGATGCCAGGAGAAGCACGCCCAATGCGTCACTTTGGCTGGTATTCACTAAAGGCCAGTAAATGACAGATAATACTTTTTTTTAAAAGAAACAGGGACAAGTTGTATTATTTGTGATTTAACAAGGGATTTATTCACATTATTATATTCAAAAATACCGTATGGCATAAAACCCCCCCTCTTATTTTCGCATGGGGATTGTGAAATACTTGAGCAACGTATTGAATGTTGGGATTTCTACCCATCTATATAGTATAGTACTGTATATAGGGGAAAAGCTTTGTGCCATGGTGATCCCAATACTATGGCATCAAAGGACCTAAAATAAAATCCCAACACAAAAAAGTCACGTCAAAAAACATGTTAACCCTTTGGTAGACAAAGGATCTTGCAATGACTGAGTAATTCATGCCTAGCTGGGCTGCCTGACATACAATGAGGGTATCATGGGGCCTACCCTAGGTATCCTAACACTTTCTAACATAACACACATTTTATACCATAATGGGTGCTAACATTCTGCATGGATTACAGATTGTATTTAGTTATAGTAACCTGTGTAGTGGAATATAACAATATACTCTAACATGTAAACACAGCTATTGATATCAACCTGTGCAAAATGCATTAGATGAAATAGGACTTGTGCATTCTCCTGTTTATTCAGCAAAATGTAGATTATGACTACTACTGTATCTTTCACACAATAGCAAAACTCCTAGCAATGTCTAATGAGCCATTACATTATGTTTTACCAGTTCAGTTTACAAGAGTAAAGATACATGTTTTAATGTATTTTCCTTTGATTATAGAAATTAATTAATTATGGTTTAAGCTGTAACTTAGTTGTATGGAACAGTACAAGTTAATACAGTATATAAATACAGATACAGTTTAGAGGACTACAAGTGTTCCTTGTGCCCCACTGTACACTGCTAAACAGCTGAACAGCTGCTGAAAAGTAATTGGACATGTTAAGATGACAAATTCAAGCTGTTACTTCAAATGTTGTTTTCGAAGTAGAAAAATATGCATACATTTAATGGAATACTAATATATATATAGTGTATATATATATATACACACATCCATGCAGCCACTCTGCTTGTACTAAAGAGGTTAACTCGTCCTGCCTTATTGGGCACAGAAGAGGCTATAAGCACCAAGTCCCTCGGTATGTACTTAGGAATAACTTGGGTGTGAATTCAGGATAAAGCAACTGGTTACATGCGCTAAAGTTAAGTCTGCTTTATGGAGCAGAGTACTCATGTACTCAAGCAAGTAGTGCACTGGACTTATGGACATAGCTGGTCAGTGATAAGAGCAGCGCCACCAACAGAAATTTTGGCCCGTGACAGTTCACAGTTCCCCCCCCATTAACCCTCGGGTGTGCTTGAGAGACACTGGTGGGAAGGTATGGGTCTGAGAGTGGGGGGGCCGAGGGGTGAGAAGAAATAGGTATGGGCCTGGATGCGGGGGAAGGAGAACAACATATTGGGGTGGGGAGTGAAAGAAATAGGTATTGGGTAGGGAAATTGAGGTATTGTGGGAGATAAAGCTACGGTAAGGAAAGAACTATGGGTGGTTGAAAGAGGTAGAGCAGGGAGAAAAAGCTATGGGAAAGAACTGTGGGGGAGGGAGAAGAAGTTAAGGGGAGAAGGAGAAGGAGCTATGGAGGTAGGTAGAAGGGAGAAGGAGTAAGGGGGAGGGACAGAATAGCTATGGAGAGGAGAGAGAAGGAGCTACGGATGAGAGAAGAGCTATGGGGGAAGGGAAAATGAGCTATGGGGAGGGAGAATGAGCTATTGGAGGATGGAGGAGGAGGAGCTAGGGGGAGGAGGTATAAGGAGCTCTGGGGGGAGGAGCTGTCAGAGGGAGGGAGAATAAGCTATCAGGGGGGAGGAGCTATGGGGGGGAGGGAGTAGGAGATAATTGATGAATAGTATGAGCCCGGGGAGGGTAGAATGGGCCTGTGGGAGGGGGGATTGTCTGTGCCTGGGGTGTGAGGGAGTAGGTATGGGCCTGGGGAGGAATGGTAAGGGATTTGAAGGGAGACAGGAGTAGGTAAGAGCCCTTGAGAAGGGCGGGAGAAGCTGTGGGCCTGAGGAAGTAGGTATGGGCCATAGGGGGAGGGGGGAGAGTAAGTATGGCTTAGGAGGTAGGTAAGCACCTTGGAGGGGGTATGGAGTAGGTAATAGCCTTTGGAGGAGGGAGTAGGAATGGGCCTTGGGGAGGGAATCCATAGGAGAGCACAGGACCATGCGGGCCTACCTGCAGCACGAGGATGGGCCCTGCAGGAAGCCCATATGCTGGAGGGAGAAGTGGGCTCATCGATGTGGTGCAACAAGGAGAGGGGGACCACCCAGTTGCTGGCTTTGACAGAAGTTAGGACCAACGTCTTGTGCATGCCAGCAAGGCCCCCCAGAGCAGTCAGGCCTGGGTCATTTGTCCCTCCTGCCTCCCCCCCCTGCTCAGCAGCCCAGGGTAGGAGGATATTGCCCGTGCCATATTAGTCACTGATGGATTTGTTTGCTAGTCTCTGATAAAGACTCTCTTGGGCCACAATCCTAATCATCACACTACTTGAACCTGATTCTAGTACTGCTAAACCAGCTAGAGACTACATCTACAGTAAGTGCTTATTTACTGCTGCCGCCTACCAGTAACTCTCAGGGTTGCCACCAATCCTTGTTTGAGACCACTGTTTTTAAGGACACTTTACCTATAATTTCACTGTTGGGGTACTTGTCTCTTACCTTATTGAGCCAATAATTGAATCTCTAATGTTCTAACACCCAGCAGTTAAAGCCCACTCTCCAGGGCTACTCAATACCTCGGTCATTTAACGAATTAATCTATGTGAAGTTCTGTTTGTTATAGGCCACTTCCTGTCACTGTAACCTTTTCATTGACTGTCTGCTACTTTACATTGCAAAGGTATGTGAGTATGTAGCACACCAAAACAGTGCAAATAAATGCAAAAAATGCGATACTTGCGCACAATGCTCCTGGTTCAAGGATGGCCTATCTGCAGCAATCCAAGTACACAGCAACAGGAAAGATGATCCAGGGCTCCATGGGTTTTTAGCAAAATAATTTATTCATAATACACAACGTTTTGGCCTCACTTAGGCCTTTGTCAAGTGACTGGTAATGAACTGACAAACATAATGTCACATCTATATATACCCCTCCATATAATTAAAGTGAGCAGACACACCCCCCAACAGCAAACGCTGATCACCCCATGTGTGTCCTATGCAGATAATGTCCCTCCTCCATTGGAAACGTGGAAAGCAGCTGCGTTTCATCCGGTGATGATGTCATCATTCCGCATCCATAATGATAGTGCCATGTAGTCTCACGAGATCCTCGTTGCCGGTGATGTCACAGTGGGCGGTCCTTCTGGTGCTAGTACAGCCGTAGCAGCCTCCTCCTATGGGTATCTGGGTTAACCCCCTCAGTGATGTCATCGTGGGCGGTCCTAGATACTCCCTGGAGTTGAAGCTGTCTCCTCCTCGGTCAAATCGTCGAGAAGCATAACAAACATGCTAATCCAAGCAATAAACAGCCCCTTAAAGTGGTATTAGCACATTGGGGATCTCATGGGGGAGAGGCACGACTGATGTCTGTCAGCTCACGAAGATGGTGCAGCACATGTAAGAAATGGAGGCGTAAAGGGTTAAATAATGCATAGGATGGGATCAGTACCCAGTGAAATTAAAACAGTAGTAATACATAGTAATGGAAGAAAACTGCAAAAAGGAACTGCAGAAATAAGCAGCAACAGCAGTATGTAGGTAATAAGCCACCAAAAATCATCTCCTATCTAGGAAGCAGTTTAAAGACAAAAAGTCATTCAACCACCTTGGAAACACTGTGTTTAGGGTAAAAATCCAGTATGCCTCCCTTTGCAAAAGTACCTTATCTTTCTCAGAGCCTGGGTGAAACTTTGTAACCTGTTCGATCCCCATTAATTTGAGAGATGATATATTATGTTTGAAATCAGTACAGTGTTTAATGAGTGCAGTTTCCTCTTTCTGACTTTTAATCTTGAGAGATGGGCAAAACTGTCAAATTCCATTTCCCGGAATTTTCCGAGCTTTCCATTCAAAATCTGTTCAGCGATTTCAAATGCGTTGACGGATTGTTCAAGTTTAAATCCATGCAGATGAATCCTAAACCACCACTGGATACAATCCGTGAATTCCACAATCCGCAGATTGGATTGTCAGTGATTCTGACTTTTAATCTTGCTGCGGTGCTCAATAAATCTGGTTTTGAGCCTTCTACTCATTTTGCCTACATAAATGAGACCGCAGGGACATTTGATGGTATAAATCACCATAGTGGAAGTACATGTGGTCCTATTCTTAATGTAGGTAATCCATCTAGGTAAGAGAAGAAATCAATGAGTTCTTCTTCAGTGCCTACGTAACGTTGCCCCAGCTTATGCGGACCATTATATGGCACAATTTGAGGAGCGTTACATCTTTAGTACTCATTATTTTTACAGGGTGTCTTTCTTTTGTCGCTATATAGATGATCTCTTTTTCATCTGGTCAGGCACTGAAGAAGAACTCATTGATTTCTTCTCTTACCTATGTAGCCATGTGTAAAATTGGTGTACAGATCTCTCTCATACTGAGCAGTAAGAAGGCAGGATTGCCAGTAGTTATCATGGAGGTTTGCTCTCAAACCCCTGTGATGTGTCATATGTATCAAAGCAAGAGACAGCATGCTTTGTGTCCACTGTTAGTGACACAGAGGTGGGTCTTTCTGGAGCCTATATATTGCACAGCACGTCCTAAAGTTAGTGGTTCAGAGTTGGTTACTGAGGCTGCAGAGTTCAAGGCTGAGTCAAGTGTAGTGAATTGCAGAGATTGATAAGAAGATTATACACTGTGTCCAGGGCTCTGGCACAGCTGGCAGCCTCCCTTATGGGAGAGGTGTATAGACAACTTAATTAGAGTACAGGAGGAATCTTCTGAATGGAGGGCCACTACAAGATGTGTGGCTAAGTATCGGCCGCTGTGATGGGCAGTCTGCCACAAGACATGCTAATAAAGATGCCCATGAAAAGACCCTTCTTGCCTGTGCGTGGAGTTACTCAGGGAGAAGGTGCACCCAGAAGTTCCCCGTCAGAAACTCCTCCCTGCTATTGTGGGGATCTGGATGGGGTTGAGGCGCTGTACCAAATGTGAGTAGGACTCAGCACACTACCTCAGATGCCTGTTATGGTGAAATCCCAATTACCAACAAGCGGGAGACTCAGGAGTCCTGTGAGCAGCAGGTGCACCACATGACACACACATGTAATTGGGCCAGTTTTCTCACTAGGGGTCAGGATCAGAAGGGCCCAGGCAAAACACCGTTACACCTAGATGGATTGCATACCCCCATTTGCTTTACCAAAAGCTGGAGTACCTCACAAATAGCATTCTTAGATGTGTTGATCTCATTTAATGGCCAAAAGTTACACACTGATCTTTACCGCAAACCGACCGATATGAATTCGATGCTTCATCCGTCAAGCTTCCACCCCTCAACACTTAAAAATATGCTGCCCTTTTCTCAAAAGGTTAGAGCAACTCGGATTGTGGACAGACCAGACAGACTTGGTGAAACCCTGGGTGACATCAAACAGCGTTTCACATCACGGGGACATAGGCTGACTGACGTATTACGATCCTTTGAGAGGGATTGCTCTCCTATGCCACCCAAGGATACCTCTGAACGGATCAATATTGTCAGTAAATATACGACTATAAGTAGGCATGTACAGAATAGTATACGCAGACATTGGGGCATCCTGCAGATGGATGATACCCTCAACACTATCTGTAGGTCTAAACCTAGGTTCGCATATAAGAGAGCTCCCAATTTGCGTGATATGTTGATCCGCGCTGATGATAGCAAATACTATTTTTTAAGTTCCAGTAAACCGGGTTGCTTCAAATGCCATAGTTGCTCAGTGTGTATTAGCCTCAACACGGGAGACACCTTTCATCATCCTCATACAGGCTTTAAATACAACATTAAGAATAGGACCACATGTACTTCCACTATGGTGATTTATACCATCAAATGTCCCTGCGGTCTCATTTATGTAGGCAAAACGAGTAGAATGCTCAAAACCAGATTTATTGAGCACCGTAGCAAGATTAAAAGTCAGAATCACTGACAATCCAATCTGCGGATTGTGGAATTCACGGATTGTATCCAGTGGTGGTTTAGGATTCATCTGCATGGATTTAAACTGGAACAATCTGTCAACGCATTTGCAATCGCGGAACAGATTTTGAATGGAAAGCTCGGGAAATTCCGGGAAATGGAATTTGACAGTTTTGCCCATCTTTACTGCTTGATATCTATCCTTTATTTTTGAAAAATGGTAATATATTCATTGCGGCAATATTTGGGACACTGTATTTTGGTGGTGTGATAGTTACATTTGTATGAGTTTATACTTTTTGTTGGTTTCTCTGCCCTAGACACAGAATGATGTCACACATTGTTAAGATTCATTTTGTTCCTCTGCATTATTGGTGGCAGGGTCTATAATGGTCACATTTTGTTTACTTTTGTTGTTCTGTCGGAAACAGACATATTATATACATATCACGTTATCTATTTCTGTGGAGTTCCTGCTGCTTCCATGATTTGTATTTACCAGGGTTAAACCTGTCCTTGGCAGAACACCAACCGCTAAAGCTTTACATGAAATTGTGTTTTGCAGTGCTTTCCTCCTGCCATGAATATATATATATATGTATACACATACATACATACCTACATACATACCTACATACATACATACATACATACATACTGTGACATAGTCCAAAGATGTTAGGCAGCTTTCTGCCCCATTTTAGAGCAGAAAGTGCAGGAATAGCTAAAAATGATCCGTTCCACAGCTTCACATTAACTCAGGCAGCTGGATGGAAAATCCAGACCACAGATTACAATGGCTCTAGTTCTCCCTCACCTGCTCTTCTAATCACATGTACAGGTATTTAGAGCAGAGAGGTTTTGCATTTCACTCTCTCTCCTTGGAGCCTGGGGGCTGGGGGTGTCGCTACTCTCCTGCATCCAGTATCGAGGTTGACGGCCTCTCCACGTATCACAGTACCAGAGGATTTGCCTGGACACCCCAAACAGATAAGACAAACAAATGGTTACTGCTGTTGCTAAAAGACTGTGCTGTATCTTGTGACCCTAAATGAGAGAGCATTGTTTTAAGCTGGGGAACCAGTTTAGTTGGCCAGCAGCTGTTAGAGAGACTGATTTTGATGTGTAGTTAGATCCCTGAAAGGGATAGGATTTTGTTTATATAATTTGGTTTCTTTTTACTTGAAATAACAGTGTGGGAAATACTGTAACAATGAAATGAGTGAACTGCTGAATGAAAGTATCTGAGTACCTCTAACCTACACATGTTAAAGCTGCAGTACCTTACTTGGATGAAAATAAAGCAGGCAGAAGCCTGAGTTAAGCAGCTTAATACTTTGCATGATCCTGTTTTTGTATTAAATAACCCTAGAAGACTGTGTCGGGAAGAACCCAGACAGACGTCAGCACTACAAAAGAGGGGCGTTTGTCACATATGGTGGAGAATGCGGGCAGACACTAAAGTCTGTGGGTTTGCAAATAAATGCGGGGGTTTAAAATGGCCGCCCAGCTGAAGTAAAATACAGATGCTATGAGTGAAGTCTGTTCCACTGTGTATATCAGTTGTGCTTCTAGCATACACAGAGAATGTGCGAAGTGTGGATGCAATAGCACCCTGAACCCAAACAGAAAACCAAAATGTTTTGCTGAAGAAAAAAAAAAAAAAATTTTTGCATCTAGCAAGTTCTGTTTGTAAAGCTAATGCCTTTTGCTGAAGTGAGTGAATTTGCAGCTAGCAAGTGCTGTATGTAAGTTGCTGAAGTGAGTGAAATTGCAGCTAGCAATTGTCCCTGCCGGGTTTATAAAATGGCCGACGTGAAATGTTTGTTGTGTAATGTACGTAACCATACAAAACAGTGTCCCTTCAGGCCATACTATGATCACGACCCTGGAGGAGAGCCGTACCCACAGATGAATTTAGTATGCTGGGCCTGTCGTGAAGTAGGTCACATGGAAGATGTGTGCCCCAAAATTTTCAAAGACAAACAGCTGCAAAAGCAAGCAACGCCCTGTGAGTGCAAGCAAGATGTGGAAGCTGATAACAGTGAGTGTGTGCCCAGGACCACTGATATCTCTGGAGCTAATAAAGCAAAAAGAAAGAAAACTGTTCCTCAAGTCACAGGGGAAGTGACCGAGCCACTTGAACCTGCACTGTCAGGACATGCGTCAGAAAGGCGCCGAGATGAGCAACAGCCCATAGGGCCTGGCGCAATCGTCCCAGGAATGACGACACGCCTAGAGATGACAAAGGCTACTGCTACCATCATAGGCAGAGAGCCAAGCGAATCAAAGAAAACAAGAACTGACTGGAAACTATGCTATGAGATGTCCCAGAAAGATGTGCAAAACTTCATCACAGAGTTGGGGGTTTCTCGGCAAGAGGCTAGCGCGCTTAAAGCAGAGCTGGAACTCTCACGCCATGAGGTCTACGCTCGCAGCACAGAGCTGTGTACATTGAAGGAAACCTATGAGAATACCCTGAGTAATTTAGAGACTGTAAAAAGAGAGACACAGAAAAATTCAGACTTGACTGACCAGATCAGTGAAGGTGATGAGAAGCTTCACCAAGCAGAAAAAGTGGAGAAGCAATTGATCCAGGAAAAGTTAGAAATGCAGGAAGCACTGCAGAATACAGAATCAGCGGCGATCCAGGCGACACAATCTGCAGAGCTCCAAAAAATGGAGGCGCTGATGCAAACCCAGAGCAAGCACCAGAAAGAGGTGAAGACCCTGAGGGAGGTCTGGCACGATCAGGTTGGAGAGCTGCAGAAGCAGATGGCTGAGCGCGAGATACAGTGCGCCAAGAGAGAGGAGGTGTCCGTCCGTCAGGTGGTTTGCCTGACACTGCGCTATAAAAGCGAGATGGCCGATATCTACAAGCAGCTGGACCACACGGCAAATGAGGGGGCCCGGCTGCAGCTGGAGCTGGACAAGACCCGGGAGGAGCACCTGCAGCTGCAGGTCAAGAATAGAGAAAATGAAACAGAGTTAAACCTCGCTCTGAAACAGATGACGGACATGGGAGAAGCGGCTAAAGTGGTTCAGTCGGGCTATCAATCCTACCTCCTAACCAAGCAAGCGGTACGTTCCTATACGTGTATCTTCAATGCTGTTGCAATATTACGATTTGCTATAAAGATGAAGTTGGAGAAAGAGATTCCAAGGCTAAAAGAGACACGGTCACAAAAGGAGACCAGGGAAAGTAAACTCAATGCCCTCACTGATGACAAAGAGGAAGGAGAAATAATTGACTTTGATTGTGCTGCTGTTATTCCAGAAACAGATAGGCACCCTCCTGAGAATATACTCCCTGATCTGGAATTCAAAAATCCAGATCCTCAATTTCATTTACGTTGTCCAGAAGATTATCAAACTAGTGGACACACCCAGGACAACACAGAAGATGTTTTAGCCAAGTGGGTGGCAGTTCCTGAAAACACAAACTTGTTGACAGATCCTGATGACATGGTTAATATGGACTACGTTTGTACAGAGGCAACTAGGTCTCCAAAACCCAAAGGCCTAGTAATGGCCACAAAAGGGAAATCAAAGATTGAAAAGAAAAAACAACGAAGGTTAACACGGCGCCTGAATACTTCCATATCTCACCAATCTGGACCACACTGTGGAGCCAAGGAGAATCTGGTCCAAGGGTCTCATCAGAAGCTAAAGAAACAGTCCAGTCATTTGCAGGTTGCAGCGGGCTATGAAATAAAGTCAAAGGATGCAATAGACTGGAAGTAAAAAAAAAAAAAAAAAAAAAAAAAAAGTTTGGGGGAACTGACCGATTTATTTTTTTTATTACACGTGTGGACTATGTCACGGACACTTAACTATGCAAATAAGCATTTTGTCAATATTACAATGTTATATTGGTTCTCTGTGTTGAAAATGTAGCTAAACTACAAATTAATATACAGGGTTGATGGCCCTTAAGATTACAAGGCTGTAGTATAAGAGAAAAAATATTGGTAGCTTACAATATGGGGAAAAAAAAAAATGCCCTTTTCGGTTGGTAAATTTATAATGAAGTTCATATTCGTATCATGTGAATACTTAATGTTGTACTGAGGAGTTAGCTCAAGTATTTCAGGTAGGACGCTCACCCCAGTGAGGTCCATGGCCGCTCACCCCAGTAGGTGTGAGCTGGGGAGGGGGATATGTGACATAGTCCAAAGATGTTAGGCAGCTTTCTGCCCCATTTTAGAGCAGAAAGTGCAGGAATAGCTAAAAATGATCCGTTCCACAGCTTCACATTAACTCAGGCAGCTGGATGGAAAATCCAGACCACAGATTACAATGGCTCTAGTTCTCCCTCACCTGCTCTTCTAATCACATGTACAGGTATTTAGAGCAGAGAGGTTTTGCATTTCACTCTCTCTCCTTGGAGCCTGGGGGCTGGGGGTGTCGCTACTCTCCTGCATCCAGTATCGAGGTTGACGGCCTCTCCACGTATCACAGTACCAGAGGATTTGCCTGGACACCCCAAACAGATAAGACAAACAAATGGTTACTGCTGTTGCTAAAAGACTGTGCTGTATCTTGTGACCCTAAATGAGAGAGCATTGTTTTAAGCTGGGGAACCAGTTTAGTTGGCCAGCAGCTGTTAGAGAGACTGATTTTGATGTGTAGTTAGATCCCTGAAAGGGATAGGATTTTGTTTATATAATTTGGTTTCTTTTTACTTGAAATAACAGTGTGGGAAATACTGTAACAATGAAATGAGTGAACTGCTGAATGAAAGTATCTGAGTACCTCTAACCTACACATGTTAAAGCTGCAGTACCTTACTTGGATGAAAATAAAGCAGGCAGAAGCCTGAGTTAAGCAGCTTAATACTTTGCATGATCCTGTTTTTGTATTAAATAACCCTAGAAGACTGTGTCGGGAAGAACCCAGACAGACGTCAGCACTACAAAAGAGGGGCGTTTGTCACAATACATACACAATTATGCTATCACATCCATAAACAAGTTGTAATTAATCATTAACACCACCGTGATCCCATCTTTAAAGTCATAAAACAAATATTTGGTTTTAAATTTATGCTGGAAAATGTCAATTGTACTTGTTTCGTTTCCAGCTGTTAAGCTATTAAAGGAATAGAATTGCTGAACTAATTCTGTATATTTACCCTATGATCATTTGAATTCAAATTAGTTATCTTAATATTTGCCAATTTACACATGCTGATCTTTCTCAGTCTATTGGTCTTGTTTTGGTAAAAAAAAAGCAAGACTAACACCAAAAAGTGCAGCTAAAGACTACTACAGCGCTCCCTTCATAAGTCATGAGGGTAACCACCCTGTCCTGACTATTTAGTACAATCACAGTATTACACAAGCAAAACAATAAAAATAAATGAAAGTAGTGATACTAGCCCTTCGTGAATTTTGCAACTCAACCTGGAGAGGATCATCCCTTGATACTCAAATTTTGATAGAATGGAGGAGGTGGTGGGCGCACATATGAAATAGATATATAAAGATATATGACACAATGTCAGTCAGGCAATGTTGAATACATAAAACACTGTTCAAGACTTTAACAGCCCTGCAGTGAGCAAAACCTCACTCAGGGATCAGGGGATGGGATGGGTATGTAAGTTTATAAAGATATACTCACACGGCCATGTGTGAGCCCCTTCCTAGGAAATGGTATCTTTTCCGGGATCTTCAATTCACAAAGTTTTAGCCCACGATCACAGATCTTGTTCCTTGTCCCATGTGCCGTCCCCGCAAGGATAATATAGACGGCAAGTTAAAATAATATACATTTTATTACATAAAAAAGTAAACATAGACTCAGATAATAGATAAAACACTTCAGCTCCTATCAGCCATCTGGGTCTGGTCTGGCGTGGTGTTCTCCTGCTTCTGCGTCCAGTAGCCGGACCACGATAGGCAAACACGTGACAGCTACGGTGGCTTTTAGTGTATAAACCTCTTGCACACAGCCGATCAGGAATAACGCGTTTCGGAAATGATCCCTTCTTCAGAATCTGAAGATTTTGACGCTGCGTCGCCGAAGAGAAGGTAAGGCTGAGCTCAGACAGCAAGCGATGCGGTGCGCGCGCGCTAACGTGCGCACGTCTGTCGCAAATTTGGGTTGTGAGGTGGGAGTTTTCAAACTGAAAACTCCACTGGTGGCAAAGTGCAGCGTTGTCGCTGCGACATTTTGCCGGCACAACCCAAATTGTAATTTGGGGCTACAGTCACATGACGCGAGCTGGTTCAGCCAAAAAAGGCGAACCAGCTCCGTGACGCGTTCGTTACACGCCCCGCCACGCCCCCAAACGCCGCGATTTAGCTCCTGTTGTTTGAGCACAGATCGCTGTGCTGCAGGAGCACGCGGCAGGGGCGCGAACGCTAGCAAGCTGCCGCAGCAGCCTGTCTGAGTGAGCCCAAAGTGAAGTTGCAGAGGCCTCACGCGATCCTCCGGGATTAATTTAAATGCATTGGGGGAAGAGCGCGGAGCCTCTGCAACCGCCGCGCCCCCCTGAATAATCTTGTGCCCACCCTGGGGGGTGCGCACCCCAGTTTGCGCACCGCTGCCCTAAGGAAATCTTTACTCTTAGGCAAATCAAGATATAGCTAAAATTCTTAAAAGATAATTCCCACATGAAGTTGACCTTTGAGAGGTGAAGTTGTACAACGTAAACTATATGTTGTTCATTAAAAGGTATCGCAAGGCCTGTTTAAAAATAGTTGTAATTGTTTTCTTGTCAGATTAAGGACTAATACAAGTATCAAACACTTTGAGTGAAAATTTAAGGTGACCAGTTTAATACCGACCATTAACTAAATGCAGGTAATTAGTGCGTGAGTAATTTGGGTATTCGCATACTGTTCTATGGAAGATTAATCAATTCTTATTCTATATTAGTTTCTGGAGAACATTGTAGCAATAGCTATAATAAATAGCATGGTGATGTGATTACAGATGCAGCGGCCGTTATCCGAACATTTCACGATTTGTGTTCCTGGGAATACCCAGGTCGTGCCGCATGATTTCTTCAAACTTTCCCACGTTAAGACGCGTGTTTACTAGTGTTTTTATCTGGTGTAGAAAATGGCATTTTAACGTTGTCTGCCAGGTAGCAAGGATTGCCGTTCACCAGGTTTTCAATGATGGTCAGACCGTTATTGTAAGCCGGTGCTGGTGCCGGTAAATTGCAGGATTGGGATAGGTGTGACTGGTCTGATTGGCGGCATTCACGGAAGAGTGAAGGCCACGTGGAATACAGCAAAGTTCACGAAAACGGCTCCGTGAAATGTTCGGATAACGGTCGCTGCATCTGTATTTCTTTCTTTGCTGCTAGATCCTGCATCACTTTGCTAAGCGAAGCATTGCTGATTCACTCTGAAATGAAAAAAGATAAAAAATAGTATTATATATATTTCGCTTTTTAAAGCAGCAAAATGTGAAATGTTATATGTTTTTTTTAAATAAATCAGTTCTGTAGTATTATATAAGTGACTTATTTTTGTTTTTATTCTATTAATGCCATTTTTAATTCATTTTAACACACCTCCCAAGCAGTGCAAGATCTTTGTAACACTTTCCTGCTTCTGATAATTTGTTGCAAATGTTCCCAGCACTTTGAGCTGCAAACTGTAACAATTGATAATGTTACCTTAGTAATATAAGGATACATTGTAGCTGCTGAGTTACACTGACTGAAGGATTGATTGAAGCTGAAAGGCAGCCATTTATGTTAAACAAACAATCAGGATTTTGACAGATTTATAACAGGAGCACCAAACGATTGCCAGTGGAGGTAAGAGTGTAGAATTATACATGGTCACCTGCTTTACACATAAAAAGAAGAAAAAGAAAAACGTTGAGAAGTAGTATCACTGCTTTAAGTTACATAATGCATCTTATATTGTTGCAAGGTGGTGTCAAAAGGTAAATCTAAGTTTATTTCCTCTCTTTGCAGTTAAACCCAAACAAGACACCTCTTGCAGCAACATATTTCTATAGCCTTTATGTTGCTTCAGGAATAGTTGTCTAGGACAATGTTATAAACGGTAGCAGCTGTGGCAGCCGCAGGTACAGTATATTCTATAATAGACTCAAACCATCCTATTTTTATTTGGAAATGCTTTTTGGAAGGAAATTTAACACCTCCTTAGATCATTTCTGATTCTAACACGAATTGGGCAATAATTTCATGGATATCACATATCTAGCTCAATTCTTCAGCCTGTTAACATTCAGGGATAGGGCTCAAACAATAGGCTTTCTCAGTTCATATAATAAATCCCAGCAGGACCAGATGGCCCACTGTACGTATTCTCAATGAATGTGCTGAACTACAGATATTCCCTCTACATTTAGACAAACGAGAGCAGCATATTGCCAGTCGATATATGGAGAATTACAATTCAAAGATTATTATTTATATTTCACAACTACAATTATATTTTCACAACTACAATTATAAACAACGCAGTTCATTTGTATAATCAAATTATACTATTGTAGTTTTCTGCAGGTAGTGATAGTCTTTTAATGGGCCAACATGGTATTTTTTCATAGTTGTCATTGTTCACGAGGTTTTAAGGTCTCACAAGTTTCTTATTGAGATTTTAGATGTACACCTGGAGAGGATATTGGTGATGTATGAAAAGCTCTTGCAGAATGATATTATCTACATCCATTAAAACCAGTGGTAGAAGTGTGATGGTTCTAGGGGCGCTGAGAACCACTTTTTTTATTCAAAGGCACAGCATCTCACTTTTATTTTTAAGAATAAATTAAAGAAAACACACCCATTTGTTTGGTAGAGAATATATATTGTAGATATGTTTCTAAAATATGGTTCCAGGACCCAAATGTTTATTACTTTGAAAAAATTGGAAGCAGTCACAGCACCCATACCTGTTTGTTAAAGCTGCAGTTCAGGCTTTTTTTTTTTTTTTTTTTAGTTTTTTTTTTTACTTCAATAGTTTCATGTGGGCAATTTCTACTTACCTAAAGAACTGCATAGCTGCCGGTCAATTCGTTCTCCGTGTATTGATCGGCAAAGTTTGGAGACATCTTTAAATATGGGGAATGTAAATGGTTGCTATAGCAACAAGCATGCTTTTAAAAATAGAATACAAGAAAATTGGTCTTTCAAAATTGTTTTTTTCTTACTACAGAACTGATTTATTAAAAAAAAAAACACACGCAGGATATTGCCTGAACTGCAGCATAAAGCCACTTTAACCACGGATTAAAGTGTATCACAATCTGTCATAAACATAAACGTATCCTTGGACAGCACATCTACAAAACGCCTGTACTCTTCTCTATCTAAGATTACTTAGTAAAGTTTACTCAAGGTCTCATTTAAAACTGTTCCAAAGTTTGCAGCTGGTGCAATATGCAGCAAATTGCTAGGTTGCTGACTGGATTATATGAACGAGAGCTGGACTGGCTGCAGGGAGATTTATCACGTCAGGCAAAGAAGAGAGCGTTAATACTAACTCAAATAAAAAGACAATGGAAGTTGTGATTAACACGCCCCAAATCACAAGCTTAAATTAGTAGAACAAAACAGGTGTATAATATTTGGTACAAAGTGCCTTCTATCTTGAATTTTACTGCAAAATACACTTTCATCTCTTATAATCCACACCATCCTCTAGGAATAGTCTTTGGACGACTTCCTTATCTACAGTATGTAGACCCAGAGGCAATACAATGCAGCCAATTGTTAACAATCATTACAGGCTGTCCCCATCCAGTGAATAGCACTTAAAAATTAACAAAACATTACCAGACTCTGCAGCAATATGTTAGAATAGTTTGTGTGACCTTTCCCTTTAAGCAGTTTTGAATTTTGACACCATCTTATTTTGTAGGATATCCTTCATCTCCCAAATACATTACAGAACACTTGTTCCTTGTTTATCTGCCCAAATATCTCTTGAAAAACATACTGGACACCTAACAAGCTCCTATTAAACCCCCAAAATACCCACAACATATATATAAGCATATGAGTGTCAGAGGAGTGCTACTGAGCATGGCAATATGCATTAAAACCAGAGACATAACATAAAACACAGACAAAGCTCAGTTTTTAGCACATCTAGTGAGACTCATACACGGTACAGTGCCTAAATATATATGGATAAATATCTAATAAGTAAATGGTCTTTTAGTTTGACATTTTTGGCCAAAATTGTTGTAAGCCCCTGAGCCAACGCCAAGGCAGACCACATATCAGGGGTCCCTAACGCTAATATAAATTCTTAAGAACCTGTTTAATAACAGGAAGAATGATTTATAGTAAATGTGTCAATATTTAAATGGTTATGGGCTCACTCCATAGCATCTTCCCCTGATATGTGGTCTGCCTTGGCGTTGGCTCAGGGGCTTACAACAATTTTGGCCAAAAATGTCAAACTAAAAGACCATTTACTTATTAGATATTTATCCATATATATTTAGGCACTGTACCGTGTATGAGTCTCACTAGATGTGCTAAAAACTGAGCTTTGTCTGTGTTTTATGTTATGTCTCTGGTTTTAATGCATATTGCCATGCTCAGTAGCACTCCTCTGACACTCATATGCTTATATATATGTTGTGGGTATTTTGGGGGTTTAATAGGAGCTTGTTAGGTGTCCAGTATGTTTTACAATTCTTGTCCAGCTAGTCATGGCTGATTGGAGGTTGGCAACCTCCTACTTAATTTAAGCTCACCCCCTCCCACATTTAAATGGTTATGGGCTCACTCCATAGCATCTTCCACTCAGGGGAACTTGCCTGCTTGCAGTTTGGCTGTGAGTGTTTTTTTCCTGGCTGGATCCTGCTTCTCCTTCCATTCAGAAGCGTATGTGCAGAGCTCCCAGGCATTTGGTAAGGAATCGGCTTTATTCTTTCTTTTTTTTTTGTTATATTTTGTTGTGGATCTGTGGGGGAGTATACTGTGAGTATACTGGGAGTTTTATAGAGGGTTTTGGGTGCATTTTCAGGATTAAAAACCGTTTTTGGTTTTCACCCAGGGGCTGCAGTGTTTTAACCCAGCATAGCTGCAGTTTAGCTGGCTGGAAAACTGCAGTCTTACCCCCTCTCTCCTCCCTCACTACTGGAGGTTTTTACTGGTTGTTTAAACTTCCAATTTCACTCTTTTGTTTTCTTAAGCCTGATTCCTTTCTCACTTGCAATTGAGAGCTTTGTGTCTTTTCTATAAAGACTTGTAAAATTGTGGTGATTGCTTATTACAACAGAGAGAGAGTAACCAATAAGGGGAAAAAGATTTAAAACTGCAGCAGGTTTTTAAAAGCTGCTGTTTTTTTCCCCTTGCAGAGAGATCTCTTCTTAAAGAGACAGTTTCCTCTCTGTACCTCTCTCCCTAAGCAATACCCTCCCCTGACTTAGAGGCTTATTTGTTATCATGCCTGGAAAGGGGAATAGGACAAGTGCGGCAACGGGGGCGATGCCCGGATATAAAACACCAAAAACTGTGGCCCCTAGGAGCAACACTCTTAGTCACAGCCCTAGGCCTGGTCCTTCCAGTGCCCTGGCCACGCCTCCCCCATCACCTGTTAGCAGCGTAACCCCTGCAGTCCCAGTTCCAACATGGGCGCATGTGGCAGTTGCAGGCGAAGGCCCCAGCAACAACAATGCTGGGGCCACGCCCTGTCTGAGCAGGAAGCTTGGGGTGAGGTGCCCAATGTCTCCTGGCCTAAACATGGAGATATATGTGAGGGCTGTGGCTGATGTGGTGGGTCCCTCTGCTGTGGTGGCGGCCAGCAAAATGTATGGGAGGGGCATTTTCTTCCTCCGTACGCTGGCTGCCACTCACACCCTGGTGCAGAAAGGCATCAGTGTAGGGGGAAAATACATCCCTATAGAGCCCATGGAGGGGTTAGGCACAAAGGTCATTCTGTCAAATGTGCCCCCCTTCATCCCAGATAGCCTCATGAAGCCATACCTGCAAGTCCTGGGAGACATTAAGTCCCCCATAATAAAATTATCTTTGGGCTGTAGAGATAGGGCGCTGAGGCATGTGCTCTCATTTAGGCGGCAGGTACAACTGCTGCTGCCGGGGAGCACTGAATCTGTGGAGGGTTCTTTTGGGGTGCGCTACGAGGGCATAACATACACCGTGTACTATGGCACGGAGGGGGTAAGGTGCTATTTGTGCAAGGAGCTGGGGCATACTCGCAGGAGTTGCCTCAAAGGGAACAGAGTACCTATCCCAACTCCTACACCCACCCCTCCCTCTGCCAAGACACCCCGTACCGCTGTGCCCACCACAGCAGGGCCCTCAGGGGCCCAGGTCCGTCCTGGGACCACAAGAGATGTCGCTGTCCCATCTGGAACAGTGACGTCTGTACCTCTCCCCAAAGAACAGAGGGAGAAGGAAAAGCCCTTGAGAGCCCAGGTCCCCCCTGGGACCACAGAAGATGTCACTGCTCCATCTCAAACAGTGACATCTGAACCTCTCCCCCCAAAAAAGAGGGAGAAGAAAAGAGTCACCCCAGAACAGTCACCCTCTGTTGTCACTGTCCCCCCCAAGAACACCTTACCCCCAATGTAAGCACCGTACAGGGTGCGGGGGAGCAGGAGGAAGCTCCGGCTGGAGAGACAGTGGCACCCTCTTCTGGGGAGGCACCCCCCAGGAAGAAGCCTTTTAAAAACAAGAGGGTGATTGAGGAGGACGAGGAGGGTGAACCGTATTACGTTCACCCTCAGAAGTCTCCGAAGCGGAATGTAACAGCAATTCCGCACAGGGTGGCCCTGTCCGGCCCACTGGTTAGGATTAGCCAGTGTGAGCCGGAATCCATAAATATGCAGCCCCCCCCCCTCGAAGATCTGGAGGGAATACAAGGGGAAGAGGAGGTACCCGGCGTCCCTGGGGTGGAAGGTCAAAGTGCTCAACAACATGAGGCTTTGCCCCTAGAAATGGAGGTTGGGAAGCCATCCAACACTCCTCCCAGTTGGAGAACATCCCCCGGGGACTTGTGCTTCGGTGAACCTATCACACCGAAAGTAGCTGTCTTCGGAGACTCGGGGGTCGACCAGAATCTCCCTCCGGCTGTACCACCTTTGGGTGAAGCGCCTGAGGCCGAGTCAGGTTTTTATGTCACCGGAAGGAGGGGATTGGCTAGGGCTGACCCCCATGGTTGAGGATTTAGAGGATGGAGCGGGGAAGGCAGGTGTAGGAGAGGAGGCTTTAGCGAGCAATTCAGGATACACTTGGAGGGTGTCTGACGTGAGCCCTCTTCGCAGAGAGTTTTGGTCTTTGTCAGAGATGACTGCCAAGCTGGACTCTCTCCTTGGGGTGCATGCTGAGGAGTGCCCTCCCGCGGTTGGCGAGTGCCCTCCCGCGGTTGGCGAGTGCCCTCCCGCGGTTGGCGAGTGCCCTCCCGCGGTTGGCGAGTGCCCTCCCGCGGTTGGCGAGTGCCCTCCCGCGGTTGGCGAGTGCCCTCCCGCGGTTGGCGAGTGCCCTCCCGCGGTTGGTGAGAACACCTGTGGCATCCCATTTATCCACACGGCGATAGAGGAGATTAGGAGGGCACTGGGTGCCTCTGTGGCCCCCGAGGACACTCGGGAGACCGCTGCCTCCATCATACCGCCTCCAGATACCCCTGAAGATTCTACCCAGGGGTTGGATGTGGAGGATATAGTGGACCCCCTCGTGGAAACACCAAAGAGGGGACCCACTCTAGGGCTGAGAAAGGCTCCCACAGAGAGGGGCGGGGGTCTTGAGTTTTTCAGCCAAGAGGAGCTTGGGGAGTTGGGGCTCAGTGAGGCATCCTCTGGCACCGCAGAGTCGGTGGGCTCCTTGAGCCCCGTTATCCCTGCCCAGGAGATAGATGAGTTCCTAGGAGATACCCTTCACAAGCAAGGAAAAAAGAAGGTGAAGTTGGCCCTCAAGAAGTGGAAGGATGCTTCGTTCATTCTCCACTCTCTTTTTGTATACACCAGGGCCAACCGCAAGGCCAGAATCTCAGGGTCTAATGAACATGTTCGTGCCCTAAAGTTCTACAAATTGATGCGAGAGCACGTAAAGGCTTCTCGGGGTATAGCACCCTGAGCGCCTGTGGGACGGAAAAACTCTTTGACTACCAATGGCTTTGAGCATCGGTACGCTTAACGTAAACAGCTGTAAGGACGGGTTGCGCAGGTTCCAGGTACTCTCCTTTTTACAGAAGGGAAAGTATTCAGTGAGTTTCCTGCAGGAAACACATACCACTCCAGAGGCTGAAGCCAGCTGGCATCTGGAGTGGCGAGGCAAGGTCTTTTTCAGCCACCTCACTTCGACATCTTGTGGGGTGGTGACCCTGTTCTCTGAATCCTTTCAACCTGAGCTGCTGCTTGCCAAAACGGTTGTTACAGGTCGCCTGTTGCATATCAGGGTCCGACACGAGGACTACACGTTTAATTTCCTGAACGTGTATGCTCCTGCCACCGGACCCCTGAGAAGGCAGTTCTTCGTCAGAATGTCTGAATACCTGGAGACAGTCGACACGAACGAATACGTGGTGCTCGGGGGTGATTTTAACTGTACCCTCGAGGCTCGGAAAGACCGGAATGGTCTGGAGCCACACCCGTGTTCTGCGTCGGCCTTGCGGGAGGTCATCACCCGCTACTCCTTGGTAGACGTCTGGCGAGAACAACATCCTGAGGCATCCACTGAGTTCACACATGTTAGGGTGTTTAGGGGTGAACGGATGTCCTGGTCCCGGATAGACAGGCTGTATATTTCCAGCCACAGCCTGTCGCGAGCCCAGTCCAGTGCCATTAGGCTGGCGCCGTTTTCGGACCACAATTGTGCGTCCGTGACGGTGACGCTGCTACCTGCAGCACCTTCAGCCGCATATTGGCACTTCAACAATACTTTGTTGGAGGACAAGGGGTTTGAGACGTCGGTCCGAGACTTTTGGATGGCCTGGAGAGGTTGCAGGTCAGACTTTGCCACGTTAGAGCAGTGGTGGGACGTGGGCAAGGTTCATCTGCGCCTCGTGTGTCAGGAGTATACCAGAGGTGCCAGCAGGCAGCGCGATGCTGAGATCAAGGCCCTCAGGGAGGAGGTGCTCGATCTCGAAAAGAGGCTGTCTGTGGAAGGAGACCAATACCTGCAGAGTATGTACGTGGAGAGGAAGTACGCTCTCCGGGACTTGGAAGATCGGAGAGCTCGGGGGGCGTATGTGCGATCCCGCATCCACTTCCTTCGCGAGATGGATCGCGGGTCGCGACTCTTCTACGCGCTGGAGAAAAAGAGGGGAAACCGTAGACATATCACCTGCTTGTTGGCAGAGGACGGTACTCCTTTGACTGACCCGGAGAGCATCCGGGACAGAACCCGGAGATTCTATGTAGATCTTTTCTCTCCGGAGTCAATCCAGCCAGATAAATGCAGGGTCTTATGGGAGGGGCTTCCCACGGTCAGTGAGGATGGAAGGAAGCTGCTTGAGTTACCTTTGACCATGGCCGAGCTCTCTGAAGCCCTCAATCTCATGTCCCGCGGAAAAACGCCGGGTCTGGACGGGCTGACTGTGGAGTTCTTCAGGTTTTTCTGGGAGATGCTGGGACCTGATTTCACCGAGGTCCTAGCCGAAGCCCTGGAGACCGGTGAGATGCCCCTTTCGTGTCGGCGGGCAATACTGTCTCTGCTGCCGAAGAAGGGGGATCTCCGCCAGATTTCCAACTGGCGACCGGTATCACTGCTCAGCACGGACTATAAGATCGTAGCCAAAGCGCTTTCGCTGAGGCTCAAGTCCGTGCTGGCAGAGGTGATTCACCCCGACCAGTCCTATACTGTCCCGGGCCGGAGTATTCATGACAACATCTTTCTGGTCCGGGACCTGATGCATTACGCACAAAGGACTGGTCTATCACTCGCCTTCCTGTCCCTAGATCAAGAGAAGGCGTTTGACAGAGTGGATCACCGTTACCTTATGCAGACCCTGCAGGCGTTTGGCTTCGGCCCACAATTTGTGGGCTTTCTCCAGATGCTGTACGCCTCTGCAGAGTGTCTGGTGAAGATCAACTGGTCCCTGACGGCACCTTTTGTGTTTGGTCGGGGAGTACGTCAAGGGTGCCCCCTGTCTGGGCAACTGTACGCGCTGGCCATTGAGCCCTTCCTCTGCCTACTGAGGAGGAGGCTCACCGGGCTGGTGCTGCGGGAACCTGACATGCGGGTAATCCTGTCGGCTTATGCCGATGACGTGCTCCTCGTGGCCCAGGACCTAGATGATCTAGAGCGGGCACAAGCGTGCCAAGAGGTCTATACCGCGGCCTCTTCTGCTCGGATCAACTGGTCCAAGTGCTCTGGCATTCTGGTGGGTCCCTTACAGGTGGACTCCTTGCCCCCCGCGTTTCGGAATGTCTCGTGGGAGGGCGATACTCTCAAGTATCTGGGAGTCTACCTGTCTGCTGCGGAGGTCCCGGCCCCGGAAAACTTCAGTGATCTTGAAGAACGGGTCGTTGCTCGTCTGGGGTCATGGGTGTATCTGTCGAGAATGCTTTCCCTCAGGGGAAGAACCCTGGTGATTAATCAGCTGGTGGCCAGTCAGCTTTGGCACCGGCTGATAGCCATGGGTCCGACCCCCGAATTTATCAACAAGATCCAGAGGAAGTTGATGGATTTTCTTTGGATAGGGAAGCATTGGGTCTCTGCGGGAGTTGCGTGTCTCCCTTTGGAGGAGGGTGGACAGGGAGTGGTGTGTGTTCGCTCATAGTTACACACTTTCCGCCTCCAATACCTGCAGAGATACCTATTCGCAGATCCGTCTCCGCAGTGGTGCCAGCTGGCAACCAGTTTCTTTCGCCAGCTGCGCAATATGAGGTATGATCGGCAACTGTTTATCATCAGGCCCGAGGGTTTAGGTAGAGACCTCTCGGTGCTGCCGGCATACTATCGGGACTTACTTAAGGCCTGGAAACTGGTCTCCGCGACCAGGAAGGAACAGGCGGTGGGGGTTGATTTCCTCGCCGAGCCCCTGCTGTATAATCCGGCAGTGGGGGCTCGGATGTTGGATTCACCCTCTATTTGCCGCCGGCTAATCCTGGCGCAGGTGACCAGAGTCGGGGATCTCCTGGACTATGGGCGGCGATACTGGGTAAGAGCAGAGGTGCTCGCGCCCCGTATGGGTCTGCGTACTGCCCGCGTCCCTCGTCGCTTGATCCAGGAGATTACGGATGCCATCCACCCCGACTCACGCACCTTCATTGAGGGGTTATTGCAGACCGGAGAGCCTTGTCAGCCTATCAACTTCAGCTCTCCGGATTTTTGCGTGGAACCGAAGCCGCGGCAGCCCCCTCGGGCTCTTCTTTCCCCCAACCTCAGCAAGTTGGGGGATATGTCCCCGGCGTGTTTCCGCGGCATGCCGAGGAAAGTCCTGTATTCTCTTGTGCTCCATATAGTGCATTACCTCGCCCTTGTCACCCGCCCAGACACCATCTGGAGGCGGGTATTCCCTGCGAACGAGGGCGAGAGACCCCGGTGGAGGGAACTCTATTCATCTTTGGTTCCCGGTCCCGCCGGGGATTTGGGTTGGAGGGTCCTCCACGGTGCACTGAGCACAGGAGAGTATTTGGCACACTTCACGGACTCCCCCGCCGCCTGTCCCTTCTGTGGCGAGCGGGAGTCCGTATATCACATTTATTCGAGTTGCGCTAGACTGCAGCCCCTCATGTCCTTCTTGAGGAGCCTTCTCCTGCAGTTCTGGCTGGGTTTTTCCCCTCAACTTTTTATTTTTGGGTGCCCAGTGTCCCGGAACGATAAGCCTAGGGATCTCCTGGTCAACCTGCTCCTGGCATTGGCTAAGGTAGCCATTTGTAAAACCAGGAAGCAGTGTTTGGAGGGGAGGGTCCCAACAAACATCGTGGCCATGTTCCGGGCGCTGGTGCACTCCCGTATTCGGGCAGAGTACTCGTACGCCGAGTCCACTGGGACGGTTTCAGAGTTTGCCTCCCAGTGGGCGTTAGGCGGGGTGCTTTGCTCGGTACCCCCCATCAAGGGTTCTTCAGAATTAACCCTTCTGTTTTAAGTGCACTTTAGCAGTGTACTTGTTGGATTTATTTACTTTTTTGTTTGACTGGTTTTTTCTTTGTTCTACTTGGTAACAAGTAGAATTGTTGTTTAACTGAATTGGCCGGCTTCGCCGGCCAATCAGTTTCAAACCAGATCAAAATAGGTCCACTCAGGGGAACTTGCCTGCTTGCAGTTTGGCTGTGAGTGTTTTTTTCCTGGCTGGATCCTGCTTCTCCTTCCATTCAGAAGTGTATGTGCAGAGCTCCCAGGCATTTGGTAAGGAATCGGCTTTATTCTTTCTTTTTTTTTTGTTATATTTTGTTGTGGATCTGTGGGGGAGTATACTGGGAGTTTTATAGAGGGTTTTGGGTGCATTTTCAGGATTAAAAACCGTTTTTGGTTTTCACCCAGGGGCTGCAGTGTTTTAACCCAGCATAGCTGCAGTTTAGCTGGCTGGAAAACTGCAGTCTTACCCCCTCTCTCCTCCCTCACTACTGGAGGTTTTTACTGGTTGTTTAAACTTCCAATTTCACTCTTTTGTTTTCTTAAGCCTGATTCCTTTCTCACTTGCAATTGAGAGCTCTGTGTCTTTTCTATAAAGACTTGTAAAATTGTGGTGATTGCTTATTACAACAGAGAGAGAGTAACCAATAAGGGGAAAAAGATTTAAAACTGCAGCAGGTTTTTTAAAAGCTGCTGTTTTTTCCCCTTGCAGAGAGATCTCTTCTTAAAGAGACAGTTTCCTCTCTGTACCTCTCTCCCTAAGCAATACCCTCCCCTGACTGAGAGGCTTATTTGTTATCATGCCTGGAAAGGGGAATAGGACAAGTGCGGCAACGGGGGCGACGCCCGGATATAAAACACCAAAAACTGTGGCCCCTAGGAGCAACACTCTTAGTCACAGCCCTAGGCCTGGTCCTTCCAGTGCCCTGGCCACGCCTCCCCCAGCACCTGTTAGCAGCGTAACCCCTGCAGTCCCAGTTCCAACATGGGCGCATGTGGCAGTTGCAGGCGATGGCCCCAGCAACAACAATGCTGGGGCCACGCCCTGTCTGAGCAGGAAGCTTGGGGTGAGGTGCCCAATGTCTCCTGGCCTAAACATGGAGATATATGTGAGGGCTGTGGCTGATGTGGTGGGTCCCTCTGCTGTGGTGGCGGCCAGCAAAATGTATGGGAGGGGCATTTTCTTCCTCCGTACGCTGGCTGCCACTCACACCCTGGTGCAGAAAGGCATCAGTGTAGGGGGGAAATACATCCCTATAGAGCCCATGGAGGGGTTAGGCACAAAGGTCATTCTGTCAAATGTGCCCCCCTTCATCCCAGATAGCCTCATGAAGCCATACCTGCAAGCCCTGGGAGACATTAAGTCCCCCATAATAAAATTATCTTTGGGCTGTAGAGATAGGGCGCTGAGGCATGTGCTCTCATTTAGGCGGCAGGTACAACTGCTGCTGCCGGGGAGCACTGAATCTGTGGAGGGTTCTTTTGTGGTGCGCTACGAGGGCATAACATACACTGTGTACTATGGCACGGAGGGGGTAAGGTGCTATTTGTGCAAGGAGCTGGGGCATACTCGCAGGAGTTGCCTCAAAGGGAACAGAGGACCTATCCCAACTCCTACACCCGCCCCTCCCTCTGCCAAGACACCCCGTACCACTGTGCCCACCACAGCGGGGCCCTCAGGGGCCCAGGTCCATCCTGGGACCACAAGAGATGTCTCTGTCCCATCTGGAACAGTGACGTCTGTACCTCTCCCCAAAGAACAGAGGGAGAAGGAAAAGCCCTTGAGAGCCCAGGTCCCCCCTGGGACCACAGAAGATGTCACTGCTCCATCTCAAACAGTGACATCTGAACCTCTCCCCCCAAAAAAGAGGGAGAAGAAAAGAGTCACCCCAGAACAGTCACCCTCTGTTGTCACTGTCCACCCCCAAGAACACCTTACCCCCAATGTAAGCACCGTACAGGGTGCGGGGGAGCAGGAGGAAGCTCCGGCTGGAGAGACAGTGGCACCCTCTTCTGGGGAAGCACCCCCCAGGAAGAAGCCTTTTAAAAACAAAAACAAGAGGGTGATTGAGGAGGGTGAGGAGGGTGAACCGTATTACGTTCACCCTCAGAAGTCTCCGAAGCGGAATGTAACAGCAATTCCGCACAGGGTGGCCCTGTCCAGCCCACTGGTTAGGATTAGCCAGTGTGAGACGGAATCCATAAATATGCAGCCCCCCCCCCTCGAAGATCTGGAGGGAATACAAGGGGAAGAGGAGGTACCCGGCGTCCCTGGGGTGGAAGGTCAAAGTGCTCAACAACATGAGGCTTTGCCCCTAGAAATGGATGTTGGGGAGCCTTCCAAGACTCCTCCCAGTTGGAGAACATCCCCTGGGGACTTGTGCTTCGGTGAACCTTTCACACCGAAAGTAGCTGTCTTCGGAGACTCGGGGGTCGACCAGAATCCCCCTCCGGCTGTACCACCTTCAGGTGAAGCACCTGAGGCCGAGTCAGGTTTTATGTCACTGGAAGGAGGGGATTGGCTAGGGCTGACCCCCATGGTTGAGGATTTAGAGGATGGAGCAGGGAAGAAAGGTGTAGGAGAGGAGGCTTTAGCGAGCAATTCGGGATACACCTGGAGGGTGTCTGACGTGAGCCCTCTTCGCAGAGAGTTTTGGTCTTTGTCAGAGATGACTGCCAAGCTGGACTCTCTCCTTGAGGTGCATGCTGAGGAGTGCCCTCCCGCGGTTGGCGAGTGCCCTCCCGCGGTTGGCGAGTGCCCTCCCGCGGTTGGCGAGTGCCCTCCCGCGGTTGGTGAGTGCCTTCCCGCAGTTGGTGAGAACACCTGTGGCTTCCCATTTATCCACACGGCGATAGAGGAGATTAGGAGGGCACTGGGTGCCTCTGTGGCCCCAGAGGACACTCGGGAGACCGCTGCCTCCATCATACCGCCTCCAGATACCCCTGAAGATTCTACCCCGGGGTTGGATGTGGAGGATATAGTGGACCCCCTTGTGGAAACACCGAAGAGGGGACCCACTCTAGGGCTGAGAAAAGCTCCCACAGAGAGGGGCGGGGGTCTTGAGTTTTTCAGCCAAGAGGAGCTTGGGGAGTTGGGGCTCAGTGAGGCGTCCTCTGGCACCGCAGAGTCGGTGGGCTCCTTGAGCCCCGTTATCCCTGCCCAGGAGATACCCTTCACAAGCAAGGAAAAAAGAAGGTGAAGTTGGCCCTCAAGAAGTGGAAGGATGCTTCGTTCATTCTCCACTCTCTTTTTGTATACACCAGGGCCAACCGCAAGGTCAGAATCTCAGGGTCTAATGAACATGTTCGTGCCCTGAAGTTCTACAAATTGATGCGAGAGCACGTAAAGGCTTCTCGGGGTGTAGCACACTGAGCGGCTGTGGGACGGAAAACTCTTTGACTACCAATGGCTTTGAGCATCGGTACGCTTAACGTAAACGGCTGTAAGGACGGGTTGCGCAGGTTTCGGGTACTCTCCTTTTTACAGAAGGGAAAGTATTCTGTGAGTTTCCTGCAGGAAACCCATACCACTCCAGAGGCTGAAGCCAGCTGGCATTTGGAGTGGCGAGGCAGTGTTTTCTTCAGCCACCTCACTTCATCATCTAGTGGGGTGGTGACCCTGTTCTCTGAGTCCTTTCAACCAGAGCTGCTGCTTGCCAAAACTGTTGTTCCAGGTCGCCTGTTGCATATCAGGGTCCGACACGAGGACTACACGTTTAATTTCCTGAACGTGTATGCTCCTGCCACCGGACCCCTGAGAAGGCAGTTCTTCGTCAGAATGTCTGAATACCTGGAGACAGTCGACACGAATGAATACGTGGTGCTCGGGGGTGATTTTAACTGTACCCTCGAGGCTCGGAAAGACCGGAATGGTCCGGAGCCACACCCGTGTTCTGCGTCGGCCTTGCGGGAGGTCATCACCCGCTACTCCTTGGTAGACGTCTGGCGAGAACAACATCCTGAGGCATCCACTGAGTTCACACATGTTAGGGTGTTTAGGGGCGAACGGATGTCCTGGTCCCGGATAGACAGGCTGTATATTTCCAGCCACAGCCTGTCGCGAGCCCAGTCCAGTGCCATTAGGCTTGCGCCGTTTTCGGACCACAATTGTGCGTCCGTGACGGTGACGCTGCTACCTGCAGCACCTTCAGCCGCTTATTGGCACTTCAACAATACTTTGTTGGAGGACAAGGGGTTTGAGACGTCGGTCCGAGACTTTTGGATGGCCTGGAGAGGTTGCAGGTCAGACTTTGCCACGTTAGAGCAGTGGTGGGACGTGGGCAAGGTTCATCTGCGCCTCGTGTGTCAGGAGTACACCAGAGGTGCCAGCGGGCAGCGCGATGCCGAGATCAAGGCCCTCAGGGAGGAGGTGCTCGATCTCGAGAAGCGGCTGTCTATGGAAGGAGACCAATACCTGCAGAGTATGTACGTGGAGAGGAAGTACGCTCTCCGGGACTTGGAAGATCGGAGAGCTCGGGGGGCGTATGTGCGATCCCGCATCCACTTCCTTTGGAGATGGATCGCGGGTCGCGCCTCTTCTACGCGCTGGAGAAAAAGAGGGGAAACCGTAGACATATCACCTGCTTGTTGGCAGAGGACGGTACTCCTCTGACTGACCCGGAGAGCATCCGGGACAGAACCCGGAGATTCTATGTAGATCTTTTCTCTCCGGAGTCAATCCAGCCAGATAAATGCAGGGTCTTATGGGAGGGGCTTCCCACGGTCGGTGAGGATGGAAGGGAGCGGCTTGAGTTACCTTTGACCCTGGCCGAGCTCTCTGAAGCCCTCAATCTCATGTCCCGTGGAAAGACGCCAGGTCTGGACGGGCTGACTGTGGAGTTCTTCCGGTTTTTCTGGGAGATGCTGGGACCTGATTTCACCGAGGTCCTAGCCGAAGCCCTGGAGACCGGTGAGATGCCCCTTTCATGTCGGCGGGCAATACTGTCTCTGCTGCCGAAGAAGGGGGATCTCCGCCAGATTTCCAACTGGCGACCGGTATCACTGCTCAGCACGGACTATAAGATCGTAGCCAAAGCGCTTTCGCTGAGGCTCAAGTCCGTGCTGGCAGAGGTGATTCACCCCGACCAGTCCTATACTGTCCCGGGCCGGAGTATTCATGACAACATCTTTCTGGTCCGGGACCTGATGCACTACGCACAAAGGACTGGTCTATCACTCGCCTTCCTGTCCCTAGATCAAGAGAAGGCGTTTGACAGAGTGGATCACCGTTACCTTATGCAGACCCTGCAGGCGTTTGGCTTCGGCCCACAATTTGTGGGCTTTCTCCAGATGCTGTACACCTCTGCAGAGTGTCTGGTGAAGATCAACTGGTCCCTGACGGCACCTTTTGTGTTTGGTCGGGGTGTACGTCAAGGGTGCCCCCTGTCTGGGCAACTGTACGCGCTGGCCATTGAGCCCTTCCTCTGCCTACTGAGGAGGAGGCTCACCGGGCTGGTGCTGCGGGAACCCGACATGCGGGTAGTCCTGTCGGCTTATGCCGATGACATGCTCCTCGTGGCCCAGGACCTAGATGATCTAGAGCGGGCACAAGCGTGCCAAGAGGTCTATACCGCGGCCTCTTCTGCTCGGATCAACTGGTCCAAGTGCTCCGGAATTCTGGTGGGTCCCTTACAGGTGGACTCCTTGCCCCCCGCGTTTCGGAATGTCTCGTGGGAGAGCGATACTCTCAAGTATCTGGGAGTCTACCTGTCTGCTGCGGAGGTCCCGGCCCCGGAAAACATCAGTGATCTTGAAGAACGGGTCGTTGCTCGTCTGGGGTCATGGGTGTATCTGTCGAGAATGCTTTCCCTCAGGGGAAGAACCCTGGTGATTAATCAGCTGGTGGCCAGTCAGCTTTGGCACCGGCTGATAGCCATGGGTCCGACCCCCGAATTTATCAACAAGATCCAGAGGAAGTTGATGGATTTTCTCTGGATAAGGAAGCATTGGGTCTCTGCGGGAGTTGCGTGTCTCCCTTTGGAGGAGGGTGGACAGGGAGTGGTGTGTGTCCGCTCCCAGTTACACACTTTCCGCCTTCAATACCTGCAGAGATACCTATTCGCAGATCCGTCTCCGCAGTGGTGCCAGCTGGCAACCAGTTTCTTTCGCCAACTGCGCAATATGAGGTATGATCGGCAACTGTTTATCATCAAGCCCGAGGGTTTAGGTAGAGACCTCTCGGTGCTGCCGGCATACTATCGGGACTTACTTAAGGCCTGGAAACTGGTCTCCGCAACCAGGAAGGAACAGGCGGTGGGGGTTGATTTCCTCGCCGAGCCCCTGCTGTATAATCCGGCAGTGGGGGCTCGGATGTTGGATTCACCCTCTATTTGCCGCCGGCTAATCCTGGCGCAGGTGACCAGAGTCGGAGATCTCCTGGACTATGGGCGGCGATACTGGGTAAGAGCAGAGGTGCTCGCACCCCGTATGGGTCTGCGTACTGCCCGCGTCCCTCGTCGCTTGATCCAGGAGATTACGGATGCCATCCACCCCGACTCACGCACCTTCATTGAGGGGGTATTGCAGACCGGAGAGCCTTGTCAACCTATCAACTTCAGCTCTCCGGATCTTTGCGTGGAACCAAAGCCACGGCAACCCCCTCGGGCTCTTCTCTCCCCCAACCTCAGCAAGTTGGGGGATATGTCCCCGGCGTGTTTCCGCGGCATGCCGAGGAAAGTCCTGTATTCTCTTGTGCTCCATATAGTGCATTACCTCGCCCTTGTCACCCGCCCAGACACCATCTGGAGGCGGGTATTCCCTGTGAACGAGGGCGAGAGACCCCGGTGGAGGGAACTCTATTCATCTTTGGTTCCCGGTCCCGCCGGGGATTTGGGTTGGAGGGTCCTCCATGGTGCACTGAGCACAGGAGAGTATTTGGCACACTTCACGGACTCCCCCGCCGCCTGTCCCTTCTGTGGCGAGCGGGAGTCCGTATATCACATTTATTCAAGTTGCGCTAGACTGCAGCCCCTCATGTCTTTCTTGAGGAGCCTTCTCCTGCAGTTCTGGCTGGGTTTTTCCCCTCAACTTTTTATTTTTGGGTGCCCAGTGTCCCGGAACGATAAGCCCAGGGATCTGCTGGTCAACCTGCTCCTGGCATTGGCTAAGGTAGCCATTTGCAAAACCAGGAAGCAGTGTTTGGAGGGGAGGGTCCCAACAAACATCGTGACCATGTTCTGGGCGCTGGTGCACTCCCGTATTCGGGCAGAGTACTCGTACGCCGAGTCCACTGGGACGGTTTCAGAGTTTGCCTCCCAGTGGGCGTTAGGCGGGGTGCTTTGCTCGGTATCCCCCATCAAGGGTTCTTCAGAATTAACCCTTCTGTTTTAAGTGCACTTTAACAGTGCACTTGTTGGATTCATTTACATTTTTGTTTGACTGGTTTTTTCTTTGTTCTACTTGGTAACAAGTAGAATTGTTGTTTAACTGAATTGGCCGGCTTCGCCGGCCAATCAGTTTCAAACCAGATCAAAATAGGTCCACTCAGGGGAACTTGCCTGCTTGCAGTTTGGCTGTGAGTGTTTTTTTCCTGGCTGGATCCTGCTTCTCCTTCCATTCAGAAGCGTATGTGCAGAGCTCCCAGGCATTTGGTAAGGAATCGGCTTTATTCTTTCTTTTTTTTTTGTTATATTTTGTTGTGGATCTGTGGGGGAGTATACTGTGAGTATACTGGGAGTTTTATAGAGGGTTTTGGGTGCATTTTCAGGATTAAAAACCGTTTTTGGTTTTCACCCAGGGGTTGCAGTGTTTTAACCCAGCATAGCTGCAGTTTAGCTGGCTGGAAAACTGCAGTCTTACCGCCTATCTCCTCCCTCACTACTGGAGGTTTTTACTGGTTGTTTAAACTTCCAATTTCACTCTTTTGTTTTCTTAAGCCTGATTCCTTTCTCACTTGCAATTGAGAGCTCTGTGTCTTTTCTATAAAGACTTGTAAAATTGTGGTGATTGCTTATTACAACAGAGAGAGAGTAACCAATAAGGGGAAAAAGGTTTAAAACTGCAGCAGGTTTTTTAAAAGCTGCTGTTTTTTCCCCTTGCAGAGAGATCTCTTCTTAAAGAGACAGTTTCCTCTCTGTACCTCTCTCCCTAAGCAATACCCTCCCCTGACTGAGAGGCTTATTTGTTATCATGCCTGGAAAGGGGAATAGGACAAGTGCGGCAACGGGGGCGACACCCGGATATAAAACACCAAAAACTGTGGCCCCTAGGAGCAACACTCTTAGTCACAGCCCTAGGCCTGGTCCTTCCAGTGCCCTGGCCACGCCTCCCCCAGCACCTGTTAGCAGCGTAACCCCTGCAGTCCCAGTTCCAACATGGGCGCATGTGGCAGTTGCAGGCGATGGCCCCAGCAACAACAATGCTGGGGCCACGCCCTGTCTGAGCAGGAAGCTTGGGGTGAGGTGCCCAATGTCTCCTGGCCTAAACATGGAGATATATGTGAGGGCTGTGGCTGATGTGGTGGGTCCCTCTGCTGTGGTGGCGGCCAGCAAAATGTATGGGAGGGGCATTTTCTTCCTCCGTACGCTGGCTGCCACTCACACCCTGGTGCAGAAAGGCATCAGTGTAGGGGGGAAATACATCCCTATAGAGCCCATGGAGGGGTTAGGCACAAAGGTCATTCTGTCAAATGTGCCCCCCTTCATCCCAGATAGCCTCATGAAGCCATACCTGCAAGCCCTGGGAGACATTAAGTCCCCCATAATAAAATTATCTTTGGGCTGTAGAGATAGGGCGCTGAGGCATGTGCTCTCATTTAGGCGGCAGGTACAACTGCTGCTGCCGGGGAGCACTGAATCTGTGGAGGGTTCTTTTGTGGTGCGCTACGAGGGCATAACATACACTGTGTACTATGGCACGGAGGGGGTAAGGTGCTATTTGTGCAAGGAGCTGGGGCATACTCGCAGGAGTTGCCTCAAAGGGAACAGAGGATCTATCCCAACTCCTACACCCGCCCCTCCCTCTGCCAAGACACCCCGTACCGCTGTGCCCACCACAGCGGGGCCCTCAGGGGCCCAGGTCCATCCTGGGACCACAAGAGATGTCTCTGTCCCATCTGGAACAGTGACGTCTGTACCTCTCCCCAAAGAACAGAGGGAGAAGGAAAAGCCCTTGAGAGCCCAGGTCCCCCCTGGGACCACAGAAGATGTCACTGCTCCATCTCAAACAGTGACATCTGAACCTCTCCCCCAAAAAAAGAGGGAGAAGAAAAGAGTCACCCCAGAACAGTCACCCTCTGTTGTCACTGTCCACCCCCAAGAACACCTTACCCCCAATGTAAGCACCGTACAGGGTGCGGGGGAGCAGGAGGAAGCTCCGGCTGGAGAGACAGTGGCACCCTCTTCTGGGGAAGCACCCCCCAGGAAGAAGCCTTTTAAAAACAAGAGCGTGATTGAGGAGGGTGAGGAGGGTGAACCGTATTACGTTCACCCTCAGAAGTCTCCGAAGCGGAATGTAACAGCAATTCCGCACAGGGTGGCCCTGTCCGGCCCACTGGTTAGGATTAGCCAGTGTGAGCCGGAATCCATAAATATGCAGCCCCCCCCCCTCGAAGATCTGGAGGGAATACAAGGGGAAGAGGAGGTACCCGGCGTCCCTGGGGTGGAAGGTCAAAGTGCTCAACAACATGAGGCTTTGCCCCTAGAAATGGATGTTGGGAAGCCTTCCAACACTCCTCCCAGTTGGAGAACATCCCCCGGGGACTTGTGCTTCGGTGAACCTTTCACACCGAAAGTAGCTGTCTTCGGAGACTCGGGGGTCGACCAGAATCCCCCTCCGGCTGTACCACCTTCGGGTGAAGCACCTGAGGCCGAGTCAGGTTTTATGTCACTGGAAGGAGGGGATTGGCTAGGGCTGACCCCCATGGTTGAGGATTTAGAGGATGGAGCAGGGAAGAAAGGTGTAGGAGAGGAGGCTTTAGCGAGCAATTCGGGATACACCTGGAGGGTGTCTGACGTGAGCCCTCTTCGCAGAGAGTTTTGGTCTTTGTCAGAGATGACTGCCAAGCTGGACTCTCTCCTTGAGGTGCATGCTGAGGAGTGCCCTCCCGCGGTTGGCGAGTGCCCTCCCGCGGTTGGCGAGTGCCCTCCCGCGGTTGGCGAGTGCCCTCCCGCGGTTGGTGAGTGCCTTCCCGCAGTTGGTGAGAACACCTGTGGCTTCCCATTTATCCACACGGCGATAGAGGAGATTAGGAGGGCACTGGGTGCCTCTGCGGCCCCCGAGGACACTCGGGAGACCGCTGCCTCCATCATACCGCCTCCAGATACCCCTGAAGATTCTACCCCGGGGTTGGATGTGGAGGATATAGTGGACCCCCTCGTGGAAACACCGAAGAGGGGACCCACTCTAGGGCTGAGAAAAGCTCCCACAGAGAGGGGCGGGGGTCTTGAGTTTTTCAGCCAAGAGGAGCTTGGGGAGTTGGGGCTCAGTGAGGCGTCCTCTGGCACCGCAGAGTCGGTGGGCTCCTTGAGCCCCGTTATCCCTGCCCAGGAGATAGATGAGTTCCTAGGAGATACCCTTCACAAGCAAGGAAAAAAGAAGGTGAAGTTGGCCCTCAAGAAGTGGAAGGATGCTTCGTTCATTCTCCACTCTCTTTTTGTATACACCAGGGCCAACCGCAAGGCCAGAATCTCAGGGTCTAATGAACATGTTCGTGCCCTGAAGTTCTACAAATTGATGCGAGAGCACGTAAAGGCTTCTCGGGGTGTAGCACCCTGAGCGCCTGTGGGACGGAAAACTCTTTGACTACCAATGGCTTTGAGCATCGGTACGCTTAACGTAAACGGCTGTAAGGACGTGTTGCGCAGGTTTCGGGTACTCTCCTTTTTACAGAAGGGAAAGTATTCTGTGAGTTTCCTGCAGGAAACCCATACCACTCCAGAGGCTGAAGCCAGCTGGCATTTGGAGTGGCGAGGCAGTGTTTTCTTCAGCCACCTCACTTCATCGTCTAGTGGGGTGGTGACCCTGTTCTCTGAGTCCTTTCAGCCAGAGCTGCTGCTTGCCAAAACTGTTGTTCCAGGTCGCCTGTTGCATATCAGGGTCCGACACGAGGACTACACGTTTAATTTCCTGAACGTGTATGCTCCTGCCACCGGACCCCTGAGAAGGCAGTTCTTCGTCAGAATGTCTGAATACGTGGAGACAGTCGACACGAACGAATACGTGGTGCTCGGGGGTGATTTTAACTGTACCCTCGAGGCTCGGAAAGACCGGAATGGTCCGGAGCCACACCCGTGTTCTGCGTCGGCCTTGCGGGAGGTCATCACCCGCTACTCCTTGGTAGACGTCTGGCGAGAACAACATCCTGAGGCATCCACTGAGTTCACACATGTTAGGGTGTTTAGGGGCGAACGGATGTCCTGGTCCCGGATAGACAGGCTGTATATTTCCAGCCACAGCCTGTCGCGAGCCCAGTCCAGTGCCATTAGGCTGGCGCCGTTTTCGGACCACAATTGTGCGTCCGTGACGGTGACGCTGCTACCTGCAGCACCTTCAGCCGCTTATTGGCACTTCAACAATACTTTGTTGGAGGACAAGGGGTTTGAGACGTCGGTCCGAGACTTTTGGATGGCCTGGAGAGGTTGCAGGTCAGACTTTGCCACGTTAGAGCAGTGGTGGGACGTGGGCAAGGTTCATCTGCGCCTCGTGTGTCAGGAGTACACCAGAGGTGCCAGCGGGCAGCGCGATGCCGAGATCAAGGCCCTCAGGGAGGAGGTGCTCGATCTCGAGAAGCGGCTGTCTATGGAAGGAGACCAATACCTGCAGAGTATGTACGTGGAGAGGAAGTACGCTCTCCGGGACTTGGAAGATCGGAGAACTCGGGGGGCGTATGTGCGATCCCGCATCCACTTCCTTCGGGAGATGGATCGCGGGTCGCGCCTCTTCTACGCGCTGGAGAAAAAGAGGGGAAACCGTAGACATATCACCTGCTTGTTGGCAGAGGACGGTACTCCTCTGACTGACCCGGAGAGCATCCGGGACAGAACCCGGAGATTCTATGTAGATCTTTTCTCTCCGGAGTCAATCCAGCCAGATAAATGCAGGGTCTTATGGGAGGGGCTTCTCACGGTCGGTGAGGATGGAAGGGAGCGGCTTGAGTTACCTTTGACCCTGGCCGAGCTCTCTGAAGCCCTCAATCTCATGTCCCGCGGAAAGACGCCAGGTCTAGACGGGCTGACTGTGGAGTTCTTCCGGTTTTTCTGGGAGATGCTGGGACCTGATTTCACCGAGGTCCTAGCCGAAGCCCTGGAGACCGGTGAGATGCCCCTTTCATGTCGGCGGGCAATACTGTCTCTGCTGCCGAAGAAGGGGGATCTCCGCCAGATTTCCAACTGGCGACCGGTATCACTGCTCAGCACGGACTATAAGATCGTAGCCAAAGCGCTTTCGCTGAGGCTCAAGTCCGTGCTGGCAGAGGTGATTCATCCCGACCAGTCCTATACTGTCCCGGGCCGGAGTATTCATGACAACATCTTTCTGGTCCGGGACCTGATGCACTACGCACAAAGGACTGGTCTATCACTCGCCTTCCTGTCCCTAGATCAAGAGAAGGCGTTTGACAGAGTGGATCACCGTTACCTTATGCAGACCCTGCAGGCGTTTGGCTTCGGCCCACAATTTGTGGGCTTTCTCCAGATGCTGTACACCTCTGCAGAGTGTCTGGTGAAGATCAACTGGTCCCTGACGGCACCTTTTGTGTTTGGTCGGGGTGTACGTCAAGGGTGCCCCCTGTCTGGGCAACTGTACGCGCTGGCCATTGAGCCCTTCCTCTGCCTACTGAGGAGGAGGCTCACCGGGCTGGTGCTGCGGGAACCCGACATGCGGGTAGTCCTGTCGGCTTATGCCGATGACGTGCTCCTCGTGGCCCAGGACCTAGATGATCTAGAGCGGGCACAAGCGTGCCAAGAGGTCTATACCGCGGCCTCTTCTGCTCGGATCAACTGGTCCAAGTGCTCCGGAATTCTGGTGGGTCCCTTACAGGTGGACACCTTGCCCCCCGCGTTTCGGAATGTCTCGTGGGAGAGCGATACTCTCAAGTATCTGGGAGTCTACCTGTCTGCTGCGGAGGTCCCGGCCCCGGAAAACTTCAGTGATCTTGAAGAACGGGTCGTTGCTCGTCTGGGGTCATGGGTGTATCTGTCGAGAATGCTTTCCCTCAGGGGAAGAACCCTGGTGATTAATCAGCTGGTGGCCAGTCAGCTTTGGCACCGGCTGATAGCCATGGGTCCGACCCCCGAATTTATCAACAAGATCCAGAGGAAGTTGATGGATTTTCTCTGGACAGGGAAGCATTGGGTCTCTGCAGGAGTTGCGTGTCTCCCTTTGGAGGAGGGTGGACAGGGAGTGGTGTGTGTCCGCTCCCAGTTACACACTTTCCGCCTTCAATACCTGCAGAGATACCTATTCGCAGATCCGTCTCCGCAGTGGTGCCAGCTGGCAACCAGTTTCTTTCGCCAGCTGCGCAATATGAGGTATGATCGGCAACTGTTTATCATCAAGCCCGAGGGTTTAGGTAGAGACCTCTCGGTGCTGCCGGCATACTATCGGGACTTACTTAAGGCCTGGAAACTGGTCTCCGCAACCAGGAAGGAACAGGCGGTGGGGGTTGATTTCCTCGCCGAGCCCCTGCTGTATAATCCGGCAGTGGGGGCTCGGATGTTGGATTCACCCTCTATTTGCCGCCGGCTAATCCTGGCGAAGGTGACCAGAGTCGGAGATCTCCTGGACTATGGGCGGCGATACTGGGTAAGAGCAGAGGTGCTCGCACCCCGTATGGGTCTGCGTACTGCCCGCGTCCCTCGTCGCTTGATCCAGGAGATTACGGATGCCATCCACCCCGACTCATGCACCTTCATTGAGGGGGTATTGCAGACCGGAGAGCCTTGTCAACCTATCAACTTCAGCTCTCCGGATCTTTGCGTGGAACCAAAGCCACGGCAACCCCCTCGGGCTCTTCTCTCCCCCAACCTCAGCAAGTTGGGGGATATGTCCCCTGCGTGTTTCCGCGTCATGTCGAGGAAAGTCCTGTATTCTCTTGTGCTCCATATAGTGCACTACCTCGCCCTTGTCACCCGCCCAGACACCATCTGGAGGCGGGTATTCCCTGTGAACGAGGGCGAGAGTCCCCGGTGGAGGGAACTCTATTCATCTTTGGTTCCCGGTCCCGCCGGGGATTTGGGTTGGAGGGTCCTCCACGGTGCACTGAGCACAGGAGAGTATTTGGCACACTTCACGGACTCCCCCGCCGCCTGTCCCTTCTGTGGCGAGCGGGAGTCCGTATATCACATTTATTCAAGTTGCGCTAGACTGCAGCCCCTCATGTCTTTCTTGAGGAGCCTTCTCCTGCAGTTCTGGCTGGGTTTTTCCCCTCAACTTTTTATTTTTGGGTGCCCAGTGTCCCGGAACGATAAGCCCAGGGATCTGCTGGTCAACCTGCTCCTGGCATTGGCTAAGGTAGCCATTTGTAAAACCAGGAAGCAGTGTTTGGAGGGGAGGGTCCCAACAAACATCGTGGCCATGTTCCGGGCGCTGGTGCACTCCCGTATTCGGGCAGAGTACTCGTACGCCGAGTCCACTGGGACGGTTTCAGAGTTTGCCTCCCAGTGGGCGTTAGGCGGGGTGCTTTGCTCGGTATCCCCCATCAAAGGTTCTTCAGAATTAACCCTTCTGTTCTAAGTGCACTTTAACAGTGCACTTGTTGGATTCATTTACATTTTTGTTTGACTGGTTTTTTCTTTGTTCTACTTGGTAACAAGTAGAATTGTTGTTTAACTGAATTGGCCGGCTTCGCCGGCCAATCAGTTTCAAACCAGATCAAAATAGGTCCACTCAGGGGAACTTGCCTGCTTGCAGTTTGGCTGTGACATCTCTAATACAGAGTGCTTTTCCTGGTAATGTACAGGTTAATAAAAGCTTCAGTCAGACAGAACTTTGCAGCTAATATTGACAGATTTACTATAAATCATTCTTCCTGTTATTAAACAGGTTCTTAAGAATTTATATTAGCGTTAGGGACCCCTGATATGTGGTCTGCCTTGGCGTTGGCTCAGGGGCTTACAACAATTTTGGCCAAAAATGTCAAACTAAAAGACCATTTACTTATTAGATATTTATCCATATATATTTAGGCACTGTACCGTGTATGAGTCTCACTAGATGTGCTAAAAACTGAGCTTTGTCTGTGTTTTATGTTATGTCTCTGGTTTTAATGCATATTGCCATGCTCAGTAGCACTCCTCTGACACTCATATGCTTATATATATGTTGTGGGTATTTTGGGGGTTTAATAGGAGCTTGTTAGGTGTCCAGTATGTTTTACAATTCTTGTCCAGCTAGTCATGGCTGATTGGAGGTTGGCAACCTCCTACTTAATTTAAGCTCACCCCCTCCCACATTTAAATGGTTATGGGCTCACTCCATAGCATCTTCCACTCAGGGGAACTTGCCTGCTTGCAGTTTGGCTGTGACATCTCTAATACAGAGTGCTTTTCCTGGTAATGTACAGGTTAATAAAAGCTTCAGTCAGACAGAACTTTGCAGCTAATATTGACAGATTTACTATAAATCATTCTTCCTGTTATTAAACAGGTTCTTAAGAATTTATATTAGCGTTAGGGACCCCTGATATGTGGTCTGCCTTGGCGTTGGCTCAGGGGCTTACAACAATTTTGGCCAAAAATGTCAAACTAAAAGACCATTTACTTATTAGATATTTATCCATATATATTTAGGCACTGTACCGTGTATGAGTCTCACTAGATGTGCTAAAAACTGAGCTTTGTCTGTGTTTTATGTTATGTCTCTGGTTTTAACAAATATCTCTTGAGCCAGTGTATTTCTATGTGTTTTCATATATTTACTAGAGAAGAGAGAACTGTTCAGATGATTTTTTCCGGCTTTTTGGGTGCAGTCCAATCCACTCAATGAAATTTGGAGGCAGATTGCTTCCTCCTAAATCTGTGCGGAATTGTCAGAATTCGCTGGTGGGATCTGCAGAATTCACGTCTGGGATCCAACGGACTCCACTCTATGGATTACGTAGAGTCCAAAACTGAAAGCATTTATTTTATGTCATGCAAATTTTTCACACACTTTTTGGTAAGGGAAGGGAGCGAGAGAGCAAGAGAGCGAGAGAGAGAGCAAGCGAGAGAAAGCAAGCGAGAGAGAGAGCGCAAGAAAAAGAGAGAAAGTGAGAGAGAAAGTGAGGAAGAGAGAGAGAGAGAGAAAGGGAGGGTTCTAGTCGGATATTGAGAGGAAGGGCTTTCCAGAGGTGTGGGGCAGTCAGTGAGAAGGGTTTAAGGCAGGAGAGGGCTTTAGATACAAAAGGGGTAAAGAGAAGACATCCTTGAGCAGAACGCAAGAGTCTGGATGGTGTATAGCGAGAAATTAGGGCTGAGATGTAAGGAGGAGCAGAAGAGTGTAAAGCTTTAAAAGTGAGGAGGAGAATTGAGTGTGTGATACGGGATTTGATAGGAAGTCAGGAGAGGGATTTCAGCAGGGGAGACGCCGAGATAGATTTCAGAAATAGTAGTGTGATTCTGGTAGCAACATTAAGGATAGGGAGACAGGTGGGAAGCAGGAAGGCCGGACAACAGGAGGTTACAGTAGCCGAGATGGGAGAGAATGAGGGTCTATGTCAGAGATTTTGCAGTCGAGCAACAGAGGAAAGGGCGTATCTTGGTAATATTGCAGATGAAAAAAACAACAGTTTTTGCTACCTTTTGAATGTGAGAAGAGAATGTGAGAGAGGAGTCGAGTGTGGCCCCTAGGCAGCGTGCTTGGGCTACTGGGTGAATGATAGTACTTCAACAGTAATGTGGCTGGCGGTAGCAGGACCAGGTTTGGGAGGAAGTGTGAGGAGCTCTGTTTTTGCCATGTTAAGTTTAAGTCAGCGGAGGGCCATCTAGGATGATATACAGGCATACCCCGGTTTAAGGACACTCACTTTAAGTACACTCGCGAGTAAGTACATATCGCCCAATAGGCAAACGGCAGCTCACGCATGCGCCTGTCAGCACGTCCTGAACAGCAATACCGGCTCCCTACCTGTACCGAAGCTGTGCGCAAGCGGGGAGACTATAGAGCCTGTTACAAATGCGTTATTTACATCAGTTATGCACGTATATGACGATTGCAGTGCAGTACATGAATCGATAAGTGGGAAAAGGGTAGTGCTTCACTTTAAGTACATTTTCGCTTTACATACATGCTCCGGTCCCATTGCGTACGTTAATGCGGGGTATGCCTGTAGCCGAGAGACATTCAGAAACTTGAATCTGTACAGCAGGTGTAAGGTCAGGGTTTGAAAAGTAAATGTGTGTGTCGTCAATATAGAGGTGATATTTGAACCCAAGAGATGGGATTAGGTCACCTAGAGAGAGTGTGTAAAAAGAAAAGAGAAGGGGTCCCAGGGCAGAGCCCTGGGGTACCCCCACAGAGAGATCGGTAGAGGAGGAGGTGTTTGCAAAAGAGACAAGGAAAGTACAATGGGAAAGATGAGATCCAGGACAGAGGTCGAGTAATATGAGCAGAGTGTAATGACCTCTGTCTTTGGCAGCATGGAGGTCATTAGTTATTTTAGTGAGGGCTATTTCAGTAGAGAGAGCAGTGCGGAAGCCAGATTGTAGAGGGTCTAGGAGAGAATAGGTGTTGAGAAACTGGAGCAAGCAAGAGAATACAAGACGTTCAAGGAGTTTAGAGGCAAAAGGCAGGAGGGAGACAGGTCGATAGAAAGACAGGTAGGGTCAAGATTGCTGTTTTTGAGTAATGGTATAACTGTTGCATGTTTGAAGGAAGAGGAAAAGGTACCAGAGTAAAGGGAGGAGTTAAAAATGTGTGTGAGCATAGGGATTATAGTAGGAACAAGTGGTTTTAGGAGATGGGAGGGAATGGGGAAAAGAGGGCAGGTGGTAGAGGGAGAAGAGGAGATCAGCAACCACACATCCTCCTCTGTGACAGCGGATAAAGAGTCAAGGAAGGCAGGAGGAGAGTTAGGAAGAGGTGTAGAATGGGAGGATACAGAGGGGGTGGCCTGATGTTTGGATTCCACCTTTTCCTTGACATAGTCAGCAAACTCCTGAGGTGAGATGGAGGAAGAAGAAAAGGCAGCAGAGTGTGGTCTGAGTAGGGAGTCAAAGATAAAGAAGAGTCGATGTGGACTTGTGCGTGTTGATTAGTGAAGAAAAGATGTTTGTTTAGCTTAAGAGAGGGCAGAGTTGAAACACGATAGCATAAATTTGTAGTGAAGGAAGTCTGCGAGAGTGAGTTCCTCCAGAGGCATTCAGAGGAACGAGTGCAGGAACGCAGCATGTGCATGTAGGAATTTAGCCAGGGCCTGGATTTCAAAGGGGGAGAACAGCAAAGAGAAAGCAGGGCATGTAAATCAAGAGAGGAGTATAGTGCAGAGTTGTAGTTTCTGACCAGGTTGTCAGTCTGGAGCAGAGCTGAGAGAGGAGAGGGAGGAGAGGGAGGAGCGTAACGTGGAATCAAAAACTGGTAGGTTAATAAAGCGCAGGTCTCAGCAGAGACGAGGAGGAGATGGAGAGGGGAAGAAGTGAGAGAGAGAAAAGGTGATGAGGTGATGGTCAGAGAGAGGAAAAGGAGAAATGGAGAGATCCGAGAGAGAAACATTTTTAGTGAAAACCAGGTCTAGGTGGTGGTTATCCTTGTGGGTGCTGCTGCAGTCCACTGTTGAAGGCCAAAAGAAGAGGTTAGAGAGAAAGCGGGAAGCCCAAGGGAGAGAGGGGTAATTAATATGGCAGTTGAAGTCCCAAGGACAAGAACAGGGGAGTCTGAGGAGAGAAAGAAAGACAGACAGGATTTAATGGTAGAGAGAAAGACAGAAGGGTGATGAGTAGAGGTAGGTGGGGAGTAGATAGGTAGGTGACAAGAAGAGGAGAGAAAAGCTGGTCAGCGTGAGCCTCAAAAGGAGGGAAAAGCAAGAGAGGGAGGAATAGGAAGGGTACGGTAGCAGCAGATAGGAGAGCAGGAGCCCCACGCCTCCACCTCTGCAATCAGGACACAGAGTGTGGGATAAAGAAAGGCCACCATAAGAGAGGGCAGCTTTGAGAGCAGGGTCAGGCTGAGTGAGCCAGGACTCAGTTATAGCAAAGAGGAGCAGAGAGTGAGAGAAAAAAAGTAATGCACAGAGAGGAACCTGTTAGAAAGGGAATGTGCATTCCAAAGGGCACAGGAGAAAGGAGGGAGGGTGACAGGGGATGGATATGAGGTTAGAGGGGTTCCCACCAGAAGGAGTAGAAGTTGTAAGTGGAAGGCGAGGACAAGCATACAGAAATAAGGCAGAGTCAGGATTGGGCGAGATATCCTCTGAAGCAAGGAGGAGAAGCATGAATACAAATAGAATGTATGTATGTATGTATGTATATATATATATGTATATATATATATGTATATATATACGGCTTACTAAGGGGGTTCTGCTGTCTGTCAGAGCCCGCTAGAACACAGGAGGTCATGCACTAAGCTCCGTTAAGTCACTTTTAGAGCGCAAAGTGCTCTTAGAACGTGATGTTGCGCTGAACACGATGTACTAAGCAACGCAAACAGGCACTTTGCGCTCTAAAACTGACTTTTTCAGGAATTTTTTCTAAGTCCAACTTTGCTCGTTCATTACCCTGTTTGCGTTAAATTCTGCCCTTAAGCGGGATGCACCAAGCAACGCAACCTTAGCGTACACGAAAGTTGCGTTGATCAGAACACGTCAGCTCAAGGTAGACGCAAAAAAAGCTGGACTTAGAAAAAATTATTGCTTTACAATTTTGCATGCGCAACACCCATACAACAGGCCGGCGGGTGTCCCCGGCTGACCCCGCGGGGGTCCCCGAGGGTCGCGCGGGTGTCCCCGGCTGACCCCGCGGGGGTCCCCGGCTCACCAAGCGGGGGTCCCCGTGGGTCCTGAGACCACCTGCTCATGTACACCATAATTAAAATATATTTATTTAGTGTACGATCGCCTGTAACAGTCTTGCATGGAGATACAGAATCTCCATGCAAATGTTACATGCGGCTTTTTTTTCTATCAGCTAGCGTACATAAAGGTTAAGAACGCTAGCAGGGGGAAAAAAAGCAACATGTACGCTGTGGCTATTTTGAGCTATTTTGAGCAGGTACGTTAAAAAATGGGTTCAAGGCCTTTGGCGAATCGCGTCCCCGGTCTCACTTTTTAACGAACCTGCTTTTTTGGAACATCAGAACGCAAAGCCATTGAGCTTAGTGCATAGCCCCCACAGTCTTTTAGGATGAGTAAAGACATAGTGCTATGTTCCTTTAAGCAGGCTTCTGCCTGGTTTACTCATGCCTAGGCACTGGGACTGCAACACTTTGAAAACAAGTACAAAACAGAACCATGCTTATCAGAGCAATACAAAAGAGAAAAAAAAGCACACAACTCATAGTGTAATATATCCAATTATATTGAATTAGAATGAATTAGAATGAGGAAGTGAGACAGGGACTGTTGCCATGCCTCTCAGGGATGCAGGGATCTGTGGGCTGAGATGAATCAGCTGAATTTTACATACGGGACATCCTGCATACCTGGAGTATAGATTTCCAAGATGGCTGCCCGTTGGTGATTGGAGACCGCATGATGTGCACGTGATACACACATTTTTTGGTTGACTTGATTGTTTGTGGGGGAGCACTGGGGATTAGGTATATAAGTATTCACTTGGTTGGTAGCACTGTATACACATCACCTTGATAAAGATTCTTCTGTCACCCCGGTACACTTCACCTCGCGTGCCCGTAAATCATGCATGCGCGTCGGGGAGAATTATGGGGCTACCGTTAACTTTGTCCCCCGAACCCAAAATATAAACACATTTTGACCCAAATATCCCCCTTAAAACTCCCACTCCCGAAATCCCAGGTTTATTGGGGAAGGGGAACAGGTAAACCACACAACAGTGAAAAAGTAATCAAACAGCACTCTTTTGTGAGGAAATAGCAATAAGTGAATATAATAATTAGTGATAGTAACAGTGATGAAACATAATAGATAATAAATGTGACAATAGTGATAATTGAGTGAATATAAAAAATAAGCAGCTCAAAAACCCTTTCTTGGGAACGGTCCGTCGTGTTTCCTTTTTCTAGAGCGTTTGTGGACAATAGGGAAGCACAATGGTGGAGTATACTGTATGCGAAAGAAATACAAATATAATATAGTGCAATAACGTATGAAAAACAGTGTATAGTTTCTGTGCTGGAGGGGACTTTAAATTCAGAACTCACCTTCTTTCAAATAATCAAAGGCATCTCCAAAACAGTGGCAAAAATGTATCCAATGGGTTGATCTTCCCTCAGTGTGGGGATAGCCCTCAGGGTACAAGTAGGTCGTGTGTCATAGAAGTGGAGAGAAACCAGATAAAGTTTTCATTATATACTGGTGTGCTCTATATCTAATGTAGCACCTGTGGTCATACACTTACATTTTATAAAACAAATACAGGCACATAGTAAAAAGCGAGTGCTGCTTTCGGGACTCTCACCCCCTCCTCTGCTCGGATCTCACAGCCGTTGTGTCCCTTCCGGTCTGTGGTGTGCATCTGTATTCAATGCAGGAGGATCCCGGATGCAACAGGTGGGGTACAGGTGAGGTCAGCAAGCTACCAGCAAAGACTCTACGCATTTTGCATCAATCGCTTCGTCAGGAGTCATAGTATTAGTTTCTGACTCCTCTCCTCTAAATACTACAAGCCTTGCTCTAATTGGTGAATGGCTGGCAAGGCTAGCATTTGATTGGGCAACACAGACCTATCAGATTGTTTAAAAAATGGGAACAATGACTATCACATAAATGTCTTAAAACTTATATACATAATAAAAGACTACATCCAATGACGGACAGCATATTTTACTATGTGTGGGGACATACCACACCTTCCAAAAAAACTTTTAAGAAGGAGAAACAACAATCTTACTGGAGAGAGGTATACAGGACTTTCTAAACAGTGATATCATAATATCCTGTCATATCTCTAGCAGCAGACAAAATAGCTAACTGTCTTCTCTATCACAAAATAGACATCCTTACATAAATGGACAGGATATTGGGGGGTATCGTATCATCTCTAAATGGGATAACGGCGACCTCATCTATCTAAAATATCTAGAATACTCATAATTCAAACAGTGGTGTCTTGTAGGGTTGGACTCGCTTTTTACTATGTGCCTGTATTTGTTTTATAAAATGTAAGTGTATGACCACAAGTGTTACATTAGATAAAGTTTTCATTATACACTGGTGTGCACTATATCTGGTTTCTCTCCACATCTATGACACACGACCTACTTATACCCTGAGGGATATCCCAACACTGAGGGAAGATCAACCCATTGGATACATTTTTGCCACTGTTTTGGAGATGCCTTTGATTATTTGAAAGAATGTGAGTTCTGAATTTAAAGACCCCTCCAGCGCAGAAACTATAAACTTTTTTCATATGTTATTGCACTATATTATATTTGTATTTCTTTCACGTATACTCCACCATTGCGCTCCCCTATCGTCCACAAACCACACAACATAATAGTGGTGAATAATAGATGTTATGGGGGTGGGCGGATGAAGAACAACACACAAAAATCTGCTGAAAGGAGGCACGCAGACTACGCAGTAACACTTACAGACTCAGGGGCAACTGGCAGGCAAGTCAGCCTGACACTGTGACTAATTGTGTAGCTGCAAAGGTTAGCTCCCACTCAAGCGTTACTGAGATGGAACAGTAACTGCGGTTTAGGACATACATAAACACAACAAGTCAAGCACAGTGCTAATGACAACATAGATGTTACGTAATTGGTGGCTGGCCATCCTGCATTGCCTGGTGTCAATTGGCAATTCTGACAGAAATGTAAGGGACAGGTGTAGAACTGCCTGCCTGACATAAAACTGCAGTTTTGGTACTGGCTTGTTTGGGCCCCCACTAGATGGTGAACATAAAATGTAACTAACAGTGCCATATTTGCAAGTTCTGGTTTTGCCAATAAGATAATGATGTCAATGGTTGTTGATGATACTGGTGGTGACGGTTGCAGATGAACAACACCACACAACAAGCCTGACAGCAGGCACACAGTGACACTGACAGACTCGGTGGCAACTAGAAAGTCAGTCTGTGACTGTGACTAATTATGCAGCTGCAAACCTTAGCTACGCTTAGTTTATCTCAGACTCTGACTGGTTGTGTTAATTAATTATTGTTTTTGTTACTGAATTACTCAACTCCTTCAGAGTCAGTCACTAAGTGCTACTAGACTAGTGGCAGTTGTGTGGACAATACATTGAATCACATAGATATAACACTCAAAGAGTGCTGACAGTGTCCTCAGGTTAATCATTCTTGTGAGCAAAATTTTTACTAAATAAAAGGAGTATGCCTCAGGTCCTCCCTGTGCCAATACCAACCTACCAATGTCACACACTGGCCAGCGTCAGCACTGGTACTACAATACTACTGGTAGTGTCAGAGTGGTGGTGGCACTGGTAGTGTTGTAATAATCTTAGTAATAAGTCAGCTTCTCCTGAGCCTCTTGAATGCTGGTTGCAGGGGCCGTATATGTTTCTGAGGAATCAAATGTTTATTCATCTTGATAAAAGTGAGCCTTTCAACACTACCATGGGACAGTTTCGGCCAGCAGTTGGTTAGGATTACACCAGCTCCTCTAAACACTCTCTCTAATAATACACTTGCAGGAGGACCACTCCGCCACTCCTGTATCACATTTGCAAGAGCAGGCCATGTTTCTATTTTAGCAGCCAAGTATTGTAAAGATCAGAGTCTGCAATGAATTATCACCAGTATATGCCTCCATTATGTATGTATGTATGTATGTATGTATGTATGTCTTTATTTATATAGCACCATTAATGTACATTGTGCTTCACAGTAATACTACACGTGACAATCATATAAATAACAAATAATACAAATAACAGATCATGGGAATATGTGCTTCAGACTTAAAAAATTAACATTTAGGAAGAGGAGTCCCTGCTCTGAAGAGCTTACAATCTTATTGGTAGGTAAGAAGGACGTACAGGGACAGTAGGAGTAAGTGCATTCTGATAAGTGTGTCTGCAAGGGGCCAAGCTTTATGTATCAGGTATATAGTATTAGCTGCAGAGCTACTCATATGCTACTCATATGCTTCGTTAAGCAGGTGTGTTTTAAGGTGGGTAGAGAGGTGCTAGTCGGGTGTTGAGGGCAAGGGCATTACAGAGGTGTGGGGCAGTCAGTAAGAAAGGTTTAAGGCAGGAGAGGGCTTTAGATACAAAGGGGGTAGAGAGAAGACATCCTTGAGTGGAACACAAGAGTCAGGATGGTGCACAGCGAGAAATTAGGGCTGAGATGTAAGGAGGGGCAGAAAAGTGTAAAGCTTTAAAAGTGAGAAGGAAAATTGAGTGTGAGATGCGGAATTTGATAGGAAGTCAGGAGAATGATTTCAGCAGGGGAGAGGCTGCGACAGATTTAGGAAAGAGTAGAGTGATTCTGGCAGCAGTAAGTCCATAGCACTAGTAATATTAGAGGTCTCTGTTGCTTCTGCGCTAGTGCGAACCATGCCATTGTGATGGAGCTTTTGCCATAGGGATGGGCCATGACTTTGGCTGCTGTTACTGCCACTGCCACCACCACCCTTACTACCACTACCTCTACCCACACCACCACCACTACCAAAAGCCACTTGACTTGAGGACTGAGAAGAAGGAAGAATAATGTCAGTTTCTGTGTGGAATGTATGCCCATTGAGGCTACCGTTTGTGAACCTTAATTGCCCTCCTCTCTTTTTGCTTTTCCTCCTTTTCCAACACTACTTGGACACAATCAATTAGCTTCTCCTTATAATTTGCCACAGTCTCATAGTCCTCACCATTGGGCTAAAACTCTTTCATTCATTATTCAACTTTCCCTTTCATACTGACAACATCGGGGTAATTTATCTGGCATTCAATAATTTATCAATCATTGCCACCATTTCGTCGTCGTCGTCGTCGTCGTCGTCGTCGTCGTCGTCGTCGTCGTCGTCGTCGTCGTCGTCGTCGTCGTCGTCGTCGTCGTCGTCGTCGTCGTCGTCGTCGTCGTCGTCGTCGTCGTCGTCGTCGTCGTCGTCGTCGTCGTCATCATCATGCTGCATATCAATAAATATTGATATTTATGGAAACTAAGAGGGATGATCTAACTTATGCCAGCTTCAGCATAGCTCACAAGAACAGTGGCTTCCTCGAAGGACCTCAGTAACCTACACAGCTCTCTCATCAGATGTCGCTACTGTATCTAGGATGCAGAAAGGTCTCATTCAACTGCCTAGCATGGTCCCTTACATAACCGGTTACTGCCTTCTGCTGCTCATAGAGGCGCTCAAGCATATATAATGTTGAATTCTGTGTGTAAGCACCTCTCTTTGTAGCTGGTAATGAAGAGGGTGGTTCTGCTAATGCAGCCTTGACAGGGCATTGTGGGCTGTCTACGATCGGCTAAAGTGAGCACACATTTTTCTGGAAACTGATAAAATGCTCTGCACATTCTTAAACTGTGCAAGAAAATGAGTGACTATTAAATGGAGTACGTATGCAAAACAAGGAATGCATATCATGTTTCCTTGTTTTAGTTCTTCAACCAAGTTGGAACCATTATCCCACCCTGCCACAAAACCAACCTCAAGTGGGAGTTAGCCACCCCTCTGTCACATTCCGTAATTTTAATAACCCATCAGAAGCTGTGTTTGCCTTTTCTTCAACACTGTGCATACATAAAGTAATACAGTATGTCTACGGAACGTCTTGCTGCAGAGACACTTTCTTTTTTTCCACCCACTTTTGTTGTTTAGCAATACTAAAACACAATAGGCAGTAACACACAGGTATCCACTACCTCCATGACAACTACTCTACATGTCAGTAGTGAGGTGTACCCTACTTCCCTCCTACTGTGCACAGGGTTTAACCACCGATGCAACAACTTTGCTGTACAGTTTGGAAAGCGCCTTATAAGATAAATATGATCCACTTGGGATGGTCCAAAGTGGCTCTGCACATTGCATAAGCTGTCTCAAACCCTGAGATTCATTTATATTCATTGTGAGAATAATATTGTAGGCATCAATAAAGGGAAATGCTTTCTATTTTTTTTATAAAATACCAAATATATACATGTTTTTGAATGAACAAAACTTTAAATAGAAAAAGGAAAAACTGTTTATTGAAAATTATCTCTTTACGTTATCAATGACAGCAGAGCAAGTGAAACTGCTTCTGTGGTTAAGTGAATCTGGCTGCACATTTTCTTGCATTTTGCATGTATGTATGAACTCATCAGGAGTGAGGTCACATTAATTATTTGTAAGATAAAGCTGAAGCCTGTGATTGTGGGGGCGGGTGTAGGTCCCATCCACAATTGCCTCAAATATCCTCCTACTGTACTCCTCACTTCTCAATTTCCTGTCTAGCTCAAACACAGTGCTCCTCAGTGTACTCCACTTCTGCAGCTGCTCCAGGTTTCATTCACTTCCCTGCACACTTCCGGGTCCTCTTCATTTTTCTTGCCACTCTGCTGCCCCCCCCCCCCCCGTGCCCTTGCCTGATGCTTATGCAGCTGCCTCTGCTCCCCGTCAAATCCCCCAGCAGCCTCATTGTCCTCCTCCATAATTCTCCTGGGTTCTGATATAATTACTTTCTATATTATTTTTTAGTAGTTTATCTACTCTTGTTTACTCTTCCCATTTCCCTCTTCTATCAGTCCCCGCTTCTGCAAAAAAAGCTCTTCTCTCCCCTGCTCACTCCCTGTAAGGAATCCACACCTCAGTTTACTGCTTACCTTGCCTTGCAGACCTGTGCAGTCCTGGAACACTACCCCTGGTATCTACAGCAGCTGTGCAAGCTATGAGTGCAGTCCCAGCCTGGGCTCAGTCATTAGAGCAATGTTGTCACACGCCCGATCTGCTATTGGTTCACTGACCTTTAAATACTGCATTCCCCACAATGCTTCTCTGCTGAGCATATCCTTCTTGGATGTTACCTGTGTTTTGCCACAAGCCTCCTGGCTTGTATCTCTCGTTACCGATCTCTGTTTTTGTTCTAGTTCATTGTACTCGTTCCAGTTTCCTCCAGGCCTACTGCTGCTACACTGAGTTCCTGAGATCCTGGTTCTTATAGGCCTGCTTGTACTTTTGCGCTGTAGCACGGGGTTACCAGTGCTGCCTGGCGGTGTGCCCACTCCGGTCAGTCTTCCCTCTCCTAGATCGGCGCCATGGGCCGTGGATGCCACTCGCGCAAACCTCGTTCCCGACCTGCAGTGATTGCGCTGAAGCAAAAGGACCAGCTTGATTTCCTGTTGCCGACTCCCTGCTTGGACTACGACTACCCGGATATCTCCTACCCCGACTCTGGCTCGTCCAACGACTACGCTGTTCTCTCCAGTCCTGAACCCGGCCTGTTAGACTATGAACTTCGCACTCCAGACAAGTCTGCGCGGTCTAAGGTCGGTGATTTCATAACCCAGCCTCAGCCACGCGGTCCGGCCCCGGTTTGTGGTGAGCACAACCGTGACAGTATGCTCTGCCCCACAAAACCGGACCGCGCCGTGGCGGGGGTTGGTAAATATGTAACTGAACCTATGTCCCAGGCTGCGGACCAGACCCTGTTTGAAGAACAGTATTTGTTTGAAAAACTGCCTCCGCCTAATCTTGCTTGTATGTATGAAGGGTTAACCCCTGCAGAAAGACTGACTCGTAAAGAAATACTTACTAAATCTCAGGAATGTAGAGAGGTAAAGAACATGTTACAAGCCCAGTACTCCCAACTACTCCTTCTTATGTCTACTCCGGGTCTGGAAACTGCGGGTTTTGGTGTACCGGCTCAGGCCATAGACACCACCCTTAAATTATTCCTGGAATTTGACAGGAACATAAGTGAGTGTGAACCTCTCCTTGCCACCTACGCATAGACTATTCACAAACCCTTTTCTGTCAGTCCTGTTGCTAAACCTGTGGGGGTACCTCCCTCTCCTAAAAATGTCCAAACCACCCCACTATCACTGCCCCCTAAGGTAGAAGCTGCCACGATTTCTAGCCCTGATTGCACCTCCCATTGCTTAGACCCCAAGGATATGTCTGCGTTAACCCCTGCCAGTCAGGTCTGTGAGGTTCCCGTGGAGTATATTTGTATTTCCAAAGCTACGGCCCTAGTGTCTGAGAATGAACCCCATTCTACCCTCTCTTTCTAAGTTAGAATCCCTAAGCTCTGTTCCCGAACTCATTCCTGTATTAACCCCTACGAGTCAGCCCTATGAGCCTCCTTTGGTAATTCCCTGTCGTTCACCAGCTAAGGCCACGTCATTGGCTCCAGAGGAGGAACTCCTTGTGTCCTCAATTTCAGAGACAAATCTCCCTCTTTTTGACTCTCAGGTACTACCTGCGTTAACCCCTGTAAATCCTTGCTGCCCCCAGGCTAATACATCCTTTCTAGCATCAGAGAATGAATCCCCAAGTCTGACAGCAGAGGTTGCACTGAATGACTCCCCAAAGGTTGCGGAGTCCTTGGATATTCTTTGCTATAATCCCCCTGCTTCAGCTCAAGTTTCCGCTGCCGTGTCCCCTGAAACTTCTGCTAAAATACTGGTTCCAGTTAAAGGTATTCAGGAACCGTGTTTTTCCCTAAGCCTGTTCACAGAATCCCCACTCCCAGGTATTTCGCTGACCCAGTCTGTCACTCAGAGTGCTGAGATCCCTGCTTCAGCGCATATTCCCCTTGTCATGGAATCTGTAGTCTTTTCTGATTTCCCAGACACTCCTTCCCAAGCAACCCCTCCAGAAATCGGTGTATCTGTTGTCACCCCCATAGTACAGTCAGAGACCACCCTGTCTACATTACAAATTCAGGTGTTTAAATCTGAGCTATTTTGTCTTCCTTCCCTTGCTAAACCTCAGTCCTTTAGCACTGCATCTAAATGTGCTCCAGCAACCGTTGGGTTATTCAGGGCTAAGATTAAAACTCCTGTGTTAAAGGGTACCTTCTCACACATATACTGCAAACCTAGAACTTTCGCGTTTGATTCCATGTCACTTTCCACGGTATCTGATTTTCTCTTTAGTGAAACCCAGACACCCACATCACTGGCTAGCAGTTCCGTTATCAGAAATTTCACACTAGTAAACATACCTATTTCTGATTTTGTCATGACAAGTACCCCTGTTAGGGCCCTTGCAGTTTTCTGCTATTAGGAGTTTCCCCGGTTCCAACTTACCGCTTGACTCTCTAACTCCCCCAGTTCCCGTCACTGATTCCCAGGCACCAGCTCCAGACACTGGTTCTCCTCCTACCAGTGTCCCTGTAGTGCCAGATGTCCCTGTTACAGATTCTGAGCCTCCAGCTCCAGACACTAGCTCCCTCCCTCCGCTTCCCCTGCACTGCCTGATTGTCAAGTTCCAGATATTAAACCTCCAGAGCCTATTCCTACTCCCACTCCTATGACAAGTACGATGCCCTTGGAGTTCGTTGCAGCACATAATCCGCCCCATGCGGTTGTTCAAATCTCTGCAAGGACCTGTATGCCTTCCTCGGACTCTGGTGCTATATCTGAAGTAACCCTTGCCGTGCGCCAAATCCCCGGTGCGGGAGGGTAGTTTCTGTTCACGGACCATTCTGTGGCCCCTGAAGTACCCCAGAATGACTTTAAGTGTGGGGTTTCTCTCCCTATTGTCTCTAGAACTTTACACGCTGCCTTGGACTCTGTTTGTCACGTTTCCTTGTTAAAACCTGCCTATCACAGCTCCCGGTTTACGGATCGTGTTCCCACTCCACCTCCTCCTCATCTTGTACAGGGACAACAGGACTACGAGATCCAGGCCATCATCGACTCCCGAATTTCCAGAAGGACTACTCAGTACCTCATCCATTGGAAGGGATATGGCCCAGAGGAGCGTTCGTGGGTGTCGCACCACCAGATACATGCTCCTGAACTCATCAGGAGATTCCATCAGAGATACCCTCTGAAACCCTACTGGAATCGCCCGGAGGTCTCTCTTGAAGAGGGGGCTACTGTCACGACTCGCAGTCCCTCGTGCACTCCCGCGCGGACTCCGCGCACCCGCACTTACCTCTGGCCCGACACCTGCTGGCAACCTTCCACGCTGTCCTCGTCCGTCACACCCCTCTCCCCGCATGCGCAGTGCACTCCCCCCGGGAGTGCCAGTCACCGCGGGATTGGAGTGCAGACGCGAGACGCGTCACCGGCGTGTGACGCACACGCAATGCCCCCGAGCGACAAGTCAAGAGGAACTCATAAGTTCCAGTACTGCCAGCTGTCTCTTCCCTTCCGGCCTATCCTGGCTTCTCGCGAGGGTTACGCCCCCGCTCTACCCCCTGGGGGGATTGGTCCTTGCCTGCTACTTATGCCCAGCTATGCCACTAGCACTTCGGCTGAGCATAGACTCTGTTACCTGGTGTTTGCCTCTGCCTCCCTTGTCTTGTTGATAATACAGAGAACACAGTCCTTGGCGCACTACCAAGTGCGTGAACCTGATATAATGTTCCTGGTTCTGTGTTTGAAGAAACAGTTCGTGGATTTTCACAGATTTTCACAGATTTTCCTCTTGATTTTCTTCCGATATTGGATATATATCTGTAATTAAAGAGGACAGAAGACCATTGCGCAGTACCCTCTAGTCATGGGAACCTCATCCACACAGCTGCTAGCTACTTACATCTAAATAGATGAAGGCAGGCCTTGAAAGGTATCTTTAAGCTGGGGGTCTGAATCGCTCACAGGGTTAACTTGGAAGCAGGCATGAGGGGCTGAACCGTGGTGTGTGTGGAGGCTGGATCCCGCGTGTACTTCTTCCTTGTGGCCGCAACTCAGAGCGCCAGGTCCACCTCAGATGACGTCACCGTCCACTGCAACCTCCTCAGCTGGTACAAGCACGCAGCAATGCATGCAGTCTAAGCTCCACCCTACGCGCGTTTCGTGACTCCTGACGTCACTTCCTCAGGACGGCACGTTGTAATCCGCGCAGTAAGGTCATCTAGCATGTGAGTGCATTGACTGTTTGATCTTTTAATGTTTTATTAAATCGTACTGTACTACACCATCGGCATTTTTATTCTCTTATATGTAATTGGGCATTTCGACTTATTGTGGAGCGGAAGTATTACACTTGGAGATTTCAAGTTAACCCTGTGAGCGATTCAGACCCCCAGCTTAAAGATACCTTTCAAGGCCTGCCTTCATCTATTTAGATGTAAGTAGCTAGCAGCTGTGTGGATGAGGTTCCCATGACTAGAGGGTACTGCGCAATGGTCTTCTGTCCTCTCTAATTACAGATATATATCCAATATCGGAAGAAAATCAAGAGGAAAATCTGTGAAAATCCACGAACTGTTTCTTCAAACACAGAACCAGGAACATTATATCAGGTTCACGCACTTGGTAGTGCGCCAAGGGCTTTGTTCTCTGTATTATCATTTGTCTATAGCTATATGGAAAGGCTTGATATTCAGTCCTAGGCAGCCTCCCTTTCTCCCATACCCTCCCTCATTTTGGTGGTCGTTGGGCTGTTGTGCTAATTGGTTATCCTCACATAGTTTGGGTATATTATTTATCACAAGCACATATATTATTATTATTATTATCTATTACAATTAATTTATTTATTATATTGTATATATCACATCAACAATAGGTTGAGCGCTTGGTTTGTAGTTTAATTCTCTTTTTCTCCCTTGTCTTGTTACCTTGTCCTAGTTCTGCTTACCCGTGTACTGACTCTGCCTGCTTTTGGACCTCTCGCTCTCTGGAACCCCACCCGTGGCTTGACTTTGACCATCCGCTCTTCTCCAGTTCTGACCTTGGCAATAGTACCTCACTCGCTCTGGACCTCTCCCGCATCGGACTTGGCAAGTATACGTTTACTCTCACTTCTCCTGCCCTAGACTTGGCCAGCAAGACTACTCTACATTCCGGACGGGGTCCCTGTGTCTGTGGCTGGTGGCTACTATCCCATCTCAGCACAGGGGTCTCATCAAGTTTGTGGCGAGCACAGCATAACAGTCTCTCACTGAGGGTTCTACAGTATTTGGGAGCTCCACTATTGATTGGTTCTCTGCCTCTGTGAACTCATGGTTATACCTCTCAGATTCTTCTGTTGCGCCTGTTGTTTCCTCTGTGTTGGAAATACTCAGTACGTACCCCAAGATTTTGGTCCCTAAGCCTGGTTTACTGCTTGCCTTGTCATCTACTATACCAATACCTGGCAATGCACCCACCCACCCTATACCCTCGCTGACCACTACCTAGAAAGCCTATGGAGGAGAAGACCCTCTCAAATTCCTACGTGCAGATGTCAGCAAACACTTTGTTTGTCCGTAAGGTCGCCCTGGTATACTCTATCAACTATTGGTGCCTCTTGTCCTGAACTTTGGTACAATTACTAGGGACTGGGCTCCTTCTGCCGTTTCTGCTCCGGAACCCCCTGATTCTTCACAGCCTTGGATTTCCAAGCCATTTCGCGTGGCGAGCCACGTACCAATAATTTCTCTACCACCACTCTCATATCCTAAGTTTGTACTCACCAATGAACTGCTGGTTTGTGGATCCCCTTCTCGCCTAAAACAGTTTAAGAATTTCTCCATGTCTCCGAGACCAATGAGTGCCCACGAGTCTCTGGACCACAACTCTACTCTACATCCTAGACAATTCCGGAACAATTCCAGGTCCCCCAACTCTAGGAGTGGTTATGTTCGCCCTGAGGTCTCACCTGAAAAGGGGGTTCTGTAAGGAATCCACCCCTGAGTTTACTGCTTACCTTGCCTTGCAGACCTGTGCAGTCCTGGAACACTACCCCTGGTATCTACAGCAGCTGTGCAAGCTATGACTGCAGTCCCAGCCTGGGCTCAGTCATTAGAGAAATGCTGTCACACGCCCCTTCTGCTATTGGTTCACTGACCTTTAAATACAGCATTCCCACAATGCTTCTCTGCCGAGCATATCCTTCTTGGATGTTAACTGTGTTTTGCCACAAGCCTCCTGGCTTGTATCTCTCGTTACTGATCTCAATTTTTGTTCTAGTTCATTGTACTCGTTCCAGTTTCCTCCAGGCCTGCTGCTGCTGCGCTGAGTTCCTGGTTCTTAGAGGCCTGCTTGTACTTTTGCGCTGTAGCACGGGGTTACCAGTGCTGCCTGGCGGTGTAGGAGAACATTCCTCAAGGGAAAGTAACAGAGAACAGCAGCGAAAGGAGGGGGCTAGACACCGATGTATAAGTAAAAATCCTTTAATCCATGGTAGACATCATGGTGTGGGATAGATAAAAAAACTCTTACGCGTTTCGGGCCGTCGCCCTTTATCAAAGAGAATATTTTACAGACTGCGTCTGCGGCCGCTGATATAGGAGTCCCCCAGCCTCCAGCTGATCTGTGTCATGTAATTCTAATGGCGCGAAATCGCCAGACTACAATCTGATTGGCTCAACCCCTGAACCAATTGAATGAATGAACTGACTATTAGACGCTTGAGTCGGGGGGCGGCACACATCAGCTATGCAACAGCAGTGTGTCAAACGGAGTCAACACACAAAGAAAGGATGGCAACAAATTAAAAAGAAACATTGAGACAAATTAAAACCAAAAAACAAACAATATTATAGAATGAAATGGCGAGGGGAAGGATAGAAATGAATAATAATACACATATAACAAATCAATAATAATGAAATAATATTTGGGAAAAATATTTAAACAGGAATATTGTACAACATATCTTTTCTTTGTATACTGTAACTAGCAGAAGCTATCTACAGAAAAATATCAATAGCAATATGTCTAAAGTACTATCTCTTGAAGTATATTAATGCAAAAAGACACATAATGATATTATTGAGATATTATGAGAACCATATTATCAAGACTAAAAATATATATAGTCTATTGATATAGATTGGATAAGAGTACATGGGGGAAAAACCCAGTGAAACTCAAAAACAAAATAAGTCAATGATTATTATAATTATTTTATTTTATTTTAAGAAATGTTTCAATTCCCAGTCAATGTTCATACCATTGAGAACCAAAGTCCCAAGGGTATAAATCCAGTGCATTTCACGGCGGTTGAGAAGAGATTCTCTATCTCCTCCTCTGGGATGGTTGGCTATGTGTTCAATGGCACTAAACGTTAGTCGGTCTATTGAGCCTGTTAAACAGTTATTAAAGTGTCTGGCTACTGGAAATGTATCATCTTTATTCTTTATGGTTCTAATGTGTTCACTTATCCTTATTTTCAAGGGTCTGATAGTCTTCCAATATAACTGCAACCACATGCACATCTTAAGACATAAACAACATATTTTGTATTACAAGTCAAAAAGGAATTAATCCTATATTTTTGGCCAGCATGTACGCTTTTCATTGATTTAATAGGTAAAGCATATTTGCAAAAATTGCAAGACCCACATTTATAGAAACCGTTTGGAATGCTGGTCTTTATCATGTCTTTGGGTTTGTACATACACGGTGAAAGATTGGTTCCTAAAGTTTTAGCTTTTCTGTAAACTATTTTGGGATTCGATTTATTATATGTATCCAAATCTCTATCTAGTCGAAGCACCTCCCAATATCTATTCAGGATAGATATTATATTACCTGCTTGTTTGGAATAAGTAGTTATAAAGAGAGGTACCTCTTTGTCTTGACCCCTATTTGGTTGTTCATGTAGTTTTTTCATTTTATGTCTATTTAGGAGATCTGTCCTTTTCATCTGTTTGACATTATGGTGTGCACCCTCCAGAACACTATCAGAGTATCCACGAGCTTTAAATCTCATTTTCAGTTGTTCTGCTTGGATATTGAACGATTCCTCAGTCGAGCAGATCCTTCTTAGTCGTAAAAACTGACTTTTGGGGATACCATTTAACAGTGGTCTCGGGTGTGCACTGTTAGCTCTAAGCAGGGAGTTGCGAGAGTTTTCCTTTCTGTAGATATCTGTTTGTATTTGAAGATTAGTATCAACATATAGATAGTAAGTCTAAATAATAAATATGATGGTCATGAACTGTATACGTAAATTTGAGGTTGTAGTCGTTGGAGTTAAGATAGTAAAAAAACAATGAAAGTGTCTGTGAATCCCCACACCAAATCAATAATAAGTCGTCAATATAGCGACGATAAAATTTAATGTATTGTCTATATGGATTTGTGTCACCGAAAATGTGATAAGTCTCCCAGAAACCCATGAATAGATTAGCGTATGAGGGTGCAAAAGATGTGCCCATAGCAGTGCCCTGTGTCTGTAAATAATATTGATTATTAAATGTGAAATAGTTGTGTTGCAATAAAAACATAACGCAATCCAAAATAAAAGTGATTTGTGCCAAGTGAAGATTAGAATGATTAAGAAAGTCAGTTTTTACGAGATACAGTGATAGGGTCACTTATTGGTCTATCCATCTGTCATGGCCTGGGAGCATAAGCTGTCATCTTTCCTGCTCCTTTTCGTCCAAGACCTGCAGTTACCTTAATCCAAGCTTTCTAGAGCTACAATGGCAATAAAATGGAACATTTGGTCACGACCATCCAACCACGACCAACTCCCCCCCGGTGTTTGGCCGCAGGGGGACCCTCCACCACAGCTGCTCCGCCACTGGAGTTTCCACCAACAGCCACTTCTACAAGAAGGTAAGCTGTAGGGCAGGGTTTTAACTTAAGGGGTTTTAGTGGTTATGGTAGGGAGTTCACTTTAGGGGTTTTAGTGGTTATGGTAGGTGGTTCACATTAGGGCTTTTAGGGTAAGGGATTAAGGTTTTTAGGGTAGGGGTAGCATTAGTTTTAGGGGTTATGATTAGGGGGTTTAAGGGTAAGGTCTAAGGTTAGGGACATACCATAGTGGGGAAGCAGCCAGCGGTGGAGGATCTCTGCAGCGAGGTCACTTGCGGCTAAATGCCGGTGGAGATTTGGTCGCGGCACAATGGCCACAACCACATTTCTTAGGCCACCATGGCAGAGCAGACAGTATATCTGGTCCCCACTTTGATCCAGAGGAAGGTCCTTCTCCATGTTCACACATCTATATGACTCTTCCACATAATCCTCAACCATTCATTTGTAATTGTACCATTCCCAAGCACATCGCTGAATTGAATAAAAGAGGCATTCCATACTCCACTACCTCTAGGAAAGCAGACCTTTTCATCTGCTATTCCACGTTCATCCATATTGACCACATTGAGAACATGATTCAATCCTGAAGTGACATTTCAGTCATACGCAAGTCCAATGGGACTCATTCCAAAGTTTTTCCATACCTATAGCTTATACAGATATAATCTTCTCCTCCTTAGATAAGACCTTGATCATTGCTTATACAATCTAGTAGGGCTGGGCCATAGATATGGAGCTAATTAATTCTAAGACTACCATTGCTCATTCTCAGCTGCAGACGGTCATTATAAATTCAGCAACAACCTAAACCGGAGCACCTTGGACAACAAGTTATCACTTCGCTGGTCTGAAAGTGGTCGACTGCCAACTGAGGCCCCTTTCCCCATCTAACTGCTCTCTGTCCTTTGTTAGTGAAAGATTCTCTTCACTACGAGCTGCTTGATCACTACCCAGTATCTCATGTACCATTTCCAATGCTTCCAGAAACTATTCCCAAGTAGACAGACTGGAAAGAGCAAGTCACTATATGGACAATTCCCAAATATGCAACAATGATAACACTTCAGGATGGCACTAAAATATATGCCGACAACTAAACATATATTCCAATTGCCACAGGGTACATGCCAAAACAGTGTCCAAAACAGTTTTTTTCATACAAAGGACTAGGACGCTTGTCAGTTAACATCTCTGCTTTAGTAAAAGCCTTGAGCATCACTCCGTAAGCCTTAGCCCACCTTCTTATCTCTGGATTGTCCCAAGTATTATATATAGTCATTCTTGCCATTCCAGCCTCATCCTACGAGTGGGCTAACTATGAACCAGAGATAGTTGATCAACTCATCAACAAAGAACTATGAAATGGTTATACTGTTTCATTAGCTTTTTCCTCTCTGCAATTCCCCTGCTAAAGAGTCAATGCAGTCAGCATAGCAACTAGAAAGCCATCTTTAAGAAAAAAACGAATCACAGATTAAAATTGTTCCAAGCATCAAAATTTTAATACCTTCGGAAAAATTATCACTTTAATACAGTAGCTTTCATGATGCCATTCACTACATTTAGCATCTTGTCACATGTTCTTGGTTATCTAATACAGACATCACAGGAGCCTTTAAAATCCTTCCAACACACCCATCGCTCTGGCATCTCCACAGCATTAAATGGTGAGAATCCTACTTCTTTGCTATTTGCTTAACCTTCTGTTCTAAAAGAAGCCTTAAGCTATTTGAGCTATTCGCAGAAACATTATGCTGGCTCCTACTCAACATATCTCGTTGCCCTGTAGTAATCCACTATTGGTCGACGTTCTTCTTGTAGACCCTGCAGACATTCGATACAGCTAGGTTTAAAAAATTAAACTCTTATACCTGGAGAGAGGGCTAATTTTTGAGCCATGTATTCCCAGCAGTTTACGCCATGGTTTTTCTTTCCTCTCCTGACTGCTAAAAGGTTGACGCTTTGTGAGTAGAGAAGTTGGACCCATTTCAGGCCTGACTCATATGTACGCCCAAGTCAAAGTCATGCATTAAAGATCATTTGAGGCAGATCATAAAGGGGAGAGGTTTATTCCACCTCAGATCTGGCAGATGTTCTTGTCACAAGAATAAGTGAGGAAAATGACAGTGCCTAATACAAAATGTAGCAACATTTTAACATTTGAGTTTTTCCCCCTTAAAACATAAGCAAATGTGAACAAAACAAAATATGTTCAAAATGTCTTAACATGCCGACACCCCAAGACAAATATACAATACTCGTCTTTTACTATCAAATGAAAGAAATCAAATACTTGGGGCGTTGTTCTAGTAGCATTGCCAAACGGTGTGCTTTGGCATGTTCAGATGTCGCAGAATGAAATGACCATATTCTCTATTGCAAAAAGTATCTTCTAAACCATCTTAAAAAAAAATACCAAAGTGTGCCATCTAACAGTCAATCCGCAAGTGTTCTTTTTTTGTTTGCTTTTGAAAAGAATCATTCTCTACACTTACACTAACATAGAGTAACAGCATCTCCACATTTGTTCTATCTGCAGCCCAGGCAAAAAGCACAGACAAGACACGGATTTGGAAGGAGATCTGTGATGCAGTCTCCTCCAAGGGAGTGACCAAAAGGAAGACTTACAACTGTAAAAAAAGGTTCTCAGACCTCAAGAGGAAGGTCAAACACAAGGAGGCTGAGAGCTGCCAGCATGCCTTCAGTATGGGAGGAGGTCCCCCCCAACACCTATGTCTGACCACAACTGAGGAGCATCCTCAGCTCAGAGGTAGTCTGTGGGTTGACATGTGAAAGAGATATCGGGTACAGTGAGTCCAAGTCTGAAGAAGGCAAGTACTATGACATGAATCAAGGTACTATGGTTTTATGATCCAATTACAGCCAGCTTCATTACCTTCGCGGCTAACCGCAAAGGTAATGAAGGAGTTAAATAGCAGACACTTCTTTGTTGATGGTAGAGGGGGTGACTGAAGCTTGTAGTTGCCCCAGGGTGTGTTTTTAGATCTCCCGGGAGGGTTACAGTAGGTTAACCCTTAATTACCTTAGCGGTTACAACCGCTTAGTTAATGAAGGGGTTAACCCCTCGCACTACCCTTCCGCCAGGCCTAAACACCCACCCTGGGGCTACTACCCCCTTCACCCACCCCCTCTACAAACAACTACACAGGAATGGACAAAGTGCTATTAGACAAAAATGGCTAATAGCGCTCCTCCCCATTCAAAAAAACATTACAGTGCAATAAGTTAAAAAAAATAAACCCCGCCCTCTCTACCCCTCACCCCCCCCCCCTCCAAACACACACTGTAATGGGAAAAATTCCTATTATCCAGATATAGATAATAGCGCATTTGACCATTAAAAACTAATCAAACATTACCCAGCAAGCATAAAGTAAATTAAAGTTTTTCTTACCCATGCCAGGATGAAGGCGGTCCTCATTTTCCTCCGCGTCCTCCTCGGGCACCAACATTAAAATAAAAAAAAACTAGCTACTGGCCACTAACCCCTTAATTACCTCAGTGGTTAGTAACCGCTATGGTAATTAAGGGGTTAACCCCCCTCCACCGCTACCTACCCTGGAGGCCTAACCACCCTCCCCGGGGCAACTTTTCCAACTCTCTACCCCGTCATTTGAGCCCAAGAAGCCATTGGAGTAACATCTTCTGAACCCTTTGGATTACAAAGAATAGAAGAAGGAAGAACTGAAGAACTCACCGGAGACATCTCTTCAATCAACAGAGGATCATGGACTTCTGCGCATCAGGCTGTTGAGGAGCATTGTGCCGCGGGTCAAGAGTTGGTGCCGCAATAGGATGACAAGGGTGAATCCCGGCAGAGGTAAGAAACACACTGATTGTATTTTATTTAATTGTGTATTTTTTTTAGGTTTCCCATTAACTGCCCATGTGTTTATCTATGCCCTTTCAGGGTAAAAAGCAATGAATTTTTTGGCAAATGTTTATTTTATTTCATTGTAATGTATTGTATTTTTTTTAGTGTTTTTTTTAGGTTGCCCATTCATTGTCATTGTGGCAATCCATGCCCATATTGTTCTTAAGTATCGTAATAGCATAGGATAAAGTATATGTCGTCAAAATTTAGCATAGATTGAACTTGATGGACTTTTTTCAACCTCATCTATTATGTAACTATGCAATTCCTCCCTATTTTTGAGATGAGATATCATCTCAAAGTAAGGGAATCACATAGTACATCAACCAACCTGATTGATGGATGTACCATGTGATGTCTGGTCTTCTGTGACATCCCAGTCCCTATATAAGGCATGGACTATCTCAGAAAACCAGAAGTTAGTGAAGAGGCTGCATTCTGTGGCTTAATAAAAAGTAGAAGAAGAGTGAAGACAGCTTTAAAGACGATAAGAGACATAAAGAAAATGTAAAGCAAGAAATACTTACAGATGTTGACTCTAAAAACCACTGATGATCAAGGACTTTGGGTCAAGTTGATCCAACATTGTCAGGCCAGGGTGGCTATGGATTACAAATAGGTAATTGGTCTTGGATTTATTTGGGACTTAGATTTTTTTTGGCCATTGGGTATGAACATTCACTAGAGTGTAACAACATTAATGCTATACTTTCTCATAGAGTTTAAGTGAACACGGCCCGATAGTTGTAATTTGTTTTGTGAGCTGCATAATCAATTATACAATATGGCTATAAATCAATTGACTGCTAGCAACACACTTACATTATTACAGCGTTTAATGTCTTCACGCCCTTGTTATGTTCCAGTGAAATAATGAAAGATTGTTTGATACTGTACCTTTGATCAGAAAAATCAATTCATCAGGGTGTATCATAAATCAAACCTTTTATTTTGTCTTGTAATTTTACAAAAGTACTGTAACAGAAATGTGAGGTACTTTATCACCAAGCATGTGCAGGTGCCAATGACATTGGTATAAGAACAACAAAAAGACTGGCAGTCACAATTTATCTTAAATACCCTCAAGCGTCCCCGAAGAGCTACTGTGTGCTGTGTAAAAGCCAAATAATTTTAGTAGTGTCACAGGGTGACTGTTCAGCTGTTCAGGATCAGAGGATGCTATCCCAACACTCATAAAACAGAAGGTTCAAAACACAAAAGCATATATATAAGGGAAGTTCATTGTGACAACTCTGAAATTACAAGAAATGTAATCAATACTATAAGCCACAATTACACTACCCCATCAAGGAATCAGAGTTCTTTTAAAATTCCAAACCAAACAGAAAGATGGCATTAAATTCACACTGAAATATCCACACAGAGGACAGTAATACTTTACATCAAATTTGGCTCTGTTTTATCTCTTGCAAGATAAAAGTAAAACAAGACATATTGAGTCGACTTTAAATATCGTACTTTTCTCAGATAATAGCAGTGCAAACAGATTCTAGTCGTCTTTGTTTTACTTATTAACATTAATAGTTTAAGGCACAGCAATAGTGAAACCTTTTTAATTATTTGATTTTTCTTCTACTCTTATCCAGTGGAAGGGAACTCTTTGGCTCCTGCAGCAAGAAAAATGCCATTCTGATTTTCATTTGACGATTCTTTAATTGTTACATTGTTGTCTCTTCCCATTCAAGCTCAACATCACCTAAAAAGAAGTATAAATAGACAAGTCTTAAGATTAAGATATAGATGTGGGGATCTGCTAAAAAACAAAATTGCATACATATAGGAGCCTTTACATCAAACTGTAAGCTACGCCATGCAAATCGCCTGAAAACAGATCATAATTTGATGTGATTAAAATTGTGAATTTTCCCTATATTTTTTAATAATTATCAATTCAGAAAGGTCACTATAAAAAAAGGCATATCATTTGTATGCACTTTCTGCATTAAATATGTTCTATTTGAAATTATTCGTCATTTGCCTCCCAGACATTAAGGGGCCTAAATGACCAAAATCGAATTTTTTTTGCAAACTCGCTGTATTCTGGGAGCACTGAAAAGTCAAAAAGGCTAAGGCTACGCTTATATTGCCGGCGATGACGACATCAGGCTGCGGTCGCTGGAAAAATCAAATTGAGATGACTTCCAGCGATCGTGACCAAATCGTCGCTCCGTCACGCCGCGCTTACTATAAGCGTACGCGACGGCGGCAATGCATTTGTTTTGACGCAATGTCGCTGTCGCAGGTACTATAAGTGCAGCCTTATTCACTTCTAAACAACTCGCATTTTTTTTCTCACTACCTCAAAGCAGGTGAGATAGAAATTGTGAGTTCCCTGCAAAGCCTGAAATAGAGGAGGAGGACAAGGAGGAGGGATGCCTGAGAGATGTGCTAAAAAAGAAACATGGTGTTCTGGGAGATATGCTAGGGTACCTCAGGTATGTTCCGTTTTCAGCCGAGGCATCGGTTCCCCCTCTACCCCCTCACCCCCCAGGCTCTGGAAGGAGATAGCATCACCTTCAGGTCATTTAGCTTCTAAAGCAAGAACAAATTGGGCGGATTGTCACTCTTTATAGAAGCGGTTTAGAAAATGCGATTTGTAATAGATAATGCCGTTTTTCCACGCAATTCATTCCGTTTCTTGTGAACATGCCAAAACGTGCGATTTGGCAATGACAAATTCAGACCTACTAGAATAAGCCCCTAAGAGAGAGAAAGAGGTGAGATATTTTGAAAGAATAATCATTTGTGCAAAATATGCATGAAATAAGCAGAAATACACATTTTATATGTAGCAATATTAAACTATTTCAACTGTTTGATGCTTCCGATTTTGCATGCCTGGGGGAGATGGGACCCCAGTATGAGATTTTCTCTACTAAATGCAATCCTGCAGTGTATTGAATATCATGTGCATAGCTGAAACCAAATTGTGAACTAAAATTTTTTTTTTTTTTTTTTTTTTACAGGGTTTGGACATGCAAAAACAGTTTGACTATGTTGAGATGTGTTAATGATATGTAACAGTCATCAGTGATGTACTGTATTATCTTAAAGGCTATACTTCATTTATTATGCTATCACTAAGGGGGTAATTTAGTTCACTCTAAAGCCTCCATTTGAGGGTTTGATCGGACGCTTCGTAGAATATTGAATTATTCCTAAGAATGTTACATAAAGATAGAATATAGTCTAACATCAGATCAGTTCATCATTAAAAAAGGGCTTTATAGGTGATATTTTTTTTATGGCAACTTAACTCTTCTAGCATAACATACAGAGAGGAGGAATGAGCTTAACAACTGTTACTGTACCTACCAGAACTAATCAGTTCACTGGAAAAATATATTAGCAATGTCAAATCAATGCACATGTCAGAAATAATGAATCCTGTTGGGTACAGTCTGTATCTGCTTACCTTCCATGGCATCCAAAGAGTCCATTTTCTGAAGTGCAGAATAATTTACAAAACAGATGGCCTGGTTGCTTCCCTTGCTTGCTAATAAGTCCACAACACATTGGTGCAAAAATATATATTGTGCCTGTTGGTACAATAAACAAATAATTATCATTAAAAAAGTTGGGGTAGAACATCACAGGGGATGGTCTGCTGGGAAGGGAGCTCCTGAGACCCTCTTGCAGCACCTAGATAAAGAAAGCTTTTTTTCCGATCACATTCTCTAGCTTTTTGGGCACGGCTGTCGCCCAAAAGGTCTAGCAATGGCTGGGAAACTAAAGAAGCAAACAACCCAGGATGTATCCTGATATTTCGGGGGAACTCAGCGCTCTGCGGGGCCGAGTACAGACATCCAAGATGTCGGTGAAACTCGTGCGCCTCCCGACAAAGAATGAGAACAGTCGCACCCAGATACGGAGGGAGAAAAGCTAAATAAAGAATATATGGAGGCCCTCTTCGTGAGGATGTGACAAGGATTCCAGGACAACATGAAAAGCGCTATGAGCGGACTCAAAACAGAAATAAACTCCCTGTCCCAGAGAACAGAGGGGTTAGAAACCAAAATGGAGGAAGCCCTCCAGCATCAATAATCAGCAGATGATGAAATAATGTGGCTGGGCCACGAGATAAAATCCCTAAAGGACCGTCTGCAAGACCAAGAAAATAGGGACAGACGGCAAAATTTAAGAATTAGGAATATCCCTGAGGCAGTCCTGATGGAGAACCTCCACTTATACCTTAATAGCTCTTCATTTCACTGGTCCCTGACCTGAAAGAACATGAACTACATACTGACCGTGCCCACCGGGCCCTGGGCCCCAGATCCAAGGATCCTAAATGACATAGTGACGTCATAGTGAAATTTCACTCACTATTACTCAACCAAAGAGAGGATAATGTCAGCCAGCAGGGAAAAGGGAGATATACTGTTTGAAAATGAATCTCTCAAAATCTTTAATGTCTAAAGTCACCATAACCAGACGGCGGGAGCTGAGGCCCCTTACTTTACTATTGAAAGAGAAAGGTATCCACTATAGGTGGGGGTTTCCATTTAAGCTGGTGGTGATAAAAAATGGAAAATATATGTCCATCAGGTACCCAGAGGAAACTGGACTGTTTCTTAGATCCCTGGGCTTATCCGTTCCTGACCCACAAGAAGGATCCCCAAAAGACCAGAGGACAGGTCTTATTATGGGCCCTCTTTGGGCTTCAGAGAGACTAGCAAGCCAAAAACCTGCCAGAACAGGAGAATGATGAAAGGGAGTCAAGACCTACCAAGAAATATTTTCCCCCTGCCACCCAAGTTTACTGTTCACTATTCTCTGTGTAGGTTAATGGGGCTTTGTATATGTTTAACCAGATCTGTTTATTTGGATATGTTTCTAATGCAATCCCACAGTTGTAATGTAAGTTAGGCTACCCAAGGCCAGCTGCCAATTAAAAAAGTTGAGATTAGTCAAACCCTGTTTAAGAACGATGAAGTAGACAATTTAGTAACTTAGCTGTACCCCACTGTTTGGTTCAGAGGTGCCAGGATGCCTGTCTCTTCCTTCTCCTCCCCCCTTTTTTTCCGCTTCCAACCCTCCCAGCACCCCCTTTTTTCTTTCCCCTCCCTCCCCCTTTCACATCTCCCCCTCTTCCCTCTCTTCCTTTCCCCCCTCTTCCCCTTCCCCCCTCTCCTTCCCTCCTATTTCTCCCCCCTGACTCAGCACATGAAGGTAGAGTATGCCCACTTGAGATCCCAGCTTCACCAAGATCTATTAAAACTATTAAACACCTGTATCATAGGTGGCAATAATATGTTGACAGGTTCTGACATCTGTCTAACGTTTAAGAACAGTAAACAGACAAAGCAATAGGGAGGGCATAGTGAGATGCAGGAGGAGAGACTTCCCAGGTATTGGAGGATAGGAAGAGTACAAAGAATCACAGCTTTTAGAAAGTCAAGTTCTCACAGCTGCAGAGTTGTTGTTGTGCAGAGTCCAGATCTTCCTCTAATCTTCACCTCCAATTTAAACTCCAAAATTAACTCCAGACACTTTCAATGTTACACTTTAAAATGTTTAACAGCCATATGGCTCACAGCCAATAGAGACTGCCTTATATAGTTAAACACATTCACTTGACTAACAATTAAGGGAGGGGTCTGTCTATTCAGCTCATACCAGTATAAAATGTTGTGAATTCTTAGGCTATTCCTTTATCATTATGGGAGATTAAGCCATTTTTACAACGCATTGCGGTAATTTGGGACCTCACCCTCACGCTCCATAGCTTGTTGGCTAGTAATCTGTCAGCTTTATCCCCCTTATCATAGAATCGCTGATTGGTCCATTTCAGTGCTTTTTCTACATCTTCTAGTAGGACACGTCTCAGAGTCCTAGCAGCCCTGAGAGATTTATATAATTTTATAGATGGGCTAATTTTGCGTTGTTCCAATTTCATAATCTTATCTGTGAGTTCTTTATATAATTTCAGTTTGCATTTTTTCCTATGAGAAGCGATAGAGATAAAGTCACCTTTTATCATCACCTTATGAGCTTCCGAAAGCATCGCTGGAGCTGAGACTGAGCCATTGTTTATACCAAAATATTCGTTAAGTTTTATTTTGCTCTCTCTTTCAGGATAGTTCAAAAGGGAGTAATTTAACTTCCATCAGAATGAATTACTTTTGACAAAGGGGAGAGAGAGTCAATTCAATAGGTGTGTGATCTGACCAGGTGATTGGACCTATATCCGAATGGGAGGATGCCTCAAGAATATTGTTAGAGACTAGAAAATAGTCGATTCTTGAGTAGGTCTGGTGGGGGGTGGAGTAAAATGTGTAATCCCGTTGGCCCTGGTGCTGGGCCCTCCATATATCTGTCAGGGAGAATTCCTTTACTAGTTCATTTTTATTTGTGGTTTTGGGGGTATAAATTGAATGTGTGTGACTCAGAGTAGTAGATTTGTCTAGTTCAGGTGAGGAAACCATATTCATGTCCCCTGCGATTATTAATGAAGACAAGAATTGAGAATCAATCAATTCTAGAACCTTTGTCAAAAAGTTCACCTGATTCTCATTTGGTGCATAAAGATTAATCAGTGTAATTGCTGTGCCCACGAGAGAGCCATGGGGTATCAGGAATCTACCCTCCAGATCTGTGATTACCTTATCGGCAGTAAAGGGGACACCTTGCTTAATTAGAATTGCCACTCCTCTTTTTATGCTGGAAAATGAGGAATAGTACGACAGAGGGAAACAATTTCTAAATGTGTTGAGGGGATCATGGACATTAAAATGGGTCTCTTGTATAAATAGGATGTCTCCTTTCATTCTTTTAAGTTCTTGGAGAGCAAGTCTTTGTTTTTTTGTGGCATTGTAAGCCTTAACGTTAAGTGAGATGAGTTTTATAGATGTCGGGCTAGTCATGATCTCGGAGAGTTTAGTGAAATTGTAGACCATCCACCTTCCCAAAGTGGGGGTCTGTATATATCCCTGATTCTTTTTGAGTTGAGGAGAATTGGGGAGTCTTGTCTTTTTCAGTAAAGACATTGGCCGACGGGGGGACAGGTGGGGGAGGGTGGGAAGAAGGAGAGGGTAGGCAAGTGTGGGAAAAGACAAAAGGAGGGCACAACGGTTGCCCAGAAATATGAACCTCAGTCATACTAGTGACAAGGTAGTCAGGCATATCGCCCTTGGGAGACATCCCCGGTCACGGGGCCTGAAGAGAGCCAGAAAGAGGGAACTGAGAACCCTCAGTTAGTAATACAGACAGTTTCCGAAACTTTACATATATACATCAACATCAGAATAGCTAGGGTCTAGGAGTCCAGTAAATGAACTCGGGACTGGGGATAGATTTCTTATCCATTCTTAGTCTAGGTCGCTATTGGTCAAGTGGGAGGTGAACAGATCTATCACTCTAGACACAGGCTCTATTTGTGTGGACCCCAAACATTCTGGTCCAGGGGTGAGGGGATGGGGAAGAGAGGGGATGGGGGGGGGAATGGTTGGAAGGATGGGGGGTGGAGGGGGAGGGAGGGGGAAGAAAAGGGATGGGGAGAGAGGGTGGGGTGAGAGGAAGGGTGGAAAAGGAGGGGTGAGATATTGAGGGGGGAAGAGGGAGAATGTGGTGGAGGGGGGAGGAGGGGGAGAGGGGGAAAGGGGGAAGCCCGTCCAGCAAGACTTTTACTCTGTTTGTGTAAAAACATAATTTCTTCTGATAACTGAGCAGTTAACCACACATTGGTAGGTAACAGGCTTCACCCTCTCGGGAAACCAAATTGAGTAGAATTGAACATCGCAGAATAGAGAAAAGCAAAAAGAATCTTAAGCATTAGCTAGTGGCCGGAAATGACATAATTTCATTACAAAATAGAACCCAGGTATTTATTAGACCTGAGTGCAGAACTTGGTATAGGGGTTCTGGGGGTGCTCCAGCTACATGAGGATTTCAAAAGTCTAAGTCATGCTTGCAGCGTGTGAGGATATGGCTAGTAGGAATAAAAGTATAGATTCTCATTCTATCCCTCATAACCAAAAGACTTAGCAGGTATAATAGTGTAAAGCATATTTTATTAAACAGTTATGTTTAAAGTGCATAATTGTGCACAGTATATGAGCTGGGGACTTCCAGGTCCACGGCTCCAAGAGACCATGTGGCTACAAAGCTTGGTGCCATCAAGTCTGCTCGGGTCCCGGACATGAAAGCCTCAGAGGTTGCCAAGGTGTTAAAGCCATTTGGGTACCGGAGTTAGGCTCAAGTACTCACGTCCTGGGATGAATGGAAGTCATCGGACCACCATTTGCCCCAGCCCAGACTGTGAGGAGCCTAACTCAGCTAGTGGCTTCTGCCTGACAAGTGGCAGAGGTGGCAGGTTGGCGCATGCCCTTGTCAGAATCTGAATCCACGCTTGCCCGGCTTAGATAGTTAGCATCACCTTCAGGTCATTACGATTCAAAAGCAAGTACAATCTTGGCACCATTTGGTTTGTCCCTTTCTATAAACGTGGTTTAACAACGTGATTTGGAATACAGAATACAGATTTTTTTGGCTAGATTTAATCTGTTACTTATAGCAGCGGTGCGCAAACGGGGGGGGTGTGCTAGATTTTCTGAGAGAGGCGTGGCAGTTATAGAGGTCCAGCACTCTCCCCCAAGTCATTTAAATTAAATGCCGGGGAACTGCGCGAGACCTCTATAATACACATACCTTCCCTTCCAGCGTTGCGTTGTCCTGGTAAACCGGCGTCAAATTACACCGTGGGGTCACGTGATGTCACGTTACCATGGCGACGTGTTGTCACATGACCCGTGCGTCATTTGGCACCAGGGTCGAGCAGGGGGGCAGGAGTGGGGGGGGGGCGAGACGCCGAAGAGAGTAGGCAGGGGTGCGCACGCGGAAAAGTTGGATCATGTCAAACCGTGTGGTTTTACAAGGATAAACTCTCAGTTATAAGTATATCCCCCTTTATCTGTCATTTGATATAGTATAATAATATTTATTATATGCATTTCTACTGTTGCTGTTTATTATTTTTGTTCTAAGTTGGATGGTTAGTTGATGAAGTGATAACAGTAGTGTTTGCAGAAACTGAAGAAGTAGGCTTAATAACTATATTCTGGCATGGGCAATTATAAACATAAACCAAAAAAAATCAGTGGTGGTGTATATTTACAAATTGGAGAGCTAAACTGATAAGAAATCAGTACAATTCTCCACAGAAAGCACATTACCTTAGTGCACACCAAATAAATCAATTTTCCATTTTATATGCTTAGGTGAAATATGAAGTGCTCATGTGATAAGTGAATAGAACATTAATATAAAAATCTTCCCACGTGGTGCTGATTGGAGTTAATTACAGCTTGCTAGGAGTGATATAAATATTTAACCATTTGCCAAAATTGCTAATGTAACTCATATATAATACATAAACAATTCAGATTAAATGGTTCAAACACGTCAGATAACTCAAACTTAAGCTCTTACATTAGTACAATAGCACGGGTGTCTGAAGATCAAATCCGCACTAGATACACTAAACTTGCTATAAATGCTGTTTAATGAAACAACACAGCTCCAACTTCACTGCCACTCTAAGCTAGTTAAAAAAAGGGGGACCAATATTTAAAATGCAGGATGCCCGTATGACCCTAATGCTAACTAAACTAGCATATACAGTTAGGTCCGGAAATAATTGGACACTGACACATTTTTCATAATTTGGGCTCTGTACGCCACTGCAATGGATTTGAAATGAAATAACCGAGATGCAATAGAAGTGCAGACTTTCAGCTTTAATTCAAGGGGTTGAACAAAAATATTGTATGATTCGTTTAGGAATTGCAACCATTTTCATACACAGTCCTCTTATTTCAGGGGCTCAAATGTAATTGGACAAATTAACACAATCATAAATAATTAATACTTTGTCAAGAATCCTTTGCAGGCAATGACTGCTTAAAGTCTGGAATGCATGGACATCACCAAACGCTGGGTTTCCTCCTTTGTGATGCTTTGCCAGGCCTTTGCTGCAGCTGTCTTCAGTTGTTGTTTGTTCGTGGGTCTTTCTGCCTTAAGTTTTGTCTTCAGCAAGTGAAATGCAAGCTCGATCGGGTTGAGATCAGGTGATTGACTCGGCCATTGCAGAATATTCCACTTCTTTGCCTTAAAAAATTCCTGGGTTACTTTCGCAGTATGTTTTGGGTAATTGTCCATCTGTAAAGTGAAGCGCTGAATTTGACTGAATCTGAGCAGACAATATATCCCTATACACTTCAGAATTCATACGGCTGCTTCTGTCTTCTGTCACATCATCAATAAACACTAGTGACCCAGTGCCATTGTAAGCCATGATGTGGTATGCTTCGGATCATGAGCCGTTCCAAGCCTTCTCCATAATATTTTCTTCCCATCATTCTGGTACAGGTTAATCTTAATTTCAAATGAAAACCAAAGAAAAATATATAATGCTCTCTAAATCAAATAATGTGATGATAATATGGTGGTGCCTGAGCCGTCAAGATTGGCGGTGGGTGCAACTAATGAGCTGCACTAGACAGAATTGGTTTCAGCTGAGAAGTGAAAGCATATTTATTGCTAACACTTAGCAACTAGAAGCTCATTTCGTAGTGCACTCCTAGGCTTTTAAAACTTAACATTTAATTATTAATGGAGATAAAATAAGTTCTTAACACAAAGTGATAGTAATAAATACATATAATGTACAGTGGCGGGAGGGAATGAGGAGATGATAGATGGCCAAGGTATATAGTCTGATATACTGATGCTTAATTATACAGATCAAAAGCAGTGATACCTATTAGGCCTTGGTGGGAGAGTGGGTTACTCAGCTGGGAAAGCTCAAAAAATGCTTGCCCTGTGTATGTGTATTGTGTGTCATGTGGCATAGCGTACCGAGCACCCAACCTGTATTGATAAATAGCCCAAATCAGTGTGCTAGTCCTAAGTTTAATAAATATGATGTTATGGCTAATAAATGTAACCTACCATATTGAAACTGGTAGATATAATCACTGTATGTGCAACTCAATAACAGGTTGGTGGTACGTGGATTGATCCTGCGCCCAATGACATTTAACAATCACTCTACACAGATAGTATATACGGCAAGCTATTAATTAATAAAAGACCAGAATAAGCTGATGCTAAACACTCTGCTAAGTATTAAAGCAGTAAACAGATTTTTACTGTGGTTGTAAAGTAAGCCGTCAACAAATAATCAATACTGTAAATAATTGTCCTTGGCAAAGATCCCTGCACACGTAACCTTTTGACTAGTCATTGAACTATAAGTGCATGAATGGGTTTCAGTGTGTAGCAGATGCTAGCAGACTAGCAATGTGGGATAGAGCATACATGGAATCGCAACTAATTGCTACAAAATCCCTGCTAGCTGCAGGACAGAGTAACACAATGTATCACAGTATAGAGGCAGGCTGTAACAAAAAACCACTGAGCGAGTAGAGCCAGTTAACCCTGGACACGATCGCATTTAAAAGGAGCACCAGCAGAGACCACAAGCACAAAATGTTGATACTACCCGTCTCTCTCAATTCTCTCGCGCTGACGTCACCACGCCAAAACGCCCTACGCGTTTCCCTCCTTGACGGAGATTCTTCAGGGGCGAGTGATAACCAGCTGATCTCAGAAGCATGTTTATATAGCGTCATGGGCTGCCATAGCAACCCGCGGGCCAATAGAAAACTTACTCAATGCTTCTACTGATCAGTAGGGAACTGTATGTTTAGAACAGCAATGGTTAAAGGGGTACACACTAATTACAACAATAATAATGGCTAATAAAGGTTTAAAAGACTCACCAGCGTATGGGATATGAGCTCATGTATGAGGGCATGTATTAGACTTATTTGGCCCATACCAAATTAACAGATACTGATTGGCTGTTCAGTGATATGTGGCAAAACTTGATCATAGTGGGCTGGAGGTATTTAAACATGTACTGATGTAAATGCATATAAAACTTTGCTAGGTTCACGAATAAAGATGTATTTGCTTGCTTGCCAGTAAGATAGGGAGACAGTAAATAACAGATATATAGTTTATAACAACATGAGACAAATTATAGATAATTTGAACATAATGTCGATCTCCACAGATGATCAAATAAATGGAGTATATGTAAAACCCTCATTTAACCCTTGAGGGTATAGAGTTTTGAGTTTATATATCCATTCTGCCTCACGTTTTAATAGTCTGTTATTTATATCACCACCACGTATATTGTTTTTAAGGTGGTCAATGCCTATAAAAGATAGGCACTTAATGTCTCCCTGATGAATATTATTTACATGACGTGCAACTGGTGTTTCTAATTTGTTGTGGACCGAGTTTATATGTTCAAGTACTCGTTTTTTAAACTCCCTGATGGTTTTACCAACATATCTGAGGCCACACTCACAACTGATCAAATATATTACATTGATGGTTTTGCAACTTATATGGTGTCTGATATCAAATGTCACTGATTTGTCGTGAGATAAGAAGAATTTAGCAGGGTTGATATATTGACATGCTTTGCAGTTCTTACACTTGTGCATGCCCATTGGTGGAGGTGTTAACCAAGTAGATGATATGGCGCGTTTAAAGTGACTGTGCACAAGGCCGTCCTGCAGATTAGCTGATCTCCTGCTAGTGATACTTGGAGTATCTTTTAGGATTTTAACAAGGTCATCATCAGATCTTAAGATGTACCAATGTTTCATGAAAATCTTCTTGATCTCATGCCACCTATAATTATAAGTTCCAATGCAACGAACCTGTGTATTAGGTGATTTCATATTAGGACCCAGTAATTGTGCTCTGTCACTATCTCTTGCACGATGATATGCGTGTTTCAATGTAGACATTGGGTATCCCCTATCTAAGAACCGATCTTTCAGGTCTTGAGCCTGTATGTAAAATTCTCTCAATGTGGAGCAATTGCGACGTAGTCGCAGATATTGCCCAATGGGGATGCTTTTGACTAAAGATGGAGGGTGGTGGCTGGTAGCCGCCAAAAGACTGTTAGTGGCCGTCTTTTTTCTAAAGATCGTGGTTTGCACATTACCATCTGGGTCCTTGCTAATTTTCAGGTCCAAAAATGTTATCTCAGTTGCATTGTACTCAAATGTCAATTTTAGGTTCAAATCATTAGCATTCAATAGAGACACGAATTCAACCAATATATTTACTGGACCATGCCAGATCAATAGTATGTCGTCTATAAAACGAATCCACAAATCAATGTATTGTGTGTATTGCACCAATTTGTCATTGAACACATATTGATCTTCCCACCAGCCCAGGTATAGATTAGCGTATGTTGGTGCACAGGATGTGCCCATCGCTGTTCCCTGGGTCTGGTGGTACAGTGTTCCGTCAAATAGAAAGAAGTTGTGACAAAGGACAAATTGCAGAAGGTCTATCATAAATTTGTTATGATCAATGTAACCAGAGCCCCTTGTAGAGAGAAAATGGCTACATGCTTTAACACCATTACAATGGATGATACTGGAATAGAGAGATTCCACATCCATTGTGACAAATAGGGTTTGGTTATCACAATTGATGCCATCTAGTCTTCGTAAGGTGTCTTTCGTGTCCTTAATGTGAGATGGTAAATTTGACACGAAAGGACGCATGATTTGATCCAGGTATACACTACAGTGTTCAGTAAGGTTATTATTGCCGGAGACAATAGGCCTACCTGGCGGTCTTTTTTGATCTTTATGAATTTTAGGCAATGTATAAAATGTTGCCACTGTAGGTGTCCTGGGTAACAAATAATCATGCTCATTTTGGTCAATGATGTTGTTGGTGAGGGCACTTTTCAAGATGGATTGAAGTTCTTTAATGAACCTCATAGTAGGATTGCAATCCAGTATCTTATATGTTGTTCTATCCTTTAAGATACGTTTGCATTCCTTGACATAAAATTCAGTGTCCATAACAACAACATTCCCACCTTTGTCTGAAGGTTTGATTGTGATTTCTTGTTGTGTCATTAATTCCCTGAATGCCACATTTTCTTTTTTTGTGATGTTATGTCGCATGTGTTTTTTAGTTTTCATTTTCTCTAGGTCCCGAGTAACTAGGTTGGTAAAGACTTCAACCTGGGGACATAATGACATAAAGGGGGTAAATTTACTTTTTGGTTTACAACTAGAGAACGGACCTTCTCTCTTATCAGGTGGACTTTCGTTTTCATCTAATAGTGACATAAGGTTCTGTACATTTGTCTGATCGGATGCGGCGAGGCCAATAGTGTCAATTTCACGTCTAGATTTTTTAGCGTGAAATTTATGCAGTAGCAGTTTACGGGAGAACAGATTTAGATCCTTTACCCACTCAAACAGATTAAAATCCTTGGTGGGTGAAAAGGATAGTCCCTTCTCTAATAGTGAGATGTGATCGCCAGTTAGATTAATTTTTGACAGATTAAAGATCTTTAATTTCCCGTCTTCTACTGCTATGGAGTTTATTTTCTGCGTTGGCTTTTGCCTGCTTTTTCCTTGGTCAATTGTTTTTTTGTTATTGCCCCCTCGTCTTGTTGGTCTCTTGCGAGGGGGTATTCCAAAAAAGCAATAGTATTGGTATCAGTTTGTGAGATCCCACTTGTAGAGGGAGATGGGGCAGACATTCTGGTTTCTGAACCACTAGCTGTTTCAGACTCTGAATTCTCAGCCTCCGAGGAGGAGTAATTGATCGTGGGCTGTCTTCTCTTCTGGGATTTTTTATAACTGTACACCTGATGTAGACTGTAATCTAGAGCATCCCTCTGAAATTTTCTGTGTTTCCTTTCTTTGATTTCATTTCTAAACTTATCAACTTCTCTTTGTAGTTTAGATTCCATATCATCAAAATCTTTGTGGGCTCTAAAGTCATCCAGTTTGCGTAATTGGATATCAAGTTCCTTTTGTATATTCAGTAACCTGGTCTGTTGAGTTTCAACCAATAATTTTATTAGGGACTGTGAACATGTTGATAGTATGTTCTCCCATTGCTGGGTAAACTCAACAGTGGTTATATGATACGCTGGAGAGAGGCCTATCCGTAAGCCCCGTGGAATCATATCTTGTGTATCATAATTCTGCAAACTAGAGACCTCCCACCAAGTCTGTGCTTGAGACTTGAATAGGCGATTAAGGATTCTGAAAAAATCAGTGATATTATCTGTGTTGTTGTAGGGTGTGTACGTGTTCTCCACAGAGAAGACTTTTTTTGCCTCATCATGCCAGGAGCTGGTATCCCAGCTGGTGGACAAAAAACCTGTCATATTTAGATGAATTTAACTAATAATCTCTTAATAGAGGTAGGAGCAAAATAAAGAAGAGGATTCTTACGTTCCCCTATAGTAAACACTAAATGAAAACCAAAGAAAAATATATAATGCTCTCTAAATCAAATAATGTGATGATAATATGGTGGTGCCTGAGCCGTCAAGATTGGCGGTGGGTGCAACTAATGAGCTGCACTAGACAGAATTGGTTTCAGCTGAGAAGTGAAAGCATATTTATTGCTAACACTTAGCAACTAGAAGCTCATTTCGTAGTGCACTCCTAGGCTTTTAAAACTTAACATTTAATTATTAATGGAGATAAAATAAGTTCTTAACACAAAGTGATAGTAATAAATACATATAATGTACAGTGGCGGGAGGGAATGAGGAGATGATAGATGGCCAAGGTATATAGTCTGATATACTGATGCTTAATTATACAGATCAAAAGCAGTGATACCTATTAGGCCTTGGTGGGAGAGTGGGTTACTCAGCTGGGAAAGCTCAAAAAATGCTTGCCCTGTGTATGTGTATTGTGTGTCATGTGGCATAGCGTACCGAGCACCCAACCTGTATTGATAAATAGCCCAAATCAGTGTGCTAGTCCTAAGTTTAATAAATATGATGTTATGGCTAATAAATGTAACCTACCATATTGAAACTGGTAGATATAATCACTGTATGTGCAACTCAATAACAGGTTGGTGGTACGTGGATTGATCCTGCGCCCAATGACATTTAACAATCACTCTACACAGATAGTATATACGGCAAGCTATTAATTAATAAAAGACCAGAATAAGCTGATGCTAAACACTCTGCTAAGTATTAAAGCAGTAAACAGATTTTTACTGTGGTTGTAAAGTAAGCCGTCAACAAATAATCAATACTGTAAATAATTGTCCTTGGCAAAGATCCCTGCACACGTAACCTTTTGACTAGTCATTGAACTATAAGTGCATGAATGGGTTTCAGTGTGTAGCAGATGCTAGCAGACTAGCAATGTGGGATAGAGCATACATGGAATCGCAACTAATTGCTACAAAATCCCTGCTAGCTGCAGGACAGAGTAACACAATGTATCACAGTATAGAGGCAGGCTGTAACAAAAAACCACTGAGCGAGTAGAGCCAGTTAACCCTGGACACGATCGCATTTAAAAGGAGCACCAGCAGAGACCACAAGCACAAAATGTTGATACTACCCGTCTCTCTCAATTCTCTCGCGCTGACGTCACCACGCCAAAACGCCCTACGCGTTTCCCTCCTTGACGGAGATTCTTCAGGGGCGAGTGATAACCAGCTGATCTCAGAAGCATGTTTATATAGCGTCATGGGCTGCCATAGCAACCCGCGGGCCAATAGAAAACTTACTCAATGCTTCTACTGATCAGTAGGGAACTGTATGTTTAGAACAGCAATGGTTAAAGGGGTACACACTAATTACAACAATAATAATGGCTAATAAAGGTTTAAAAGACTCACCAGCGTATGGGATATGAGCTCATGTATGAGGGCATGTATTAGACTTATTTGGCCCATACCAAATTAACAGATACTGATTGGCTGTTCAGTGATATGTGGCAAAACTTGATCATAGTGGGCTGGAGGTATTTAAACATGTACTGATGTAAATGCATATAAAACTTTGCTAGGTTCACGAATAAAGATGTATTTGCTTGCTTGCCAGTAAGATAGGGAGACAGTAAATAACAGATATATAGTTTATAACAACATGAGACAAATTATAGATAATTTGAACATAATGTCGATCTCCACAGATGATCAAATAAATGGAGTATATGTAAAACCCTCATTTAACCCTTGAGGGTATAGAGTTTTGAGTTTATATATCCATTCTGCCTCACGTTTTAATAGTCTGTTATTTATATCACCACCACGTATATTGTTTTTAAGGTGGTCAATGCCTATAAAAGATAGGCACTTAATGTCTCCCTGATGAATATTATTTACATGACGTGCAACTGGTGTTTCTAATTTGTTGTGGACCGAGTTTATATGTTCAAGTACTCGTTTTTTAAACTCCCTGATGGTTTTACCAACATATCTGAGGCCACACTCACAACTGATCAAATATATTACATTGATGGTTTTGCAACTTATATGGTGTCTGATATCAAATGTCACTGATTTGTCGTGAGATAAGAAGAATTTAGCAGGGTTGATATATTGACATGCTTTGCAGTTCTTACACTTGTGCATGCCCATTGGTGGAGGTGTTAACCAAGTAGATGATATGGCGCGTTTAAAGTGACTGTGCACAAGGCCGTCCTGCAGATTAGCTGATCTCCTGCTAGTGATACTTGGAGTATCTTTTAGGATTTTAACAAGGTCATCATCAGATCTTAAGATGTACCAATGTTTCATGAAAATCTTCTTGATCTCATGCCACCTATAATTATAAGTTCCAATGCAACGAACCTGTGTATTAGGTGATTTCATATTAGGACCCAGTAATTGTGCTCTGTCACTATCTCTTGCACGATGATATGCGTGTTTCAATGTAGACATTGGGTATCCCCTATCTAAGAACCGATCTTTCAGGTCTTGAGCCTGTATGTAAAATTCTCTCAATGTGGAGCAATTGCGACGTAGTCGCAGATATTGCCCAATGGGGATGCTTTTGACTAAAGATGGAGGGTGGTGGCTGGTAGCCGCCAAAAGACTGTTAGTGGCCGTCTTTTTTCTAAAGATCGTGGTTTGCACATTACCATCTGGGTCCTTGCTAATTTTCAGGTCCAAAAATGTTATCTCAGTTGCATTGTACTCAAATGTCAATTTTAGGTTCAAATCATTAGCATTCAATAGAGACACGAATTCAACCAATATATTTACTGGACCATGCCAGATCAATAGTATGTCGTCTATAAAACGAATCCACAAATCAATGTATTGTGTGTATTGCACCAATTTGTCATTGAACACATATTGATCTTCCCACCAGCCCAGGTATAGATTAGCGTATGTTGGTGCACAGGATGTGCCCATCGCTGTTCCCTGGGTCTGGTGGTACAGTGTTCCGTCAAATAGAAAGAAGTTGTGACAAAGGACAAATTGCAGAAGGTCTATCATAAATTTGTTATGATCAATGTAACCAGAGCCCCTTGTAGAGAGAAAATGGCTACATGCTTTAACACCATTACAATGGATGATACTGGAATAGAGAGATTCCACATCCATTGTGACAAATAGGGTTTGGTTATCACAATGGTTGGCATCAATTGTGATAACCAAACCCTATTTGTCACAATGGATGTGGAATCTCTCTATTCCAGTATCATCCATTGTAATGGTGTTAAAGCATGTAGCCATTTTCTCTCTACAAGGGGCTCTGGTTACATTGATCATAACAAATTTATGATAGACCTTCTGCAATTTGTCCTTTGTCACAACTTCTTTCTATTTGACGGAACACTGTACCACCAGACCCAGGGAACAGCGATGGGCACATCCTGTGCACCAACATACGCTAATCTATACCTGGGCTGGTGGGAAGATCAATATGTGTTCAATGACAAATTGGTGCAATACACACAATACATTGATTTGTGGATTCGTTTTATAGACGACATACTATTGATCTGGCATGGTCCAGTAAATATATTGGTTGAATTCGTGTCTCTATTGAATGCTAATGATTTGAACCTAAAATTGACATTTGAGTACAATGCAACTGAGATAACATTTTTGGACCTGAAAATTAGCAAGGACCCAGATGGTAATGTGCAAACCACGATCTTTAGAAAAAAGACGGCCACTAACAGTCTTTTGGCGGCTACCAGCCACCACCCTCCATCTTTAGTCAAAAGCATCCCCATTGGGCAATATCTGCGACTACGTCGCAATTGCTCCACATTGAGAGAATTTTACATACAGGCTCAAGACCTGAAAGATCGGTTCTTAGATAGGGGATACCCAATGTCTACATTGAAACACGCATATCATCGTGCAAGAGATAGTGACAGAGCACAATTACTGGGTCCTAATATGAAATCACCTAATACACAGGTTCGTTGCATTGGAACTTATAATTATAGGTGGCATGAGATCAAGAAGATTTTCATGAAACATTGGTACATCTTAAGATCTGATGATGACCTTGTTAAAATCCTAAAAGATACTCCAAGTATCACTAGCAGGAGATCAGCTAATCTGCAGGACGGCCTTGTGCACAGTCACTTTAAACGCGCCATATCATCTACTTGGTTAACACCTCCACCAATGGGCATGCACAAGTGTAAGAACTGCAAAGCATGTCAATATATCAACCCTGCTAAATTCTTCTTATCTCACGACAAATCAGTGACATTTGATATCAGACACCATATAAGTTGCAAAACCATCAATGTAATATATTTGATCAGTTGTGAGTGTGGCCTCAGATATGTTGGTAAAACCATCAGGGAGTTTAAAAAACGAGTACTTGAACATATAAACTCGGTCCACAACAAATTAGAAACACCAGTTGCACGTCATGTAAATAATATTCATCAGGGAGACATTAAGTGCCTATCTTTTATAGGCATTGACCACCTTAAAAACAATATACGTGGTGGTGATATAAATAACAGACTATTAAAACGTGAGGCAGAATGGATATATAAACTCAAAACTCTATACCCTCAAGGGTTAAATGAGGGTTTTACATATACTCCATTTATTTGATCATCTGTGGAGATCGACATTATGTTCAAATTATCTATAATTTGTCTCATGTTGTTATAAACTATATATCTGTTATTTACTGTCTCCCTATCTTACTGGCAAGCAAGCAAATACATCTTTATTCGTGAACCTAGCAAAGTTTTATATGCATTTACATCAGTACATGTTTAAATACCTCCAGCCCACTATGATCAAGTTTTGCCACATATCACTGAACAGCCAATCAGTATCTGTTAATTTGGTATGGGCCAAATAAGTCTAATACATGCCCTCATACATGAGCTCATATCCCATACGCTGGTGAGTCTTTTAAACCTTTATTAGCCATTATTATTGTTGTAATTAGTGTGTACCCCTTTAACCATTGCTGTTCTAAACATACAGTTCCCTACTGATCAGTAGAAGCATTGAGTAAGTTTTCTATTGGCCCGCGGGTTGCTATGGCAGCCCATGACGCTATATAAACATGCTTCTGAGATCAGCTGGTTATCACTCGCCCCTGAAGAATCTCCGTCAAGGAGGGAAACGCGTAGGGCGTTTTGGCGTGGTGACGTCAGCGCGAGAGAATTGAGAGAGACGGGTAGTATCAACATTTTGTGCTTGTGGTCTCTGCTGGTGCTCCTTTTAAATGCGATCGTGTCCAGGGTTAACTGGCTCTACTCGCTCAGTGGTTTTTTGTTACAGCCTGCCTCTATACTGTGATACATTGTGTTACTCTGTCCTGCAGCTAGCAGGGATTTTGTAGCAATTAGTTGCGATTCCATGTATGCTCTATCCCACATTGCTAGTCTGCTAGCATCTGCTACACACTGAAACCCATTCATGCACTTATAGTTCAATGACTAGTCAAAAGGTTACGTGTGCAGGGATCTTTGCCAAGGACAATTATTTACAGTATTGATTATTTGTTGACGGCTTACTTTACAACCACAGTAAAAATCTGTTTACTGCTTTAATACTTAGCAGAGTGTTTAGCATCAGCTTATTCTGGTCTTTTATTAATTAATAGCTTGCCGTATATACTATCTGTGTAGAGTGATTGTTAAATGTCATTGGGCGCAGGATCAATCCACGTACCACCAACCTGTTATTGAGTTGCACATACAGTGATTATATCTACCAGTTTCAATATGGTAGGTTACATTTATTAGCCATAACATCATATTTATTAAACTTAGGACTAGCACACTGATTTGGGCTATTTATCAATACAGGTTGGGTGCTCGGTACGCTATGCCACATGACACACAATACACATACACAGGGCAAGCATTTTTTGAGCTTTCCCAGCTGAGTAACCCACTCTCCCACCAAGGCCTAATAGGTATCACTGCTTTTGATCTGTATAATTAAGCATCAGTATATCAGACTATATACCTTGGCCATCTATCATCTCCTCATTCCCTCCCGCCACTGTACATTATATGTATTTATTACTATCACTTTGTGTTAAGAACTTATTTTATCTCCATTAATAATTAAATGTTAAGTTTTAAAAGCCTAGGAGTGCACTACGAAATGAGCTTCTAGTTGCTAAGTGTTAGCAATAAATATGCTTTCACTTCTCAGCTGAAACCAATTCTAATCTTAATTTCATCTGTCCAAAGAATGCTGTTCCAGAACTGGGCTGGCTTTTTTAGATATTGTTTGACAAAGTCTAATTTTTCTTTTCTATTCTTGAGGCATATGAATGGTTTGCACCTTGTGGTGAACAATCTGTATTTGCTCTCGTGAAGTCTTCTCTTTATGGTAGACTTGGATAATGATATGCCTAACTCATGGAGAGTGTTCTTCACTTGGCTGGATGTTGTGAAGGGGTTTTTCTTTACCATGGAAAGGATCCTACGATCATCCACCACTGTTGTCTTCCATGGACGTCCAGGCCTTTTTGCGTTCTTTTTTTCTCAGAATGTACCAAACTGTTGATTTGGCCACTCCTAATGTTCCTGCTATCTCTCTGATGGATTTTCTTTTTTTTATGCAGCCTAAGGATGCCCTGTTTCACTTGCATTGAGAGCTCCTTTGACAGCATGTTGTGGTTTCACAGCAACAGCTTCCAAAGGCGAATGCCACACCTGGAATCAACTCCAGACCTTTTACCTGCTTAATTGATGATGAAATAATGAAGGAATAGCCCACACCTGTCCAAGAAACAGCTTTTGAGTCAATTGTCCAATTCCTTGTGGTCCCTTGAAAAAGAGGTGGCTACATATTAAAGATATGTAATTCCTAAACCCTTTCTCCAATTTGAACGTGAATACCCTCAAATTAAAGCTGATAGACTGCACTTTAGGCCCATATTCATTATTTAACTGTAAATTGAATTTATTTTGGTACACAGGCAAAATAACAAAACTTGTATCAGTGTCCAATTATTTACGGACCTAACTGTATGTAGTCAGACTTACTGTCCCCACTCTATGGCAGGGGAGCGCAATCTTTTTTCCTTGCGCCCCCCCTCTGGCTGTCCTGCTTACTGCGTGCCCTCCTCCTTATCATGGTTCCTGGCGTCTGGGCGTCATGACGTCACGTTGCCATAGCAACGTGACGTCTCATGACATGCGGCATTGCCACGGCGATGCATCTCCAGATGCCGGCTGAACCAAGGTAAGTAAGGTTTACAGAGGCCTTCGCCGCTTCCCTGGCACTTAATTTAAGTGCCTTTGGGAAGTGTGCAGAGCCTCTGTAAACCCCGCGCCCCCATGCAGTTAATCTCGCACTACCCCTGGGGGGTGCTCGCCCCAGTTTGCGCACCACTGCTCTATGGGACCCCGGGCAGTGGGAAATCTCTCTGGGGGGGGGGGGGGGGTCCCATTCGGAAGACTGGACAACACGCAGGCAGCCGCGGCTTTTACTGTTCCTGGAGCTGAGGCATTTCTGTGTGTCCTGCAATCCTCATACCCTGCTGTCCATTTAGCTAATTTTACTTCAATTTAGGTAAAACATCTCAAATTGTCTGTGTGTCCTGCAATCCTCATACCCTGCTGTCTATTTAGCTAATTTTACTTCAATTTAGGTAAAACATCTCAAATTGTCTGTGTGGAAATCATCCCCCTATTGCCTTAATGTAATTCATCTTTCACACTTGTGCAAGACAACACCCACCTTTGAAAAACAATTTGGTTTAACTACCCTCACATGTGCTAATTAAGTTTGTTGTACCAACCAGGTGACTTTCTAAATGTATATAAGTAAACTTACAACAGCCATTGCTGCTTGCAGCCTTTGCTCTTAAGCAGAAATGCTTTTAAGTAGAAATCTTTCAAGTAGTGGAAGTTTAAAAAAGGAAGTTCAAAAAGAAGTGGAAAAAGTGGACACACTCTACTGCTTCTGATTCCTGCATTTGAACTACGCTGGAAAGGAGGTTATCATCCCACACTGCACATCTCAACACATTACTATTGCTGTGATGCCACCTTTACTTTTTATATTTACTGTAACCTCACTTATTTTCAAATTATGCACTTCCTTCCACCAGCCTCATGTCTCTAACTCTATTCATATTTCGCCATCTCTCCTTACTTCACCACTTCTCAGTTCACATGAACTCCTCTCTTACCTGCGCCCTCTGTCACCACACAGTTATGCCGCCTGCACTAAAACACACCCCTACAAATCATCCTCACACATTCTCTTTCTGTCCATGCTTCTCCTCCTTGCTTCTGGGGATATCTCTCCCAATCCTGGTCCCTGCCTTATTTCTACTTGCTCTCGTCCTCGCCTTCCACATGCAACTTCTACTCCTTCTGGTGTCAACCCCTCTAACCTCATACCCATCCCCTGCCACCCTCCCTCCTCTCTCCCTTTCTCCTGTGCACTTTGGAATGCTCGCTCCCTCTCTAACAAGTTCCTCTCTGTGCATGACTTCTTTCTCTCTCACTCCCTGCTTCTCTTTGCTATAACTGAGACCTGGCTCACTCAGTCTGACTCTGCTCTGGAAGCTGCCCTCTCCTACGGTGGCCTTTCCTTCTCCCACACTCCATGCCCTGATGGCAGGGGTGGAGGCGTGGGGCTCCTGCTCTCCTCTCTCTGCCGTTACAGAACAGTTTCTATTCCCCCCTCTCTTGCTTTTCCCTCCTTCGAGGCTCACACAGTCCAGATCTTCTCTCCTCTCCCGGTCCATGTGGCGGTCATCTATAGCCCACCTTCCTCTACTCATCCCCCTTCTGTCTTTCTCTCTCACTTTGAATCCTGGCTCTCTTTCTTTCTCTCCTCAGACTCCCCTGTTCTTCTCCTTGGGGACTTCAACTGCCACATTGATGACCCCTCTCTCCCTTGGGCTTCCCGCTTTCTTTCTCTAACCTCTTCTTTTGGCCTTCAACAGTGGACTGCAGCCAGCACCCACAAGGATGGACACTACTTAGACCTGGTTTTCACTAAAAACTTCTCTCTCTCCGACTTCTCCATTTCCCCTTTTCCTCTCTCTGACCATCACCTCATCTCATTTTCTCTCTCTCGCTTCTCTCCATCTCCATCTCCATCTCGCCCTCGTTTTTGCAGAAACCTGCACTCTATTAATCTACCAGCTCTTGATTCCACTTTACGCTCCTCCCTCTCCTCTCTCAGTTCCGCTTCAGACCCTGACAACCTGGTCAGGAACTACAACTCTGCCTTATCTTCCTCTCTTGATCTTCATGCCCCACTTTCTCTCTGCCGTCCTCGCCCTTCTAACCCCAGACCCTGGCTAAACTCCCACACACGCATGCTGCGTTCCTCCACTCGTTCCTCTGAACGCCTCTGGAGGAAATCTCATACGCTCGCAGACTTCATTCACTACAAATTTATGCTATCCTGTTTCAACTCTGCCCTCTTTCAGGCTAAACAAACCTACTTTTCATCACTAATCAACACACACAAGTCTAACCCACGCCGTCTCTTTTCTGTCTTTGACTCTCTACTCAGACCACCCTCAGCTGCCTCCTCTTCTTCATCCATCTTACCTCAGGACTTTGCTGACTTTTTTAAGAAAAAGGTGGAGTCCATACGGCAGAACATCCCATCTGTTGCCTCCTCCCATCCCACAATGCTTCCCAACTCTCCTCCTGTCTTTCTTGACTCTTTTTCTGCTATCTCAGAGGAGGATGTATCACTGCTGATCTCCTCTTCTCCCTCTACCACTTGCCCACTTGACCCCATTCCCTCCCATCTCCTAAAACCTCTTGCTCCTTCTATAATCCCTATGCTCACACAGATCTTTAACTCTTCCCTCTACTCTGGTACCTTTCCTTCATCCTTCAATCATGCAACCGTTATACCATTACTCAAAAACAGCAAGCTTGACCCTACCTGTCCTTCTAACTATCGACCTGTCTCCCTCCTGCCTTTTGCCTCCAAACTCCTTGAACGTCTTGTATTCTCTCGATTGCTACACTTTCTCAACACCTATTCTGTACTAGACCCTCTACAATCTGGCTTCCGCACTGCTCACTCTACTGAAACAGCCCTCACTAAAATAACTGACGACCTCCACACTGCCAAAGACAGAGGTCATTACACTCTGCTCATATTACTCGACCTCTCTGCAGCATTCGACACTGTGGACCACCCTCTTCTCCTTCACATTCTCCATACTCTTGGTATTCGGAACAAAGCTTTATCCTGGATCTCCTCTTACCTCTCCCATCGTACCTTCAGTGTCTCTTTTGCTAACACCTCCTCCTCCTCTATTGATCTCTCTGTGGGGGTAGCCCAGGGCTCTGTCCTGGGACCCCTTCTCTTTTCTCTCTACACACTCTCTCTAGGTGACCTAATCACATCTTTTGGGTTTAAATATCACCTCTATGCTGACGACACACAAATTTACCTTTCAACCCCTGACCTTACACCTGCTATACAGACCAAAGTTTCTGAATGCCTCTCTGGAATATCATCCTGGATGGCCATCCGCCGACTGAAACTTAACATGGCAAAAACAGAGCTCCTTATACTACCTCCCAAACCTGGCCCTACTACATCCTTCCACATTGCTATTGGAAATACGATCATTCACCCAGTAGCCCAAGCACGCTGCCTAGGGGTCACACTTGATTCCTCTCTCTCATTCTCCTCTCATATTCAAAACGTTTCTAAAACTTGTCGCTTTTTCCTCCGCAATATCACAAAGATACGCCCTTTCCTCTGTTACTCAACTGCCAAAACTCTGACTCAGGCCCTCATTCTCTCACGTCTCGATTACTGCAACCTCCTGCTGTCCGGCCTTCCTACCTCTCACCTGTCTCCCCTACAATCTATCCTAAACACTGCTGCCAGAATCACTCTACTCTTTCCTAAATCTGTCTCAGCGTCTCCCCTGCTGAAATCCCTCTCCTGGCTTCCGATTAAATCGCGTATCTCACACTCAATTCTACTGCTCACTTTTAAAGCTTTACATTCTTCTGCCCCTCATTACATCTCAGCCCTAATTTCTCGCTATGCACCATCAAGACTCTTGCGTTCTTCTCAAGGATGTCTTCTTTCTACCCCCTTTGTATCTAAAGCTCTCTCCCGCCTTAAACCTTTCTCACTTTCTGCCCCACACCTCTGGAATGCTCTTCCCCTCAATACCCGACTAGCCCCCTCGCTATCCACCTTTAAGACCCACCTTAAGACACATCTGCTTAAAGAAGCATATGAGTAGCACTGGATAATCATGGACACATGACACAAAGCTTGGCCCCCTGCAGACGCACTTACTAGTATTCCCTCCTACTGTCTCTGTACGTTCTCCCTACCTACCAATTAGATTGTAAGCTCCTCGGAGCAGGGACTCCTTCCTTAATGTTACTTTTACAGTATGTCTGAAGCACTTATTCCCATGATGTGTTATTTATATTTGTTATTTATATGACATGTATTACTACTGTGAAGCGCTATGTACATTTTATGGCGCTATACAAATAAAGACATACATACATACATACATTTCGCTTCGCATCCCGCAGCTCCAAGGATAGTAAATCGGGCTCAGTATGAAGCTAATAATCTTACTCAGTGATAATAATACTTACCAAGTTTTGTACCATACACATTCTTTCACTTCTTAGCTCTGCTACAAGACCATAAATGTCTACAAAATCATGGTGGTTGATGTGTTGTACTATATGATCCAATGCAACAAATACTCCTGTTCTTCCAACTCCCGCGCTGGAAAAAAAAATGAAATAAATCATTTATATCTGCAAAATAGAGTTTAAAACCGCAAAAAAAATAATATTAATATACACAATCTCCATATGTTACCAATATTTTGGAAATGTGTGAATAATGAAAATCAGAAAATCATATCACAAACAATGCATGTACTGATCTGTGTGACTGGATTACTGTTTGATTTTAAGTGCTGTTTGTACCAAGGGTGGAGTTAGAACCAGAAGGGAAAGGAAGTGCTGTGTATAATAGCAGGGGTGGCTGAACTTGAGAACAGTAAAGTGGGTTAATTTATTTTAAAATTGTGATGGAATTGAAAGTCTGTAACCAACGGTTTTTTTTTTCTTCTCCTGCCTGGTTGATCCTGCAGTGGGTGTTGTTTAGTTGATTGCTAACCTAACGCGCCTGGTTGGTGAGTGTGTCCCTCTTTAAAACAGAGGTTTGTAACGAATCCTGAGTGTGGGTGTCGTGATCTGTGTGACTGAAGTAGTGTTTCGTTTTAAGTGCTGTTTGTATCAAGTGCGGAATTAGAACCAGATATATTTTTAAGCCTTATCATGATTGTCTGGCAAAGCCAGTCAATCAAAAGATACGAACATCTGGTTGATCATTAGTCCAACCAGAACAGAGAAGGCTTAAAACAAAAATAACCGTAAACCAGAAATTAGTGCAACTGTAACATAAAAAAAACCAGTGCACTATAAGAGGAATTGCAACAAGGAAGGTGTGAAACAAGGTATAGTATATTGAAGGACAGTTCATTGTTTGCACTTATAACTCCATAGTTGGAGGAAAGGAGATTTCACAAGCAACAAAGGAAAAGGTTCTTTACAGTAAGGGCAGTTAAAATGTGGAATTCATTAACCACGGAGAGTGTGATGGCAGATACAATATATATCTTCAAAAAAAGTTGCACATATTTTTAGAAAGGAAAAGTATAGAGGGACATACCAAATAAGTAAACATGGGAAGGATGTTGATCCAGGGAGTAATCTGGTTGCCAATATTTGGAGTCAGGAAGGAATTTATTTTTCCTTTTACAGATATTATTAGATTATATTTCATTTCAATGGGGGTTTTTTTTTTGCCTTCCTCTGAATCAATATACTGTAAGTACAAATATAGGATAAAGTATCTGTTTTATAAATTTATCAGAGGTTGAACTTGATAGACGTACTGTATGTCTTTTTTTCAACCTCATCTACTATGTAACTATGTAATTCTCTTGAATCTTTTGATGGAGAATACGCGTAGTTTAAAAATTCAATTTCACAAATTCCATATAACATACAATCACGTGAAATGCAAATATCTGTCCCATTATTTGAAATTGTATAAAGTCCAAATCAAGCAGTACTTTAGCCCATATTTACTACTGTAAGTGTTGTCTTTTTAGCATTGTAAGGTGTCTTTGGGCATGACATTGCTTGGTAAACATGGGCCTCTTTACAGGGAACAATTCAATCAGCATGTACTGTACAAACCTTTTGACATATTTTAAGCTCTCTCCCTAACATCAGAGGACAGGCCTCAATATTTTTTTACATATTGTTTTTACGTTCTATTTTATCCTGGATACAATCTTCCAAGAGTTTCCTAATTTGGAGAAATATTGATGTAAAACATTTTTTGCAGTTACTTTTAAATATGATTGTCTGAAAACTGTTTTAGAACAAGTATAATTCATTTTCACTTGTTGTGAATTACAAACCTTACATATCCTAAATTATAAATCCATGTAATACTTACTATTTCTAAGTGATCTGAAGTGATGAGAGGGGTATAATAACTACAGTATGTTCTTTTTGACCTAATGGTTTATTTTCCTTATACAATGGTATTTCCATAACAAAAAGGTTTAGAGATTTTACAGTGTTTCCCAACTCCAGTGCTCAGGGAACCCCAACAGGTCAGGTCTTAAGGATATCCCTGCTTCAGCACAGGTGGGTCAATCAGCGGCTCAGTCATTTTGACTGAGCCACCTGTGCTAGAGCAAGGATATACTTAAGACCTGAGCTGTTGGGTTTCCCTGAGGACTGGAGTTGGGAAACACTGGTTTAGAGAGATAGACTGAGCCATGAGCCCACAGCCCTTTAACTCCCATATTGCCCTATGCAATGTTGTCTATCTAGCTTGTCCCCCCCCCCCTGGTCCCCTGTTGTCCCCTTACCTCTTGCTGTAGCTGCGACTGCAAAGGAGACTGGGGGGAGCATGGGGAGAGTGTGCCAGGGCTGCGGGCGGATTGCCAGTTGTTCAGGGAGGCGGCCTTAGCAGGGTGCCACCATTTTGAATATGACTGCGCATGCGCAGGGCAGTAGCGCATGCACAGAGAGAAGCCGCAAGGTGGCCAGCACACAGAATCTCAGCTGGGGAACTACAACACCATGTGAACCAGCCCAGCAAATAGGGCTCTAGGATTCCCATGCTCGCCGGATAGATACATTTCGCGCGCAGAGGAGCAAGCCAGTCGGAGCTGGGACAAAGTCAGGGTAGGTGGTATGTGCAGTGTGTCTGTGGAACCTGCACTAGGCCACAAACCCCTGTTAGGCCCCAGCTAGGCACCAGCGAAACCCCAACTCCCCTCAGCTTGTTGTTGCTGCAGGGACAGGCCCATAGATAAGGACACTGCCCTTGTACAGAGTGATGGACACTGACAGGACGTAGCTGCGCTCTGGCATCAGATGGTCTAGGACCAGATTGCCAACTGCAGAAAAAGACATTTTGCATGGTGGCACCGTCCACGCGGGACACCACCCAACATAGAGGCGAAGGCTTCCCGGATACCTTCCGTGGATCCCATCTTACAGTATCTGTGCCCCCAGGTGCTGGAGCACCCGGCAGGTACCTCACCTGCACCAACTATACACATGCTAGTGGGGCAGCGCTGTCTCACACACTTGGGTGGGTGATTGATTCTGTGGACACCAGGGTGGTTGGGTGCCCAGGACACCTCAGTGTTGCTCTGACAATTCAACCGGTTTGTCAAAAACAATTTTTTACCCACATCTGCAATTCTAGTAGCTCTGTTATGAAAACCACCTCTAAAAACACAATTTGTTTTAACACCACCTAAAAGATGGGAGATTAGTATTGCAAGTTACATCCAGCGCCTGAAATATGGGTTTGGCTGAGAGAGCAAAACCCATAAGTCAGGCTTGGGATGGAGTTAGCACCACCTCAGGTCATTCCGCTGCTAAAGCAAGTACAATCTGTGTGGTTTGTCACTTATTTTTAGAAGCGGTATAGAAGAAGTGACTTGCAATAGAGAATACCGGTTTTTCTCACATTTCATTCCGCTTCTTGTGTGCGGTTTGGCAATGACAACTTCAAAGCTACTAGAATAAGCCCCTATGACAACATGATCCTAAATTCTTACACAGCTCTACCACATTGAGTATACATTTTATTATTTTTAAATAAAGGCCTGTACAAATGTAGTCTTGGGAAATAGTGCTTTGCGTCATAACTGTTTTGGTACCATCCCCTTTGTACAATGTGCATAGGAACAAAAGTACATGTACAGTATTGTGATCAAAAAGAACCACATGTGACTTGGTGGTCTATGATTTAGGGCAAAAAGTCACAATTGTGCTGTTACAAAAGTAGCAGAACATCCTGCACTGTTTTCATTTTTTATTTTATTTTTTCATTAAAGGATTAAAGTAGGGGGTCTCTGGAGCTGAACTATTTTAATTTCAACTCCTGATACCCCCTGCTTCCAGAGATACCCCCGTAGCGGTGCCGGTATCTCTGCAGTCAGAGAGACTGTGGGCCTTATTCAGAGAGGGTTGATAAAAAAAATCGCCAGGGAATTTAAAATGACTGTTTTTTGGGTGTTGCTATCACGGTATTCAGAAAGGCTCGATTACCAGTGATAGCAAAATGCCCAAAACGGGTGAGTTGCTGCCAGCGAGAGCATCGAGCCTCTGAAAAGGCCTAAACCAGCAATTCATTTCTGCTGCAGAGAGAGTGGCTCTGAGAGAGCCGCCTCTCCCAGCTGAAATGTCGCCCGAAAATTATTTATTTAAATATACATTTCTTTCATAGTATAGAGGTGCAGGGGGTCTCCGGAGCTGAACCACGTTGGTTTTATGTCCGGGGACCCCCTGCTTCCCGAGATACAGGCATCTTTATGGGGTGCCGGTATCTCCTATGCAAGGAAATGTCCCGGTCACGTGACGCGGGACATTTCAATGCAGAGGGATACCGGCACCCCATAAAGGTGCCTGTATCTCGGGAAGCAGGGGGTCCCCAGACATAAAACCAACGTGGTTCAGCTCCGGAGGCCCCCTGCACCTCTACACTATGAAAGAAATGTATATTAATAAATATTTAAAAAAACATCAATACACCCCCCCCCCCTCCGCCCAAACCCATACAGTACAGTAATGGGCAAAATAACTATTATCCAGATATGGATAATAGATTATTTGCCCATTATTAAACACTGCATTAGCATACATAAATAAAGTAAATAAATAAAGTTATACTTACCACAACAGCAGGTCCCTCTATCCTCCGTTGCCAGAAAGCATATATACAAAATAAATACATTCTAATGGCCCCTAACCCCTTAATCACCTTAGCGGTTTCTAACCGCTATAGTCATTAAGGGGTTAACCCACCCTGACCCAATACCAACCCGGGAGGCCTAAGCACCCACCCTGACTCACTATACCCACTCTATACCCATTGAGTAGTATAGTGGTACATCAAACCCATATAATAATAATATGGGCATGATAAGCCTCTATAGCACTCTATGGGCACCCTAATGACAATAAATTAATACACAAGACACATAGTAATAAAATGTAACTAAGCTCCAAAAAAATCACACGTCACTAAATACAAACAGTAGCCAGCTAATCCAATCAATAGCAACATCAACAATGAATTAATTAAACCATTAACCAATCTAAACAATTAATTCCGAAACCAACTCAAAATGAATAGTAACACTAACCAATGTAAACAATGAATTACTGCAACATTAATGAATATAACCATTAAAACTCCTTAAAATAAATTAAAACAATCTCTGAAGTAACCATAAAACATATTGGCTAACATAATATTACATTAAGTACAAGCGAACACCAATCGCAAACCTTTAATTACATTAAGCATGAAAAAACAAACAATAACATCCACATAATACATGAAATGCAAAAAAGCAACACCAATACCAATCGATAAATGCCCCCCAAATATTGTCATAATAATGTATTAATCTGTACCCTAAAGAGGTACCGATTAATATATTATCAGTCAATGTGCCTCCCCCAAAAAATAAAAAAACACATCCAAAGATTAAACCTGTAAAAAGAGACATTTACAAACATTGAATATATTACTTACCATTAGAAGCGGTGGCCCTCCGACTCCCGGGGTAACAGGAAGCTCACGTACCTTGAAGGCCTCCAACAGCATCCGATTCCATCCGCCATGAAGATCCGGCTCAGGTACCCCAATCTTCTTTTTTCTTTCTTTAATCACCTTCTTCTATCTTCATCTGTAACCATTTCTTGTTCTTCTTTATCTTCTTTCTTCATCTGTCAATCCCAAATACCCCATGTTAAATCCCAGCCGATGCTGTCTCGTCGGCTTCGTGGGCTCAAATGAGGCGTCACGGCCTTAAATATGGCATGTGACGTCACATTTACCCTCAAAATGGTTAACAGCCACCTGATTGGCTGTTAAAACCATGTGCAGACTTCAATTTTTTTTTTTGCCGTGACGTCACATAAAGGGAATGATGCAAGCCAATCAGAATGGCTGTGCTTCATTTGCCTTTAAGATGACGTCACGAAGCCAGCGTCAGATGGTATTTCAGCCAATCAGATCGTGGGAACAAATGCCACACTCTGATTGGCTGAACTACCTTGTGACACAGCGGCCATCTTAGATTTAGTGACGTCACGTTAAAGGGAAATTAAGCACAGCCATTCCGATTGACTGGCATCATTCCCTTTAACATGACGTCACTAAATCCAAGATGGCCACTGTGTCACAAGCTAGTTCAGCCAATCAGAGTGTGGCATTTGTTCCCACGATCTGATTGGCTGAAATACCATCTGACGCCGGCTTCGTGACGTCATCTTAAAGGCAAATGAAGCTATTCACGGCAAAAAAAAAAAATTAAAGTCTGCACATGGTTTTAACAGCCAATCAGGTGGCTGTTAAACATTTTGAGGGTAAATGTGACGTCACAAGCCATATTTAAGGCCGTGACGCCTCATTTGAGCCCACGAAGCCGACGAGACAGCATCGGCTGGGATTTAACATGGGGTATTTGGGATTGACAGATGAAGAAAGAAGATAAAGAAGAACAAGAAATGGTTACAGATGAATATAGAAGAAGGTGATTAAAGAAAGAAAAAAGAAGATTGGGGTACCTGAGCCGGATCTTCATGGCGGATGGCATCGGATGCTGTTGGAGGCCTTCAAGGTACGTGAACTTCCTGTTTCCCCGGGAGTCAGAGGGCCACCGCTTCTAATGGTAAGTAATATATTCAGTGTTTGTAAATGTCTCTTTTTACAGGTTTAATCTTTGGATGTGTTTTTTGATTTTTTGGGGGAGGCACATTGACTGATAATATATTAATCGGTACCTCTTTATCGGTATCTCTTTATGACAATATTTGGGGGGCATTTATCGATTGGTACTGGTGTTGCTTTTTTGCATTTCATGTATTATGTGGATGTTATTGTTTGTTTTTTCATGCTTAATGTAATTAAAGGTTTGCGAGTGGTGTTCGCTTGTACTTAATGTAATATTATGTTAGCTAATATGTTTTATGGTTACTTCAGAGATTGTTTTAATTTATTTTAAGGAGTTTTAATGGTTATATTCATTAATGTTGGAGTAATTCATTGTTTACATTGGTTAGTGTTACTATTCATTTTGAGTTGGTTTCGGAATTAATAGTTTAGATTGGTTAATGGAAAAAAGTTATATCTGTGGCGCACAGCACTGTAATTGTCAATACAATTCTGATAGGTAATTAGAAATATACAACCAGAGCCACGGAAATCGCCCGTCCAAATGGATGCTCCACGTGATGTGGGTGAACATGTAAATATAAAAACATGGTAGCAGTTGCGCATGATCAAGATCAAAAGGATGCACTGTCTGTTTAAATCGGGACTACATATACCGGGACTTACAGGGACTATTTTTTCATTACTTTTTACCCCTGAGGAAGAAAGCAAGACTTTTGAAACGCGTAGGGTGGTTCTGTGAGGTCCCTACTACTCGGGTGTGAGAGCTGTACCCTTCTGAAGCTGTGAGCTGCGAGCTGTGGGCAATAGAACGCTGGCGTAGGAATATTCGGCATTTCACCATTGCATTGTATGGTGTGTTTGGTGGGGTGAGACCAGGAAGTATCTGTGTGTGCTGCCCTGGAACTTCTGCCGTGTGTGGATGGTGCTGACTACAGACGGAGCCTGTCCCTGCCCATATGAGACCACTCGTCTGAGCCCAGATGTAAGCAGCAGCAGCCATATATAAGAGGGGATACTCTTTAAATTATCCATACCCTGATACCATCTTGTTTTCGGTAAGCAGGTACCCCCACCCGAGTTGGAGAATCTTGCCTGAACCTTATATATGTTTTTATGTGCTATTTTATGTGTATTTAGTGTATTTTATGATATTAATGATACGCCATATTAAATGTTATTGTAAGTAGTCACCTGTTGTTCTCAGCGTCTGTTAAGTGGTGTATGTTGTTTGTTTGTTTATATGTTATACAGTATTATGCTATGATTTGATATTTTTTTATATTTACATGTTCACCCTTATCACGTGGAGCATCCATTTGGACGGGCGATTTCCGTGGCTCTGGTTGTATATTTCTAATTACCTATCAGAATTGTATTGACAATTACAGTGTTGTGCGCCACAGATATAACTTTTTTCCATTTCCATAACCTGACTGGGGGTCAGGGTTATATCATAGGATGCCATTGTACTGTGGGATATAGCGTGACCTAGTTGTTTTCTCCATATCTTAGATTGGTTAATGGTTTAATTAATTCATTGTTGATGTTGCTATTGATTGGATTAGCTGGCTACTGTTTGTATTTAGTGACGTGTGATTTTTTGGAGTTTAGTTACATTTAATTATTGTGTTTCTTGTGTATTAATTTATTGTCATTAGGGTGCCCATTGAGTGCTATAGAGGCTTATCATGCCCATATTATTATTATATGGGTATGATGTACCCCTATAATACTCAATGGGTATAGGGTGGGTATAGTCAGTCAGGGGTGGGTGTTTAGGCCTCACGGGTGGGTGAAGGGGGTATTAGCCCTATGGATGGGTGTTTAGACCTTGCGGGTGGGTAGCGGTTGGGTTAACCCCTTTATTACCTTAGCAGTATTAACCGCTAAGGTAATGAAGGGGTTAACTCCCCCCGCAACCCCCCCCGCAATGCCTAAACAGCCACTAAGGGCCAAATTCCCCCTTCACCCACCCCCGCTAGCCTCTGTATTGTATGTTTCTTACAGTAAGCTTGGCACGGGTGTTTAACCCCTTCATTGCCTTAGCGGTTAGCCGCTAAGGTAATGAAGTTGCTGTACATGCATGTTTCCTGCCTCGGATGCATGCCGGGGTGGGGGGGGGGGCAGAGCTGCTATTAATGGCTATCAGCTCCGGAGACCCCCGGCATCAATCCGAGGCCGGAAAGGGGCCTGATTTTTTCTAAGTCCCGACACATCGCTGCTCATCGAGGCATCTCCCCACCATTTGACCAACAAATTTGTGGTGAATTGGATTTGGGGAGAAGACCGCCTTTTAGGGCTGCGATGGGCTGCGATATGCCACGACAGCCGACTCGCGGGTCTCTGAATCGCGCGAATTTATCAACCATCAGAAAATGGTCGATAAGGGGCTGATCGCTGCTCAGTCGGCGAATTTCTGATAGCAATAACATTTTGCGTCGATACAGGCTATTATCGAGCACTTATCGAGGCTATCTGAATACAAGTAGCCATTTTGGTCGATAAGTGCTCGATAAGGGCCTTATCGAGGCTTTCTGAATAAGGCCCTGTGTGCCTAACATAATGATGGCTTTAAATGTCACGCGGGCCAATAGGAAGCCGTGACGTCATCCGATGCGGCTTCCTATTGGCCAGCGTGACCAGGACATTAAAACTTTGCGGGGATACCGGCAGCACTTATGCAGCTAAGTATTTCTGGAAGCAGGAAAGCAATTTCCCGAAGCTGAAATTAACACAGTTCAGTTCTGGAGACCTCTTGCTTTAAAAAAAAAAATGGAAACACAATGAAGCCTGTTTTGCTGCTTTTATTAAGAAAGGCATTTTAGAAATTAGTCTGAAAGGTTAATTAGACCAAGGTACTTGCAATTTTGTTGCCCTGCGTACACCAGCTTTGTATTTGGAAAGGATCAACAGGAGGAATATGGGAAGAATTAGGCAATCTATACAGTATATTGTAATAGGAAGTATAAAATAGTGTGTCACTTTCCTTTATTTCTTAATGTAACATTAACAATATTGACGTTTTGTGTTGGTGAAAACGTCTCTGGTCATTTATCTGCATCAAATGTAAAAGGTTATTTACCCGTTTCTTACACCAGATAACACCACAAGCAGAAATGAAAATAAATGCACTGCTATGCATCAAAGCACTGTTATCACTTCTATGATACCCCTATGTTTAACTGTAGATGTGTGGCAGTAAATATCTGTGTTTCACTGCACTAGTTAGTGTGTGACTAATTTGACTCTAAGTTTTTAAAGCTTTGTGCATGGATGAAAAGGTGAATGCGTTACAAACGTTGTCATATAGAAATTGAACTCTACATGGTTAACAAAAATTCTATCACAAAACAGGAATGTCTGGCTACGTCAACAAAACGGTCAATTCAAATGTAGTTGTTGTTTTAAAAGTTACTTAGGAGAAGTAAAAGTTTGCAGATTTGTGTGAAACTGTTTAGCCAAAAAAGTCCTAACTGAGAATCAAATTGGGGTTTTACCAGAGCAAATGTTGTGATATAATTTGTGATTAACTCAATAGAGCAGTCTTATGGATTTCATATCTCTGCATTTCCAATATTCTGCCCCATTTGAGTTAGGCCTAAGATCACACTGAAAAGAAATATGCATATTTTTAGAAGTGCATCAACCCGTCTCATACTATTATCAGCTTCTACGTAGACACAATTAATATTTGAATGCTGAGATGCACAGCAAACAAATACATTGTACATTGTATTATATTTATGATACTGTGACAAGCAGCATACTGGTCAGATAAGAAATTGCATGCACTGCCGCCATGTGACATGGAAAGATACCCAAGCAGTCAGTCTTCATTTATTAACTGTGCAATGCATTATTCTTCCCTACTTTGCCCTTATTACATTCCGCCCTGTCTATTTCAGACTGTCTCTCCAGTTTTGCAAGGTCATTTTGAATGTCTTCTAAACTTCCTGCAGTCATTTCTTTCACTTACAAATTTTACAGCTGTGCTCATAATTCACTCATCCAAGTCATTAGTGAGTGCTACATAGAATCCTGCTACAGTACTGTACCGTCTCAGTTAAACACTGAACTACTTAACACTCTGAATACAATTTTCTGACAGTTTTTCACCCCAGTTTATCCACACCACATTTTCTAACTCAGGAAGATGGAATATTAGACAATGTCAAATGCTTTGCTAAAATGTACACGTATCACAATCAATCGAATGCTTCATCATTCGTGGAGGTGTAATGGCTTTCTTTGCTTGGTACTGAAACAAAACTTATATTTAAAAATAAATAAAATAAACAATCTTCAAAAAGAATCTCTTTTCAGAGAAGGACACAGAATGGCTCTTGAAAGGTGGGAGAACCCATTGCTACAGTAGCTTCCTATGTGAATCACACTGTCCGCCTCTAGCTCAATCTAGCTCTTCAGGTCAGGGACTTGAGTCTGTAAAATTGCACTTTTAATGCACTTCATTGTAATAAAAAGAATTATATTTATTTTCCTATAGAATAGATTTGGTAAAAAGTAGGTATATGTAAGCGGTTTAAGTTTAATTGGCACGATTTTCATCTTAGAAGTCCTTGTTGACCAGTCTGATTTGCATGTCTACAATAGTATTAGCATTTTCTTTGTCACTTTTGGCACCAACAGTTTGCCAGGCATCTAGGTAGGGCAGTATGTCCTATAATTTTCAAGGAGTTTGACTTCCTTTTTCAACTTCATGCGTAATATGAGCCCTTTGGCAAACTACAAATATTTTGTTACTGTAGTTCTCCACAAGTTCAAATGTATATTGAACCAATTTTTTCAATAATCTAAGTTTTCTTGTATTTCATTCAACTTGATTTATTTAAATACGCCCATCTTAACTTTAACCTGAGTTTCTCCTTATTTAACACTGGTGTTCAGGTATAATATTCACTAAAGTGTGATAGCCAACATTGATTGTTAATGACCAATCCAGTGGATTTAATAGCTGATAACAATATATAATAGCTGCTCCCATTTGAACTTTTTTTTTTGTCAAAACTAAACGGCCAAAACAATTACTAGATACTGTATTCCTCTATGTATTATAAGGTATTAGACTTCCCCACTATTTACTACCGAACCTACATGTTACAGTACATTATATATATATATATATATTTCAGTGCATTACTGCATTATACTTTTCTTTTGTGGATTCTCTAGATTCTTTTTGAATTTCGGTACCTTGGTAATATCCCAGTTTAAATAAAATGGATGCCTCAGAATTTCTCCTGCACCATTAATATTTTCTCTTTAAAATACATCCAACACTCCTCAATTAATTTTTCTAGGTTTGTGCGAGTTTACCCAAATCTATCTCCTTCTCCATTAAGTGCCATTCTCATTCCTTCCTTTTCCTTAGAACGACAGGTGATCATTTCATGATCCATTCATATTAGGTCCAAATCAATTATCACACAAAGCTTTCCTGACAGTCCTGCTTACCTGCAGTGGACAATCATTGGTGTATTTTCATGCGGTCTATTTGCTCGAATCATCTTCACAAAATGAACTAAAGAAGATGTGTTTTCGGGGACTCCATGTTCCGGCCAAGTAGTAAAGTTACACTGACGGACCATCATAAAATCTCCATGCTAGCATAAACAACAGTCACAGAAAGACACAGGTTTTACAGTAACTGGCAATGAAAAGAGTTCTTTCGGTTTCTAGAAATGCATTAACAGTCTGAATCATGTTACCCTTTAATTGTTTTTAGGATGATTTTCTTACTGTTGGTGATTTCCCATGTCAAAACCAAAATACAAAAGGTTTTACAAACATTATATTGATTGTTTAATTCATGTCACATGGCATGTCTAAAAAAAAATATTGTGTACAAAACATACAATGTTGTATACAGTATGTGTGTATACATGGTATTTTCTGTGAAGTTAAACAAGAAAAAACACAAAAGCGCACCAAGATGAGAGATAGATATTGTATTAGCAACAAATAATAAAATTAGTAACTTACATATAAAATTTCTTTAATAATCCCCGATTCTGGTGTCTATCACAGGAGTAGGGCATCACATAGGAAGTATGAAGGGTAATCTCAGTTCTGAGAGATCAGACCCGCGCGCTGGGGCTGTCTCTGTTTCCTCTCCTGTCCTCCACGTGTGGTAGCGTGGTGCGGAGTGGGGCGCGCATGCGCAGGAACCGGGGCCTTCAATAGGTGTCCTTAGGATGCCTGTCCGTTTTTGATAGCATAGAAACGATCGGAAATAAGCAGGAACGGTACACTTGAGTGTGTACTGGTGGTAGGTAGTAAAACCGCCAGCCACAACATTCGCGACGCGTTTCGTTTACCAAAGTAAACTTCTTCAGGCAATATCTGGGGCACCTGTTTAGTGGTCCTTTATAGGTCTAATTCTGTGCGTCATTGGTTAATACCTAATGGCTGCATGGCCAATCAGGCTCATATACTGATAGGGGTGGCCACATTAAGAAGACCTCCCTGTTAGTGCATTTGATCCAGTAATGAACTACACTAATTAAGTATATATATAAGTGTAAATAAAAAGGTAAACAGACCTTAAAGGGGAGCCAAAATCATGTGTCCCAAATAGTCAAGTGCAATAAAATATGCATAATAGTAGCATAAAAAACAAAGTATATGTGCATACTGGATAACAACATCAAATGACATATAAATAACTTTTAAAATATGGGAAATAAAACAAATGGAAAGGTGGGTGGAGGGAGGGGAAGAATTGAAGAAAAGGTAGAAAAAAAGGGTTTGTAAAAAAAATTATCCAGTATGCACATATACTTTGTTTTTTATGCTACTATTATGCATATTTTATTGCACTTGACTATTTGGGACACATGATTTTGGCTCCCCTTTAAGGTCTGTTTACCTTTTTATTTACACTTATATATACTTAATTAGTGTAGTTCATTACTGGATCAAATGCACTAACAGGGAGGTCTTCTTAATGTGGCCCGCCCCTATCAGTATATGAGCCTGATTGGCCATGCAGCCATTAGGTATTAACCAATGACGCACAGAATTAGACCTATAAAGGACCCCTGAAGAAGTTTACTTTGGTAAACGAAACGCGTCGCGACTGTTGTGGCTGGCGGTTTTACTACCTACCACCAGTACACACTCAAGTGTACCGTTCCTGCTTATTTCCGATCGTTTCTATGCTATCAAAAACGGACAGGCATCCTAAGGACACCTATTGAAGGCCCCGGTTCCTGCGCATGCGCGCCCCACTCCGCACCACGCTACCACACGTGGAGGACAGGAGAGGAAACAGAGACAGCCCCAGCGCGCGGGTCTGATCTCTCAGAACTGAGATTACCCTTCATACTTCCTATGTGATGCCCTACTCCTGTGATAGACACCAGAATCGGGGATTATTAAAGAAATTTTATATGTAAGTTACTAATTTTATTATTTGTTGCTAATACAATATCTATCTCTCATCTTGGTGCGCTTTTGTGTTTTTTCTTGTTTTGCTGATATTGGTATCACCATCGGGGTTCCGGTGGAGACCACATTTGGAGGTGGGGGAGACACCTCATAAACACAGAAGCAGCAAGAGAACTGAGAGGGACCAACACTCCAAGCTTAAAGAGCCAGAGCGCGGACTGAACTTTTCATTTCTGTGAAGTTAGCATGTTTCAGTTAGAAACGGCTTTTTTTGCATAATGGTTATCATTGTAAAATGTAAAAAAATGCCATTACCCTTTCAACTTTTAAGTCCCTAACGGTCCAGTCAGCTTGGACATCTTCCACTACTTTGGTAATCACTATATCTCCGAAAACCGTCACTGGTTTGTTGTCTTCTGGCCAATACTGGTGACACCTTATCTAAGCGAAGAATTAGGTGTCAATTTGCATTCTAAGCATCACATCAGCAAATATTTTCTATTTTTTTTCCAAATATTTATATGTATTAATTTTGACATATGGAGCTATTATATTGACATACGGTATGTAATAATGCACTTACCCTTCCTTTCTCAAAACACTGTGTAAGCATTACAATGGTCTTTGCTCTAGTTTCCCAAACCATTCTCCAAAAATCTCCTACTGTTCCAGCCAAAGGTCCCTGGGTAGCAATAAACTCATTTGGACAAATATATCCCTGAAGTGGACAGAAATATAGAAAGCTACTGTTACATAGGTATGCCAATGCTTTGTGTAAAATGTGATAACTCTTGCATTTCTTTGATTTCTAATTTGTAGTTAGTTTCAAAGTTTCTACAGTCCTCTTTCCCCACTGTGCTATATTTCCGGCACAGAGGAGGCCGCATATCAGAATGCATATTTTAATGTAAAGATGTGACATTTATTTTATGGGAGGTTTCTCTGTATTGGCATTAATCCATGTCATGGTTTTGCTGCAGTGCAGTCTTATAAACAGCGCTAAAGTACATTTATCAATAAAAAAAAAACTACATTAAAAAACAACTGCCACTAACAAAAAAAATAAAAGTGCCCGGTGGCTTGGTGCACAAGCTATTGAAACTAATACCTTCATTATTAGAACAGTTTTTATGTTATAACAATGGATAGCTAATTACAGCATTTAGTTCAAATAGTTCCATACTGTATAATTAGAACAGAACATCCCCTCTGTTTCTTCCTCTCATCCTACACCTCTTCCTAACTCTCCTCCTGCCTTCCTTGACTCTTTTTCCACTGTCTCAGAGGAGGATGTGTCGCTGTTGATCGCCTCTTCTCCCTCTACCACTTGCCCTCTTGACCCCATTCCCTCCCATCTCCTAAAACCTCTTGCTCCTACTATAATCCCTACGCTCACACACATTTTTAACTCCTCCCTCTGCTCTGGAACCTTTCCATCCTCCTTGAAACATGCAACAGTCATACCATTACTCAAAAACAGCAAGCTTGACCCTACCTGTCTTTCTAACTATCGACCTCTCTCCCTCCTGCCTTTTGCCTCTAAACTCCTTGAACGTCTTGTATTCTTTCGCTTGCTCCATTTTCTCAACACCTATTCTGTCCTAGACCCTCTACAATCTGGCTTCCGCACTGCTCACTTCACGGAAACAGCCCTCACTAAAATAACTGACGACCTCCATGCTGCCAAAGACAGAGGTCATTACACTCTGCTCATATTACTCGACCTCTCTGCAGCATTTGACACCGTGGACCACCCTCTTCTCCTTCACATTCTCCATACTCTTGGTATTCGGAACAAAGCTCTATCCTGGATCTCATCTTACCTCTCCCATCGTACTTTCAGTGTCTCTTCTGCTAACACCTCCTCCTCCTCTATTGATCTCTCTGTGGGGGTACCCCAGGGCTCTGTCCTGGGACCTCTTCTCTTTTCTCTGTACACACTCTCTCTAGGTGACCTAATAACATCTTTTGGGTTCAAATATCACCTCTATGCTGACGACACACAAATATACTTTTCAACACCTGACCTTATACCTGCTGTACAAACCAAAGTTTCTGAATGTCTCTCTGCTATATCATCCTGGATGGCCCTCCGCCGCCTTAAACTCAACATGGCTAAAACAGAGCTCCTCATACTTCCTCCCAAACCTGGCCCTACTACCTCCTTCCACATTACTGTTGAAACTACAATCATTCACCCAGTAGCCCAAGCACGCTGCCTAGGGGTCACACTAGACTCCACTGTCACATTCGCCCCTCACATTCAAAACATTTCTAAAACTTTACACCCTTTCCTCTGCAATATAACAAAGATACGCCCTTTCCTCTGTTGCTCGACTGCTAAAACTCTGACTCAGGCCCTCATTTTCTCCCGTCTTGATTACTGTAACCTCCTGCTGTCCGGCTTTCCTGCCTCTCACCTGTCTCCCCTACAATCTATCCTAAACGCTGCTGCCAGAATCACTGTACTCTTTCCTAGATCTGTCTCAGCATCTCCCCTCATGAAATCCCTCTCCTGGCTTCCGATCAAATCCCGCATCTCAAACTCCATTCTTCTCCTCACTTTTAAAGCTTTACACTCTTCTGCCCCTCCTTACATCTCAGCCCTAATTTCTCATTATGCACCATCCAGACTCTTGCATTCTTCTCAAGGATGTCTTCTTTCTACCCCCTTTGTATCTAAAGCCCTCTGCTGCCTTAAACCTTTTTCACTGACTGCCCCACACCTCTGGAATGCCCTTCCCCTCAGTACCCGACTAGCACCCTCTCTATCCACCTTTAAGACCCACCTTAAGACACACTTGCTTAAAGAAGCATATGAATAGCACTGTGGATATTCTGAACACATGATACATAAAGCTTGGCCCCATGCAGACGCACTTACCAGAACTCCCTCCTAACTGTCTCTGTACGTTCTCCCTACCTACCAATTAGACTGTAAGCTCCTCTGGGCAGGGACTCCTCCTCCTTAATGTTACTTTTATGTCTAAAGCACTTATTCACATGATCTGTTATTTATATTATCTGTTATTTATTTGATTACCACATGTATTACTACTGTAAAGCGCTATGTACATTAATGGCGCTATATAAATAAAGACATACAATACAATACAATTAGATATTCAGTTTTAGCTAACAAAACCAGAATTTCCCATTTTTATTTCTGTATTCCCACTAGCTATAAAGGAATATGTAAAAGAGGCATATTTCATAACATAAAGATACATTTGAAAGCATTGAAGTATTCATGCATACAGTGGGTATATATAAAAGGTGTGTTTCAGGCATACGTGCAAAAACTAGAGTTAAGTAGAGTACTTGTATACTTACAGAAACATAGCTTGCGTTGATGTAATCTGAGCCAGGTACACCAGCGTCCGCAATAAGTTTCACCCTGTTATTGTTATCTGTGAAAGAAATGTTATTTATCTTAGAATAAGTTTAGCAAAAATATATATATTTTTTATTATGTCATTGATTTGATATATTTATGGTTTTAACAAAAATAGGGAATGTGAAAGCCTTCTAAAGACAAACTACCGGTACCACTTTATTCTTGGAAGAGTCCCTATTGGCAGAATTGGCAATTTTGCTATCAGTTAGCTTGGGACTTGGCCGATATTTACTAAGCACTGCTATTCCACATGACATCTTCCAGTGTTGGCATACACCTTATGGTCTTTTCACTTGAATGGGCTAGACGTGACGTGTCTTCTTGTGGCATAGCACCCCTTAGTAAATATGGGCCTTTATGCTTTTACTGCTAGAAAAACTCTAATACTGTGCTGCTTTGAAGATTTCACGACAGGTTGCAGAACCACTGAAAAATAAATCTGATATGAAAGTTATTAAATTATGTTTACCTGACTCTAAGGACTCCTTATAGCATCTTGCTATATGAAGTGATTCAGGGGCGGTACTACTCACCGTTGGGCCCACTTTCAGAAAAAACACAGGCACCCACTCTCTTCTTTCCCTTCCCCTTTACCAATACCTGTGCAGCGGGGTCATACCCAGCGACTGTGGCTACACCAGCCGGAGCTCACCCCGGGGTTGATTGCAGAAGTTGGCCTAAACGTTTGGTGGGGCCTAACATAGGTGTTAGGACCGCCTGGGTGGGCTCCCTTTGCCTGTGGGTAAGGCCCTTCTCGCCCCCCTGCTGCACAGCTAGGGCACCTCAGCAGAGAAGAGAGAGGGGGCCCTGTGGAAATGCCAGAATGCTGTAGTAGTATGGATGGACAGGTCCTAAACAGTCAGGGCCCTGGTGCAGCTGAACCAGGTAGTTCCGCCACTGATGTGACTCCTGGAAATTGTAAGAGATTATGTTTGGCAAGGAGGAGGGGGTGGTAATATTTTATTGTAGACAATGAGGGTTATTCATTGAAGTGTGATATTGCAGATTGGTCACTACTGCATGGAAACTCCTATTGACTGAAAGGGTACTATCGCACTTTAATGAATAAGCCTCCCCTCCCCCTAAAATCACCTATTTCATTCTCCTTATTAGTGGAACCAATTTCCCAGCCCTTCAAAATATTGCAATGTCTGTGTTCCCCTATAATATATGTTATTAGTTTGCAACATTATATTTAGGTTCAAATTAAAGCTGTTTCCTTGCCCAGTATTTATCCTTTGCAGCTGTTTGATTGCCTTCAAAAGAGTTACACTGTACCTAATTCCATATGACACCTATAATTAATTTAAAATATTTTTTAAAGTTAGTCTGCAGACATGGGGAGCAGAGATTTGGAAGGTATTTAATTTCCCCGGGCTACTCTCTTATTTGTAATTCACTCTGTGTTCAGCAAGTGCTTGCACAGCCAGAGCCTCACTCTCCCGTCCTCTCATTATCTTTATTGGCTCTGTGACAAGGTGGGATAAGGGTAAAAAAACACTTGACACTTACCCGTTCAGAGGTCCTTCAGAAAATGATCTTGTAATTAATTCCCCCAAAATGTAAGTAGCCACATGATTGCCATTAGAATAGTCAGATTTGTGTAATGAAGCCCATTAGACTATTCAATACAATACAAAAGATGGTCTTTAGCTGGCTTCATGGGATTGAACCTTTATTAAAACCTTATGCTATGTTTTTCATAATGCAAGAAGGCCAACAGTTACAAAGAAAGGAGAAAATGTTATATATATTGCATATGGAGCTGAACTGTCATTCGTTCATGTCATGAAGGGCCACACTAGTTGCCACCAATGTATGTTTATCGGTTAACACCAATTTGGGAATATTAATATGAACAAATTCTTCCTTATTCCTCCCATCGAGGGTCCTGTTTAATGCTGTAATACATGTGTTCATACAGTATGCCTACTTAGTCCTTCATCTCTGTACATTCCCACTGATTTCCTTTCTCGCTACTTGACAGTTACAGGGGCCAGATTAAATCCCCTTGGGTGCTGACAATTGAACAACCCTGGTATAGAGTATACATAACCAGCATTAAAATAGAGCAAAGAATATGTTTTAAATAAGGAATACATAACAGCTGCTTCAAAAACGGTATATCAAAGCATACAGATACATTAACTAAGGAATGCAATACTAAATGCCTTACAACACAGTTAATGCTTAAAATAATAAAGGCATTTCTAATTAATTGAAAGTACAGGCAGTACTGACTACAGAGACAGACTTCTGTCAACCTTTTGTAAAAACTCTACAGCAGAATAATATTTGACTAGGTCACTATGACCTACAAAGAAACCTCTCCACTGCAGTCAAATCTGCCCTTATTATTATTTCCCCCATATCCTTAAGCAAATGAATGCAAAACATGGGGATTTAACAGTTTTCCCCCCTTTCTTTTTATGTGAGGGGAGAAAGAGGGTATGGGACGGCTGTCAAGAAAAGAATGTTAAAGAGGTTGGTTACTTGGGTCACATTACAAAGCTAAGACACTATTAAGTCTACAGTTTCTTGCACCTGCATATAAAAGCTTGTGGGTGCAATGTCACTCAGACACTCTGCTTTGGAACATGATGAGGGTCATTTCAAGATCACAGAGCAGTCGCAATGAGAAAAAGCTCTAGTTTGTAAAATAGGACTATAACTGTGCCGCGGTGTTAAGTGAAATATTTTTCATAAATGTGGTATTTAGAAATTCGGGAGAATATACTCACTTTCCATGTTATATGAACAGAATTCATATCAATGTTTGGGAATTTATCATCTAGGGTGCTAACGTTGCCCCCGACGGAGCCTCCATTAACCCTCTCAGTGTTATAGTGATGTAATGATATATTAAGATGTAAAGTGAAAAGTTTGGTTTATTGTACTCTCAATCATGCCATTTTTTAAACTAAAATATAGAATTTTGGTTGGTGAATTATGACATGTAAAGCCTGTGGCTGTGTGGGAGGACCCTCTTATTAGCTTGGTCACTCACCACTGATTTATAGTGTAAATCGATGCACTAAGCAACTTAAGAAAAGATCAGAAAATCTGGTAATGCCCTGTATTGCAGCTTGTGAAGGGTTCAGTGCTAACGGGTCCTCAGTGAGTTGTGCTAATAGGCTTTCCAGTGCTAGTACTGTACTTTAAATGACCTCCTGTAAAAGGTTTTGAATACAATATGTTATATTTCGCAACCAATGCATAAAATTAAATGACTCATTTCAATGTGTAGTGCAATATGTATAATGTCAAAAACATCAAGGGTGTACAAGAAAAATACATGGATTAGGTAGAAAATACATACATGGCTTTATGTTGGTGAAACGATTCTTTGACCTGTTCCACGGAAGATCCGCATCAGATATTGCAAGGTCTTCAAGAAACTTTGGGAGCTCCTGTAAAAAGAGGAATACACCTATCATTTAACCTGCTCCATGATTAACAGGGCAGTTGGTTCCAGTTGTTCGTTCTCTGACATGATCAATCAGATTTAATAAGTTAAACAGCTTTATGGCACTGATAAAACAGTCATTAAACAAATTGTCATTGAAGGCTTTTCAACTCCTTGTTCATGAGAAGAATGCAGCAATCTTAGACATTCTGTGTGCTTCACTATTTGTACAGTATGTGTAGTTCCATTTTCATTCCTATAGCTGCCCATTGCTACACATGTAGGCAACGTTATTCCACTCATTATCACACGATAACACGTTACCGCAAGTTTTAAAGCATTATCGTGCAATTAGCAATTGATTTCAAAGGAGCACTATTTGCATGCCTTACGGCACGATAACGGGTGCAAAAACATTGGCTAAATCTATATTCTCATAGAGCCTTGCAAAAAGTATAATTATTTATGTTCAGTGCATAATTGATAGTTATACGGTACTTACAGTAGCAACAGATATGTATGCTAAAGCAGTAGACAATTTAGTTATATATCTAGAAGTAATGGAGTGTAATATTAAAAATACTTTTTGATATAAACTCTCAGAAAAAAGGGCATCTCTTTGCATTATTGTAGCAAAGTACTTTGCTAAGTGGGTCAGTTTGTAATTTGCTCTGTAGGAAGAGTTAGAATGGGATTACATAATTTATTTTATAAAAAAAAAATGTATATATATGTATTATAATGAAAATTATCACACTGTTACATTGTGTCCATTTTTTACCTTTTCATATTGTTACAATCTGACAGGTTTGAGATAGCAAAACGTCCCCGACTGAAAGTCCCTTTCTTACATATGGGATAGATGTACAAACTCTGGCAATTGTAGGTTGCAACATTTTCAGTGTTTTACACAAATATTGCAATTTTCATGGAATTTGTGTAAAAGCTACAGTTGCTCTAAAATGGGAAACATTTTACAATTTTTGTCAAACCGCAAAAATATGGGGAAATCTTGCCAGATTTTCACATTAATTTACTTTATATGCAAGATCACCTAATCTAGCAATTTTTCAGGGAAAAATTTGCAATTTTTCTCAGATTTTTTCAAGAACTTCGGCAAACATTACTACATATGAGGCACAAATTCAGGGCCCCATTTATATTAATACTGACTGTCATTTTTTTCTCCCTCCTACATCCTCTCCCGATCCTGTCTCATCATCATCATCTCTCCCCCTACTCCTCATCACCATCTCTCCCCCTCATCACCATCACCATCAACAGCTCTCCCCTTCACCATCACCACCATCACCTGCTCTCCCTCATCATCATCTCTCCCCCTCATCACCATCACCAGTGCTCCCCCTCATCATCATAACCAGCTCTGCCCCTCATCATCATTACCATCACCAGCTCTCCCCCTCATCATCATTATCATCATCAGCTCTCTCCCTCATCATTATCACCACCTCTTCCCCTCATCACCATCACCAGCTCTCCCCTCACCACCATCACCAGGTCTCCCCCTCATCATCATCACATCATCAGCACTCCCCCTCATCATCACCAGTGCTCCCCCTCATCATCATCACCAGTGCTCCCCCACAACACCATCACCAGCTCTCCCCCTCATCATCATCACCATCACCAGCTCTCCCCCTCATCATCACCATCACCAGCTCTCCCCCTCATCATCATCATCATCATCATCATCATCATCATCAGCAGCAGCAGCTCTCTCCCTCATCATTATCACCACCTCTTCCCCTCATCACCATCACCAGCTCTCCCCCTCATCATCACCATAACCAGCTCTCCCCCTCATCATCATCACCACATCAGCGCTCCCCCTCATCTTCTTCACCAGTGCTCCCCTTCATCATCAGCTCCCCCTCATCATCAGCTCCCCCTCATCATCAGCTCCCCCTCATCATCAGCTCCCCCAAATCATCAGCTCCCGCACATAAACAGCTTCCTCTCATCATCAGCTCTCTCTTTCCCCTCTTCCCTCTCTCTATTTTTCTTTATTTCTATTTTCTTTATTTCTCCTCCTCAGCTTTCACTCTCCCCCTCAGCTTTCTCTCTCCCCCTCAGCTCTCTCTCCACCCTCAGCTATCTCTCCCATGCCTAACTTTGGCGAGAGGAGATGATGTTCAGAGGAGCAGCCGATAGAGGAGTTAGGAGTTGCGTTGTGGAAGCAGACACCGGAAGTAAGAAAGACTTCCAGGTCAGAGTGCTAGAGGGCGCTCCTCCCCTGCCGTCCTGCTCTGCCTGTGTAAGTGCAGATTCCTCCACCGGCTTATCTTCTGTTTAACACTACCGCCACCGCATACCATCTCCCAGTGCCGTCTCTACAGGGGAGGAGGGGAGGGCGGTCCCCCAAGAGCCCGGGCTCCCTGATGAGGCAGCAACAAACATAATATTGTGTTGTGCATAAAAACAAGATGCATCTCCATTTATACAGTCTACAGTATCTATCTCTTTGAGTTATTTTGCTTGTTTGCACAGAGGCATACTGTAGATGGGTGTCTTCTTTTACAAGCGATGTCTATAATAAATGATTATTTTCAGATTTATTTACCTGGATTTACATAAGAATTTTATATTATTTGTACCTATACAATACCAAAACAGTATGGGGCATATGTATCAAGGCAAAAGTGGTGAAATTCATGGACAACATAATTGCTCCACATGTATGTGTGTGTGTATATATATTTATATATATACACACACACACACACAGTGGTGTGAAAAAGAAGTACTGTCGCGGCCGAGTTTATTCGAGCATTTGCCCGGTCTCGGCCGCGACAGTAACCTGGCGCGTGCCGGGATGTCCCGGGCGCGCGCCGAAGCCTCGGAGGAGAGGCCCGCCGATCAGGGCTTCCCCCTCTCCTCTCCGGGTCCGCTGGGTCCCCCGGAACCCCCTGCCGCCGTCCCCCACATCGCGGGACACCAGGGCTCCCTCGGGGAGCCCTGGACGCGCGTGCAGGGGGCGCAGGCACCCGATGACGCGTGACCGCGCATCGGTGACGCGCGGCACGCCGAGGGGATGCCACTAGCAAGCCGGGAAATCTCCCGGCTTGCGGAACTGGCCGCACTCTAATAAAGTGTGCCGCCAGTGTACACCCTCTATGAATTCTATGGTTTTACATATAAGGACATAATAACAATCATCTGTTCCTTAGCAGGTCTTAAATTAGGTAAATACAACCTCAGATGAACAACAAAACATGACATATTACACTGTGTCATGATTTATTTAACAAAAATAAAGCCAAAATGGAGAAGCTATGTGTGAAAAACTAAGTACACCCTTACTGCTTCCATAGGAATTAAGATGCTAAGTAGCAGACAGGTGCTGCTAATCAAATGCCCTTGATTAATTGATCATCAGCAAGTGTGACCACCTCTATAAAAGCCGAAGTTTTAGCAGTTTGCAGGTCTGGAGCATTCAGGTGTGTGTTAACACAATGTCAAGGAGGGAAAAACATCAGCAATGATCTTAGAGAAGCAATTGTTGCTGCCCATCAATCTGGGAAGGGTTATAAGGCCATTTCCAAACAATTTAAAGTCCATCATTATACAGTGAGAAAGATTATTCAAAAGTGGAAAACATTCAAGACAGTTGCGAATCTTCCCAGGAGTGGATGTCCCAGCAAATTCACCCCAAGGTCAGACAGTGCAATGCTCAGAGAAATTGCAAAAAACACAAGAGTAATATCTCAGACTCTACAGGCCTCAGTTAGCATGTTAAATGTTAAAGTTCATGACAGTACAATTAGAAAAAGACTGAACAAGTATGGTTTGTTTGGAAGGGTTGCAAGGAAAAAGCCCCTTCTCTCTAAAAAGAACATGGCAGCACGGCTTAGGTTTGCAAAGTTGCATCTGAACAAACCACAAGACTTCTGGAACAATGTCCTTTGGACAGACGAGACCAAAGTGGAGATGTTTGGCCATAATGCACAGCGCCACGTTTGGCGAAAACCAAACACAGCATATCAGCACAAACACCTCATACCAACTTTCAAACACCGTAGTGGAGGGGTGATGATTTGGGCTTGTTTTGCAGCCACTGGACCTGAGAACCTTGCAGTCATTGAGTCGACCATGAACTCCTCTGTATACCAAAGTATTCTAGAGTCAAATGTGAGGCCATCTGTCCGACAGCTAAAGCTTGGCCGAAATTGGATCATGCAACAGGACAATGATCCCAAGCACACCAGCAAATCTACAACACAAAAGCTGAAAAAGAAAAGAATCAAGGTGTTGCAATGGCCCAGTCAAAGTCCAGACCTCAACCCGATTGAAATGCTGTGGCTGGACCTTAAGAGAACTGTGCATAAACAAATGCCCACAAACCTCAATGAACTGAAGCAATGTTGTAAAGAAGAGTGGGCCAAAATTCCTCCAAAATGATGTCAGAGACTGATAAAGTCATACAGAAAACGATTAGTTCAAGTTATTGCTGCTAAAGGTGGTTCTACAAACGATTTAATCATAGGGTATACTTAGTTTTTCACACATGGCTTCTCTATTTTGGCTTTATATTTGTTAAATAAATCATGACACGTGTAATATGTCAAGTGTTGTTATTCATCTGATGTTTTATTTACCTAATTTTAAGACCTGCTAAGGTACAGATAATTGCTATTATGTCCTGATATGTAAAACCATACAATTCAAAGAGGGTGTACTTTCTTTTTCACACCACTGTATATATAAAAGAAAAAAACCCTACTGATTTCATCCTTTTGACATCTGGTGCAGTTTGTTGCAACAGAATTGCACCACTTTTGCGTTCATACATATGAGCTATATTAGGTACATACTTGTGGCACTGTGGAGCATTGCTTGACTTATATGTAATGGTTCACAGCTGTTACAACCTAAAAGCTTCTCCGAAAATACTAAAATATCTCTACTATTGAAATTCTCTCTAGAGACCATAGACAAAGGTATGAAAGCAATGCACTGAAAGTGCAGCATTTATTCAAATCTGAGATCACTGCCGCTATAAATATTATATACTGTAGGGAATTATTGAGAAATGTGTCAGAAAACTGACAACTGTGGTTAAAAACTGTAGAAATGTGTCCATTAAGTGGATGTATGTAGGGCTGAAGGAGTAGGCACTGAATGAAAACAATAATACAGACTATGAAGCAGCTTCAAATTGTAGTGTCAGCTCTTTGTAACCTTGTGGAAGTCCCTTTATCACCCTACACCTCAGGCACCAAAATTAGACTGTAAGCTCATCAATGGAGGGAATGTGTCTGTAAAATTCTATGTACAGCAAAATATATCATACACTATTTTGAAATTGTTCAGCGCTGTGAGTACCATTGGGAGAAAAGAGTTCTATGAAATAAAGTTATCAAACAGTATATAAGCAAAAATAAATAATCATACGTGTGTGTGTGTGTGTGTGTGTGTGTGTGTGTGTGTGTGTGTGTGTGTGTGTGTGTGTGTGTGTGTGTGTGTGTGTGTGTGTGTGTGTGTGTGTGTGTGTGTGTGTGTGTGTGTGTGTGGTCTCCTTAAAACCCTCAGAAAGTTGCTTTGTCTTTGTGTTCCCCAGGTGCCAAACACTAGATACTGCACAGAGATTTCACTGATATCAGAGGAGAAGTGTGGAGCATGAAATGTGCATGTAAAAGAAATTCCGTAAAACTGAGAATGTGACACAAATAAGGGGAAATGAAAGATAAAGTGGAAGAGGGGACAAAAGTAAAGGTGTGACACAGAGAAAATGTAACATTACCAAAATGTTCCCGTTGTGCAGAGTATATGCAAAGATTCCAGAGGTGCAGTAACAAAAATGCTAAAAATACATTTATCATCCAATTAAGGGGGTAAAACAAGCACAGAGTGGTGGACAAGACGCAAGAGATTACTGGGTAATATAGAAGAGTAGAAGGAAAAGGGAAAGTAATGCCAAATCCCTCAGACTTTTCCTTTCTTTCCTTAAACATTACAATTACTTTACACAAAAATAAATGTTTATATTTAATGACCTAAAAATTGCATGCACCATTGCTATTTCATAAAACTGTAAAGTGAACCACACCGAAAAGGAAATATAAGTGTAACGAAATATATTTGGTTGTACTGGAAAATAAAGCAAAGATGGAAATGTACCCCCCTCATCCCCACCCCTCCTATTCTTTTTTTGTACCCTATCCCTCCCATCCCAAAAATAACTTGTGTAAAAAAAACAATAAAATACAAGTTTAAAAAAAAAATTGCATGCAGAACTTGTTGAACAAACAATAATTTGGCAAGCCATTTATATCTCTTAATAAATGCATTTGTATTACTTATTGCAGTTGTGTGTTATGATGCTTTTATAGTAACAATGGTATGCAGCATATATGAGGGTCTTAAGGTAATGGGCCAGATGGACTAAATATAATCAACATAACAATTACTTACGAACTGAAGTTAAGGAAGAGGCTGAAAATCTCATAAAGCAAGAATCTATAAAACGTTGATAGCCTATTACAAATATCATTTTACCTATAAATGTATTTGATTTTCTACAGGCTAAGAGAGTTCTGTAGCTCATACTAAAATCCCATCTGTGTCCAGACATTTTTGATGGAGGGACAAACATCTTTATTGCCCTGATTAGCCTCAGCTTTGAGCCACAACATAAATAGCTTAGTCTTACAGTATGTGTTGGTGACATCACCCATCAAATGTGGATCATTTTAAAATGTAAGAGATCAGATATATTATTCTTACTGAGAAACGTTGCTTTTGTAAAGGAGAGACTATTAAGAGCTAGGGGAAGTCATTTAACAAAGTCTCCCGATTGCAAAACTGGGGCAAAAAAGTGAAGGGTTTTTTTTTGTCCTTTAATACATTTGAAGCATTCTTTTTGCATCATTTATGCAGCTGGGAGACTTAAACGCACATGGTCTTGCAACATCATGTTTGACCCCCTTTACTTCTAGAGGGTTCTATCCTGATGCTGAAAAGGCTTAGAAAAGGCTATACAACATTTCTACACAAACTGGCACAGCAACGTTCTTTCTGCCTTTGCAGCATTCTTTGGCCTCCACAAATTCGCTCCAAAATGTAATGCGGTCCAAAATGTATACAATAATTACTGTGCGTAAAGAGATTCAAGAAGTGGTAAAACAATAAGCCAGGTTATCATAGTGTTTCGGCCCATGTACTGGCAAAAAAACTTATCAGTTATATTATGCAAGCTACTGTAAGCTCACCTTTGCCAGGCACACAAGGTGAATATTTCTGTATACTTTAGGTAGCAATGTACAGTAGCTTGTAAAACCCAAATCAGTGTAGCATTACTATCTAAACAATCAACCTTGTAATTGGGTATTGATTATCAAGGCTACAGTCCTCATGGTCCCACATGCTTAAAAATGGACATGAAATGTGACACATGAAAATTACTGGAGGTCTTGCAATGTTGTGACAACTGCTGGTAACATACCAAAAATTCTTCCTGAAACTTTAGGTTGTTATTTGTGCACAGCTCCTCGACATGTTGTAGAAAACCTTTCTTGCTTATCGGCCTAGAGAGAAAGTGCAAGATTGAGTTACTTATGCGCCCCGATATGAATATTTCTTAACATTTCAAACACTGCAGCATGTATATTTATAGCTAATGAGCTTATTCAATTCCATACCCAACGGAACTAGAGTATTTGCATTTACAGCTTTAACAACATAAAAGTACTGTAGTGTTCTCATAGTTACATGGTTTCTCAGCCCTAAGAAGTTTAAATGTCCCGGAATTACTTCTCAAGCTAAAACACAGACATGCAGGTTTCACCCTAGAGAGAGAAAGCATTTCTCCAGTTACCATGCAATTAGTCATGCTTTTATGATTTATTCTCAGGTTGAAGGCTGCTCTTGTAAATGAATGAAAAAGCACCACACATTAACACTCATCATACTACTAAATCCATAGGCACAGAAAAAAATATTTAGCCAACTTACTTGAGTGATTTCCTATAACTAAGTAACCTGTAACAGAGACTGTGTTAAAATGTTGGTGAAGCACATGTGAATTACAATAAAGCCTAAGATACAATGATATTTTCTTGTAAAAAAAAGACTTCCATCATGCTGCTTCCTCACACTATTAGTTAATTTTACTTACATTTAAATTAAATAAAACACAATTGGCCTAATGTATTCATGATGCAATATTTCTAGAACGTATTGTAATGTGTTAAAAAAAAATAGTTGATTATAAAAAAAAGAGAGCCCTGTTCAAAAGAATAATCTTATTTACTATTAGCTAGATATTCTGAAATAAATAATGTGTGTTTTCTTGTAATACTGAGAGCTGTAGCAGATTATGGCACAACCTAATTTCAGAAAATACTGTATTACAGTATGTTACTGGCAACTAAAAAAAGCTGAAAAGCCAAAAAAGTGCCAAACAGTGTGTTCAACCTATTTTATTGTTCTTCAGTATGTGTTAAATACTGGTACAGCTGACACAACTAAATGTTTTAGGTGAGTGCAATCTCATCACCTTTTAGGATGCAATTGCTGCAAGCGTTTGTTCTAAGTTTTATCAAATATACAGTATCATATTCATTTTAATATTTTCTCCCCAATGCGGGGGAGAAATAAGGACACAGGTCCTTATTCAATACGCTATAAAACACTCTTCAATTTGCTCAGGAGGATTTCCGCTCCATTTATAAGCAAAGAAGGCTGAGTAGCTGGGTTGGTCCATTCTAGTTGTAGTAACAAAGGAGTGAGAGGGAGTACTGTAGGTGGTACAGTATGATACCTGTTATTGGACCAACAAGTAGTTGAAATGATACAAGCTTTGGAACATCTCAGGATCCTTCACAAGGCATGGCAGAAATACATAAACAAAATATTATAAACAGGCATACCCCGGTTTAAGGACACTCACTTTAAGTATACTCGCGAGTAAGGACATATCGCCCAATAGGCAAACAGCAGCTCACGCATATGCCTGTCAGCACGTCCTGAACAGCAATACCAGCTCCCTACCTCTTACTGAAGCTGTGTGCAAGCGGGGAGACTATAGAGCCTGTTACAAATGTGTTATTTACATCAGTTATGCACGTATATGATAATTGCAGTACAGTACATGCATCGATAAGTGGAAAAAAGATAGTGCTTCACTTTAAGTACATTTTCGCTTTACATACATGCTCTGGACCCATTGCGTATGTTAATGCGGGTATGCCTGTACAGTGTTTGTGGTTGCAATGCATATAAACAAAACACTATAATAATATTCCGTTCCTGTATTTCTGCCATACCTTATGAAGGACCCTGAGATGTTCGAAAGCTTGTAACATATCAACTACTTGTTGGTACAATAAAACGTATCAATCACCTACTCTCCCTCCTTTGTACCTCCATTTATTTGAACTTGAATGGACCTAAAAACATCCAGAGCTAGAAGAAGACAGCTTCATCATCTTTTATAATGGCCATAATGGCTAGTTTGGCCAGTATTATTGCACCAATTGTACTGAATAATAATCCTAATAATTTTTACTTGTTTCAAGTTATATAATATACAGGCTAGTAAAAATTATATAATTGTTATTCTTTATTCTATTCTATAAGTAATTAAAGTGTGTATATATATATTTTTTTACTTGTTTCAAGTTATATAATATATATTTTTTTTTTTTTACTTGTTTCAAGTTATATAATATACAGGCTAGTAAAAATTATATAATTGTTATTCTTTATTCGATAAGTAATTAAAGTGTTTATATATATTTAATTACTTATAAAATAGATCATATTAGGATCATTATTCAGTACAATTGGTGCAATAATACTGGCCAAACTAGTCATTATGGCCATTATAAAAGATGATGAAGCTGTCTTCTTCTAGCTCTGGATGTTTTTAGGTCCATTCAAGTTCAAATAAATGGAGGTACAAAGGAGGGAGAGTAGGTGATTGATACGTTTTATTGTACCAACAAGTAGTTGATATGTTACAAGCTTTCGAACATCTCAGGGTCCTTAATCAGGTATGGCAGAAATACAGGAACGGAATATTATTATAGTGTTTTGTTTATATGCATTGCAACCACAAACACTGTACAGGCATACCCGCATTAACATACGCAATGGGTCCAGAGCATGTATGTAAAGCGAAAATGTACTTAAAATGAAGCACTATCTTTTTTCCACTTATCGATGCATGTACTGTACTGCAATTGTCATATACGTGCATAACTGATGTAAATAACACATTTGTAACAGGCTCTATAGTATACCCGCTTGCGCACAGCTTCAGTAAGAGGTAGGGAGCTGGTATTGCTGTTCAGGACGTGCTGACAGGCATATGCGTGAGCTGCTGTTTGCCTATTGGGCGATATGTCCTTACTCGCGAGTGTACTTAAAGTGAGTGTCCTTAAACCGGGATATGCCTGTATATAATATTTTGTTTATGTATTTCTGCCATGCCTTGTGAAGGATCCTGAGATGTTCCAAAGCTTGTATCATTTCAACTACTTGTTGGTCCAATAACAGGTATCATACTGTACCACCTACAGTACTCCCTCTCACTCCTTTGTTACCACAACTATTAGGACATATATTAGGACAAAGCCCTAGAGTCATCAAAGTCTGTTAGGCCAAAAATAAAGTATTGTAGGCAACAACAAAAGTTATTTTTAGGGTATAAATCTAATTTTTTGTTTGATAAAGTTTTTTTTCCTATGTGGTGCTGGCTGTTTTTTGTTTGTGTTATTGGTACTGCTAAAAATAAAGAATTTAAAATATCAGAAACAGCACCAAATTTACTAAATACCAAAAGTTTAGTCACTTTGATGCTAGTCATCAAGTCTCGATATTTATCAGAACCAGCTTAATGCCTCAAAATACCACATTTGTTTAAATGACCTACCCTAGGCTGGCGTTAGCCCCATAATATAATGGCCATTACATACATAGGCCAAATAAGTTAAACCAAAATGGAATAGGTGATAAAAATGTAACTATAATAAATGTAACTCGATAGTAACCCCTTAGTAGCACAAGTGGTCAGCAAGCCATAGGTTTCCATTACTAGCTAACCACTAAATGTTATAAAGGGATTAACACATTAATAAAATTACACTACCTTACCCCCTATGGCTACCATAGTGACTAGTAAGACAAGCAAGGGGTTAACCTCTATCATCCAAACCCGGGGGCCTAACAACCATCCCCTGGGCCATTACCCCCAACACCCACTCCACTACCCCTCCAACAATCATAACGCCCCCTGTTGAGTAATGACAAATAGCTCTATTAGCTAAATGTAGTTATTAGGGCTTTTGGCCACTAAAAGTACAAACATTCAAGTAATTAAAAATATATATTACTATTAAAAGTTAAAACTGTGAACATTATTAAATATTACATTTGAAACATAAATCTATTGATTGTCACTGTGACTACCTAGACCCTCTCAATGGGAGCTTAGATAGCCACATTTGCAATTAATGGAAAGCTGTAAGAATATTGGGGAATTTACCACACCCAGGATGAAGACTATATTCATCTTCAGGGCTCTAGCCCCCTGGAACGAATCCTAAAAAAGGTAAATACCAAACAATAAAACCCCCCATAAAAACAGTCCATGGTCCAATGGCCCAAAAAACAGAAAAAAATAGAAATCCTATAAACTAATCAATCCAGTTCCGATGTCATATTTGTAATCCAGGTCTGATTTCCTATTTCTAATCCTTTGTCATCTATGGCATGTGATGGGGGATCCTCAACTTCACAAGATCCTCTGTTGATTGAAGAATCTCCTTCTGTAAGTATTTCTTATCTTCTTTACTTCTTAAAAAAACATAATCTTTCTTCTTTTTTATACCACCAAATGTGGCCTCTGAAATGGCTTCCGGGCAGGGCAACCTGAACCTTTATAGTGGCTAGGGCCACTCAAATCGATACATAGTATATCAATCAGATTTCATGCTTTACCATGTGCTTCCCTCCATTTATTATGTCAAACCAAGCTCCCCCTCGTTAGCACAATCTGTAATGTTATAATAAACGGAGGGAAGCACATGACACACCAAGCAATCTGCTTGGTTGATTTACAATGTGTCCCTATGACATCTTCTGTGATTGCCCTAGCCACTATAAAACGCCAGTACCCTCGCAGAAGACCATAAGTCATCATGGAGGCCACATCCAATGGTGAAGATTGAAGAAGAAAACAAAGTCTTTTAAGACTAAAAGAAAAAAAGAAGACAAGAAATACATACAGTACAGAAGAAAATTCTGCCATTAACAGAAGATCCATGGGTTTGTTTCAAATCCCATCACAAGCGATGGATTACAAATAGGCCATCGGACCAAGATTGATTGTTTTTGGTGGGATTTTTATTTTATTCTCTTTTTCTGGTCCATTGGGCCTTGTATTGTATTTTCATGTTTTTTTTTTAATGGTTCGGAATCAGCCCTTTGGGAATTGGTTCCAGGGGGCTACAGCCCTAAAGATGAGGACAGCCTTCATCCAGAGTGGGGTAAATTATCCAATTTTCATACAGCTTGCCATTGATAGCCACACAGGCAATCTAGGCTGCCATTGAGAGGACCTAGGTAATCACAGTGACAATCAATGGGTTTATGTTTAAAATGAATTGTTTTATAATAATAATTAAATATTTACATTTTTAATGGTACTGTTTTTTTTTTAATTCCTTTCATGTTTGGCTAATAGGGCTATTGGCCATTACTCAATGGGGGAAGTGTTATGTTTGTTGTGGATGTAGGTGTAGGTTGGCTGGGTGTTGGGAGTAGTTGCCCCCGGTAGGATGGTTAGGTCCCCATGGGTGGTGGTGGTATGGATTAACCCCTTGTTTGCCTTAGTGGTTATTAAAGCATTTGCATGGCATCAAAAGGTAGTATGTAGTGTAGTTTTACTAATATTAACCCGATTGCTGCCTATGATGTACCTTGGTAGCAACAGGCAATAATTGGGTTAATGTCATTTCTACTATAGGGCTATGTAATCATTTATACTACATAACCCTATGGTAAAAATATGACATTACCCTCCCCAGTGATCATCATGCTATAATTAACGTGTGATTATCCATTCTGTTAATTATCGCATTGCGGCTAGTGTTAAAATATTACACCCCGAAAAATAGTACCACAATATAGCTGACTTAGGCCTCAAAATTGCAGTAATACGACCCAGTCTTTTTTTTCCAGGTGCAATATTAGCTCAATTTTAACAGATTAATGACTAGGCCAAAGAGTCTGCAACTAAATATTAATTAGTACTGCAGTAAAGGGGAATGCAGTGACATGGCAAAAGCCATCCAGAACTTCCACTGCTTGTTCACCTATTGCGGTTAACCATGGTCAACAAATTTAGAGACCAATACTTTAACCAGCAGGCAGATTTGTTCTCCTTTGTTAAACAGAATGCCACAAATGTATGTGTGTTTTATTTACAGTTAACCTAGTGCGGTCTATGTTGCTTTCTGTTTTTAAATTAAATGTATACAGGCATACCCCGGTTTAAGGACACTCACTTTAAGTACACTCGCGAGTAAGTACATCTCGCTCAATAGGCAAACGGCAGTTCACGCATGCGCCTGTCAGCACTTCCTGAACAGCAATACCAGCTCGCTACCTGTACCGAAGCTGTGCGCAAGCGGGGAGACTATAGAGCCTGTTACACATGTGTTATTTACATCAGTTATGCACGTATATGATGATTACAGTACAGAACATGCATCAATGTGGGAAAAAGGTAGTGTGCTTCACTTTAAGTACATTTTCGCTTTACATACATGCTCCGGTCCCATTGCGTACGTTAATGTGGGGTATGCCTGTATTCTACACCTTGAATAATTCATGTTTAACTCTGTATATGTAGACTAACAAATGTGTCTGCGCTGTGAACTTTGATTTATTTCCATTTAAACCACACCAACTACAAATCAAATTTATGGATACTTGTGGTCAAATCCGACATTTAGCCAGCTTCAAATGTATCAGCTTCAGATGAGTATATGTTCTTTTTATTTTAAATACTATGAATTTGTTGTAACTGTGGATACCCACCGTATGGTATACAATTTCATGTCTGGGTTTTCCTGAGTCTAGCAAAAGTCTGATTCTGCTCAGATTACAATTCACACATCCAAAGAGATGCCATGTATTTTTGTTGGCAGAACTGATGTATGTCATATTGTCACATAAATTGCAAACTCTCTCAAAGTTAGTAAATGTAAAGCATGTTGCTGGAACATTAACAGAAAAATGTTCTATGTTGTCATAGGTTTTTGTAAGGGACTCATATGTACTATAGTAGTTTTTTCTTAAGCCACAAATGATAACGTATCTAATACTCTGATTCTGGCTAAATAAAAAGTACTGAAGTCTAAAAGATGCAATCTAATATACAGACAGGCATACATATGTACAGTGTGTATTAGAATATATCATCATTGTACAGGTAAAAGTCATTAACTACATTATTCTTTGAGTACTGAGGAAAAGGCGATTAAATGTTCTTTTTGACATTATTTCAATATCATACTTAATAAGTTTTATGTTTTGGTAACTGAATTATGACTAAATAGGCACTTAATGAGTTTTTCAATAGAAATATCAAGACATTTCAAGTCAGGAAGGGCATTTAGTGAGTTTCTGCCAAAAATGTACTTAATGATTTTTACCTTTACAACGACGATATGTTCTGCAAATCCCCATATGAAATGTTGAAATACTATGATTTTACTTAGAAGTTAAAGCTCTAAATTACTATACACAAAGTATATCACAATAAGACCAATGTCTTTAATACTAATTCAGCACCATGGAAAACATGCTTCCCACTACAGAACGTCAAAATGAAGGCTAGATTAACTAAAAGAAGCGATCAAAAGGAGGAAGGTCGTGTGTAAGATCCATGATTACAGTTACAAATGTGCAAGCAAAATAGAAAAATAGTTCACACAAAACAAGAGCATGTTCATGTGAGCCTCTAATGGAGTTAAACTAAGCATTTAAGTGTGGTAGCATTTACTGCGTGATACTAGCCATTCAACTAAAGGGTTGGCATTACGCAGTAGCAACTATTGTGATTTTATTCACCACATTTCTTAAAATCCATCTAATACTTGATGCTATGTTGTATAAGATTTTCGCCTCTTGAACAATGCTTCCATTAGTGTCGTTTTGGAACAGGATGTTCCATTTTACTGAGAAAATACAAAGTACACAAACACGTAAAAAGACTACACAGTTACAAGACGTTTGGTGCCATATGGATTACATCTGACTAAATGTTAGTCCATTTAAAAATAATACAGTATGGGTTAGAGTTTTCATTTCTATGTTTTTATTTATGAAGTACATATATATTTTATTTACTTCTGATGATAAACTAAAAACAGTTTATATAAGTTTAATACAGACTTCTCTACTGGAATGATATGATGTTTAAACATTTCTGTGAAATTGTAATATATGGTTAAGACTCACGTAAATATAAAAATCTGCAGTTGTCCAAATGTATGTTTATGATGCTTTTTAATAGTACGTGCAGATACAGACACAGACACACATACTGTATAGTATGTATGTGTTTTTTTTTTTTTAAACCATATACTACAAAAATAAATGTGTTGGGTCCTTGCGTTGTGTTCCCATCTTGCTTTACTTTAGAAGTCCTGGTATGATAACCACTTGATGGAAGCACTGGCTCATTTGGCACTGCTTATATGATAGTATATAAGAGCACACAAACACCCCAGGATTAGTGACTTACTGGATCACATATATGTCCTTGCGTCTAAAGAAAAATGAAGAATATCTGGAAGTAAAGATCCATGAACAATTATATATATATATATAGGCAGTACTTAGAGATGAACACCTTTTTTTATTTAACACGTTTTCAATATTTTATTTTGATATCACAACAGATTTATATCATAAACCATATTATCATAACTATTCTAAGCAGCAATGTCTGTGAGTTACCTTAACCATTTAGAAATAGAACATTTAAAAATGCACCTCTCCAGATTTAGTACATTTGAAGAGACGCGAGGTTTCAGCTCTGTGCACTACAATTTCATCTATGAATTACTCTCATGTTCGTCCCAAAAAAAGGTATCACAACCTGCAACGAATTTACACTTATCCGGGAGCAAAACTGGTACATGAACGTCAAACTCAAAATGTAATAATAATTTTAAAAGACCGTTTTCGGATCGCTGGCAGTACGGTTCATGTGTTCTAACACTATTCCTCAGGGCAAAAGGTGCAGTGAAGAGTGATGTAGAAAAGTAATCTTATTCACAATAGAGTCTATTGCAAGATTTTTTATAAAATGCAATCCTGCATGCTTTTAAAGAGGCAATTCAAGCAATACTTAAAAAATATATATATATATTATATTATATATATATATATATATATATATATATATATATATATATATATATATATATATATATATATAGATAGCTTTAATATATGCCACCTTTGATTACCTCTATTGAAAACTAATTATCTAAGCTGCCACTTGATTCATTCTCCGGTGATCGGTCAGCAAAATCCAGCTTCCCAGGGTTCACTAAATGGCTGCCTTTCAGTTTCAATCAATCCTTCAGTCAGTGTAACTCAGCAGCTACAATGTATTCTTACATTACTAAGGTAACATTATCAATTGTTACAGTTTGCAGCTCAAACTGTTGGGGCTATTGGCAACAAATTATTACAAACAGGAAAGTGTTACAAAGATCTTGCACTGCTGGGGGAGTGTGCTAAGGATGTTCAGTATATTAAAACTCATTAAAAATTAAGGTTGAATAATAATGTTTTTAATATATATAAATATACAGCTCAACCCCGTTATAGCGCAGTCCTCAGGGGCCACCCGATCCAACCGCACTAGAAACGGGGTCGCGCTAATTTTTTTTTAAAATGGCCGCCACGCGCCCGATCGGGAGGAGGGAGGGAAGAGGTGGCCGGAAGCCCTACACGTCCCCCAGCAGCCACGAGGCCCACCAACAGTGGCCCTTCGAGTCCAGCCGCAGCCTGCTCCTTACCCACCCCCCCACAGGCATCCACACGGTCTCTCTCCCCCCACCACCGGCATCCACCCTCCTCCCCCCAACCGCCATTACCATCCCCCTCCACCGGCATCCACCTTCCCCCACCCCTGAGGCCCCCACACCTACCGGCCCGCCGCATCCAGAGACCCTCCGCGCCCGCCCTCCACTCCTCCACGGCATAATCAGTTTTGGGCCAAGCCCACACGGGCCTCTGAGCTGCAGCCTGCTCCTCACTCGCCCCTCCCCCCCCGGCATCCACACGGTGTCCCCCCGTTCCCCCCCGGCACCCACATGGTCCCCCCTACATTCACCCCCCTCCACCCAACCAGCATTACCATCCCCTCCCCCCAGGCCCCCACACCTACCGGCCCGTCGCCTGGCATCCAGAGACCCTCTGCGCCTGCCCTCAGTCTGTGTGTCTCTGACACACCACTCCTACGTGGCACAACCAGTTTTGGGCCTAGCCCGCGCGGCCCTTCGAGTCCAATCCTGCTCCTCACTCACCCCCCCTACCGGCATCCAAACCACCCACCCACCTACCGACACCCCTACTCCTCCTCCTCCCGATTCCAGCTCCTCTCCGATCTCAGCAGCTGACACCAAAGGTAGGGAGGTGTGGTATGAGTGGGAGGTGTGGTATGAGTGTGGTGTGAGTATGGTGTGAGTGTGGTATGCAGTGTGGTGTGCTGTGCGGTGTGCTGTGCGGTGTACTGTGCAGTGTGCTGTGAGTGTAGTGTGCTGTGAGTGCAGTGTGCTGTAAGAGTGTGCAGTGTGCTGTGAGAGTGTGCAGTGTGCTGTGAGAGTGTGCTGGGAGTGTATGCAGTGTGTGCAGTGAGTGTGTGCAGTGTGCTGTGAGTGTGTGCAGTGTGTGCTGGTGCTGTGAGTGTGTGTAGTGGGCTGTGAGTGTGTGCAGTGTGCAAAATTTATTTTTTTTAAATTTAAAAAAATATTAAAATGTTTTTTTTTTTTTTTTAAATTCGGGGTCCATGCTCAAACCGCGTTATAAGCGGATCCATGTTATAGCGGATCGTGCTATAACGGGGTTGAGCTGTATATATGGTAAGAATTATTTAATACTATAGAACTGATTTATTTAAAAAAAGCACATGTTCTCTAATAAGTCGGCAACTGTCTTAATGTCTGTATGTATGTCTTTATTTATATAGCGCCATTAATGTACATAGCGCTTCACAGTAGTAATACACTTGACAATCATATAAATAACAAATAACTACAAATAACACATCATGGGATAAGGGCATCAGACATAAAAGTAACATTGTGGAAGAGGAGTCCCTGCTCCGAAGCTTTTTAGCTTTGAATTTGGTATCACATCCTGGGGAGAAATTTGGATTATTAAAAATAACAGGAAATTCCTTAGTTTCCAGGAGCTACAAATCAGGTATGAGACCCCAGACTTCTCTATGTTTACATTTTTACAGATTCTGCATTTTCTGCAAAAAATATCCCCAAAATTAGAATTCCCTCCTCTCTCAAATCTGATGTATTATGTAGAAGAGGTACTTACCAAAAAGGCCTGATCACAAAAATATAGGCGGGTTTGGAGCCCGCGGTGAATTCCCCTGACCACAAATATATGCTCAAATGGGCGGCCGATGTGAATTTGGAAATTGATAGACATGACTGGGAAGATATTTGGGAGTTTGCCACAAAGACCTCTATTTGTACCACTGTCAAAGAAAATATTTATAAAATTCTATTTAATTGGTATCTCACTCCAATTCGTTTGAAGCAGATCTATCCGGCAGCATTAAACCTGTGCTGGAGAGGGTGTGGACAAAGAAGTGACATTTTTCACATTTGGTGGTCATGTCCAGCAATTCAGAAATATTGGACCACTATTCAAACTATTAAAGATTTAACAGACCTTTCTATTCCTCTAGACCCATTGACTTTTCTCCTGGCAAAACCAGTTGAAGATATAAGCCGGCCTATGAGGTGGCTAGTGTCATGTATACGGACGGCGGCTAGATGCGCCGTGGCAGCTTCCTGGAAGAAGATAGCCCCCCCTCTGGCGTACTGTAGAAAAAAGAATAACCGAGGTGATGTAGATGGGAAAAAAATGACAGCGTTCCTAAAGCATTCTACAGACGAATTTTATAAAACTTGGAGCCCATGGCTGGGGCACTAAATTTAAAACTTAATAAGATTAAATAGATGTGACAATAGAGGTCTTCTACCAGAGTCAGAAGTAATCTGACCAAAATGGGCACTGGTCCAACCTACAAACTAAATTAAAAAGGCTATTAAGCTACAAAGCAGTCAAACAGAAACTAGAAGCGGGCGTGGGGAGGAGGTGGTCTCCTATCCCCCTTCCCCCTTTCCCCCCCCCCCCATCTTTCTTGGTTGTCCTCTCTCCTCTTTCTCTCTGTGTTCTTCTTCTCTGTTCTTTCTACCCCGCAATATAGTATATATATCACCCTGTAAGAACCGAGCACTCAACAATAACCGTAAAAAAGCGAATTTAATGTCTAATCATCCACAACGTAAGCATACAGTAACTAGAATGTAAGTACATTGCCTAGAGTGTTTGTGTGGTTACTTTATATTATCCCATAGATGTTATTCCTACTCAATATATAAGAATGTTTGCATTTGTTGGACCTCCAGTGTCTATTTATGTGTAGTATGCGGAAAACGAATACAAATTATTTGAAATAAAAAAGCACACGTAGGATATTGCATGAAAGGCACATTTTTTTTTAACAGATAGCATTAATCAGCACAAATAGAAACAGTTTATTTAAAATAGTTATATTTCTCTCACAATGGCCAGGCATGCTATAACCCCACAGATACAAGAAGGCCATTGTGTAAAAATGACCAGGTGACACTAATTATTCTAATATTCTAAGGACAAAGAGTATCGAGAGATGCTGAGAAAAGCTTCTTGCTTCATTCAAGGTGGTTGGTGTTCAAGCCTACTTCTGTTAATCAACTGTATACTAAATGGGAAACTAACTAGCAACTTTAACAAAACATCCTTCCCACTTGGTAATTTGCTTTATTTTATATAGCAATACCATAGCATTTTCATCTAAACCACTATTAACATACATTTTGAACTTTGCCAATTTCTTCATTTAGCCATGCTTGTCTACTCTCACTTTTACATTTTCTCCCTCTCTTATAGTTGGCACTGAAATAACTGAAGAGGTGAAACAGTTTTGCTCACAACATGTTCTTGCTATGTAATATGTTTTCCACTTATGTGGAGTAATAATCCTAAATAATAATCCTAATATTGTGTAAAACATGGTTTAAAGACACAGCATCACTTATTCTTAAAAAAAAAATGATTTCTTTACTACAGTAACTGACTTAATTTTCACTTGTCATGTCATTCTCCTCCCATATTTCATACCTGTAGGTAACTCCACAAAAAGATTTCTGTTTGGTAGAATTATGGGGATTTTTAATGCAGCAATCCCATCCGACTGTTTGTTGGGCTAACTATTTTTTTTCTTACAGAATCAGAACTAGCAACTTCCTTTGGAACTGAACCAAGCTACTTTCAGCACTCATATCCCAATTATTCCTGGACTATTTGCAGTCTTGTCTCCAATTTAAAAAAAAATGGCTGTCAAGGTCAAGGAATCAACTGAGGGAGGTTAAACTGTTAGTAACTCAAAAACATGTGGATTTGCAGAGCTGAAAAATAGCACATTATGTGAAATTATACTGAACATGCTACTCTTTTTTATTATTAAACAGATATCACAAATGAAGCAGGTGTTACAGTGCTTTCTCTACATATTTTGATATTTTGTACTGCTCATAACCGTGGATGCATCAAACATTATTTATTTAAAAGGATAATGTAGACCCAGCAGGGAAAATGTTAAATATTATTCACCATAGAACACACAGAAGTGGATTCAGATTTTCCATGAGCCTAAACAATAAATGACCATCCGTTTCCTTAGCCTCTAATAAAATAGACTTTTACTTTCTGATTATCTAGTGTCAGAGGAGCTAGTCTACTTCTGCATATTTATGCAGACATTCAAGCTTGTTATCCGTTGGTCTACTCACTCCTATCCACTTCATATCTTTCACTATTTGTCTGGTTGTGTTTGCGTCCCATATTTGTTTTTTCGGTCTACTCATGTGCCTTAGGCCATGAATTAGTAAGTGATGCTATGCCCTATGATGGCGTGTGGCCCCAGAAGGTGTGTTATGGCACAACACTGCTCGGTAAATAATTATTTAAATAATCTCCAAAGTGAAGTGATTAGCCTGCGTTGGAGCTTTATGAATGAGTAACTTCATGCCCCTCACTGCATCTACAATAGATTTTTTACCACTGGTGTTTATGACTCCTCCCCCCTCCACTTGTGCACATTCTCACATGGAAAAACAAGGTCAACCAAATGACAATTATTAATTGCCATATATTTATTTAACATTTGATTCACCTGATTGCAAGTGCTTTGTTATTCCTCAAATCCTGGTGTAGCCAGTGTCCACACAGGAATGGTTTTAACGTGCTAAAACGGTATGACCATTTTTGTCTTAAAAACATACTCATACAGCTTCACTTCATCTGTATATGTGGAAAATATCAGATGTATTATGCTGTTGAATTTATTGTTCAGATCATAAATGGGACCGAAAAGTTGATAGTTTTTGCCATATAAATATATTTGCTATTTTTCTAAACCCAGTGGAGCGCCGTTTGACCTTTTTCACTTTGGCAATCATCTTCTCCTTGATTGGAGCGACGTGCACCCGTGGCAAGATTCCTGCTGTTAATGTGAGTGCTTCTTTTTTCTGTTTGTGTCTTTAATGTATTAATACATATTGCTGTGTGATTAGAACAATAAATTCATCAGCATACTAATTCTGATATTTTAAACATATACAGATGAAGTGCGGCTCGTTGGGGGGTCAAGTATCAAAGACTCCCGGCTGCAAAACTGGTACAAAGGTGGAGCAAAAAAAAGCACTAAATTTATCAAGGCAAAAAAAAAAAAAAACATTGTTCCTATAGGAACTGTTCTTTGATAAATGTGGTGCAGTTTATTTGCTCCAGCTTTGCACCCAGGACATCCATTGTTCCACCACATATTATCAATCATTAAAGAGATTTCTTGGTGTCGCACTTATTTATGGGTAACACTAGATGTTGTATCTTTATATACTATCATTACTCACCAATTAGGAATTCAAGCTATCACACACTTTTTGAATTTATCTAATGTACACCTTCCACAAATCACTTTTCTTTTGGATTCAATTATATTTTTATTACAGCACAATTATTATATGTTTGATCAGCACTATTATCTTCAAAAACAGGGCACCGCTATGGGCACATCTTTCGCACCATCCGATGCTAATCTTTTTATGGGTTACTGGGAAAATATTCACATTTTCGGTGACACTAATCCGTACCGTAAACACATTATTTTTTATCGTCGTTACATAGACGACCTTATTCTGATATGGAATGGAGACTCTGACACTTTACTGGCATTTATTGATTACCTTAACCAAAACACTTACAATTTGAGATTCACTCCATCATTTCATGCCAATCACATCAGTTATTTGGATCTCAACCTATATATAGATGTTAATTGTAACATACAGACAGATATTTTTAGTAAATCTCATGCCCCCAATTCTCTGCTAAGAGCTGATAGTAGCCATCCTAGACCACTGTTACGTGGCATTCCAGTGGGACAATATCTCAGACTGCGACATATATGTTCTACTGATGAAATGTTCATAAAACAGTCTGAGATATTGAACTCAAGATTTAGAAATAGGGGTTATTGTGACAAAGACATACATACAGCATACATGCGAGCTCTAGAAACAAACCATTTAGAATTATTAAAAAAGACTAACAAAAACAAACAGAAGAGATTGACATCAGCCAGTGGGGCTAATTACAACAACACAGAGGTACCATTGTTTAGCACTACATACAGTAACCAGGCTAGCTAAATAAGGGCAATTATAGAAAAACATTGGAGTATATTACATCTTGATAAAGATATAGGAAACATGATGCAGACTTTTCCCAAGTTTGTATACAAAAAAGCGAAAACTATTGGCTACCATCGCTCTCCCAGTCTTTATGCTTCGTCCAAACAGAAAAAATCTAATTTACCAACAGGTTTTTTTAAATGTGGTAATTGCAATTATTGCAAATATGCAGTTCCACTCTCCAAAGTTGAGTGCAAATACAGGACAAAAATATAAGATTAAACACTTTATCACATGCACTACTAATTATGTTATTTACAAATTGAACTGTCCATGTGGCAAAGTATACATAGGGAGAACAATACGACCCCTAAAAGTTAGAATATCTGAACATCTCAGATCAATTAAAAAAAGAGATGACAGGCATTATCTCCAGAATATATCACAGTTTATCCTCTATCAAGAACAACCAAACCCCCGATAACTATATAGTATCCTGGGAAAAGGATCTTAACGTCTGTATAGATCTCGATACCTGGACAGACATCTGGGAAGCTGCTTCCAAAAATTCATCATGCGTTGTAATTAAGGAGAATATTTACAAGTTAATATTCAGATGGTATATGACTCCTGCCAGGTTGCACTCTTTTCTTCCAGGCGTTTCCCCTCTGTGCTGGCGTGGCTGTGGTGAAGTGGGGAATATACTGTACATATTCTGGTAGTGCCCCAAAATCCAACATACATGGAAGGAAGTGTTCACCTTAATACACAGGATACTAGAATTCTCTGTCCCACACGACCCAGTATATATTACTAGGAAAACCAATGGCTAATATCTCCAAAAAAAAAGCTAGAGTAATATCCCAAATTTTAAACGCTACACGGTGTACAATTGAAAAAAAATTGGAAACAACCAGCCCCCCCATCCTTAAATCAAATAAACAACAAAATTTGGCATATAGTCTATATGGAAAAACTCTCAGCCTATCTGAACGGCTCTACCTCGCAATTCTCTGATATTTGGGCTCCTTGGTTCCGCCATGCAGGTATATCCCCATATATAGACTAGAATACTTTGAACAGAGTGATACATGTGGTATTTAAATTGTTGAATACAGTGCGATATTGGTGCAAATGCTACCCCTTCCCCCCCCTCCCCGATCTCCCTCTTCTCTATTGTTCCACAACCAGTTTATTTGTATTACTGTATCCCCCTTTTCTTTTGTGTAGTATTTAAGTAATATATTAAAAAAAAAGAGATGACAGATTTCCTGTCTCTCTGCATTTCTCCACTTGTCCTATGGGTTCGATCAGTACTTTCACCTTTAATGCCTTAGAATATGTTCCCAAACACCCTAGAGGGGGCAATAGAGAAGCAGTCCTCAATCAGAAAGAGATGTTTTGTATTTATACCCTCGGGTCACTTGAACCCGGGGGTATAAATACCGATTGGGAACTTAAACACTTTTTGAAATAGTTCTGTCTTTTCCCAATGACTTATCTATCAATGAACTGTCTTGTTTCTAATTGTTATATTTCATCATATACTGCTGTAGTCATCACAATTTTTTTGCCTTATTGATTTTCATTACATGCAAATATGAAATATATAATTGTATTTAGAATATATTTTCTTATATACATAATACAATCTTGGTTATTTACTTTATTCATTATTATGATAGATCTATACACATTTATTATTTAGTTTATTATTAACTAATTTATTCAAATCAAATAATACATATTCATTAATCATTAATCTTTAATTCCAATTTATATTGATACATGATCTATTTATTATTTTTTCTACATTTATGTGATTTGATGTGGTACACGTTTTTCTATTCATATATATAATATTAGTTTATGTTTTTCTATATAATATATCACAATCAAAATGAATCTGATGTCCTCAAGAAATTCACGCAACATAGCATTTTTGTTTTTGCTTTGTTTTTAATCACTATATTTCTCCCCGCACTTGATTATATAAACCTTGCGGATTGACTGCATATATGTGACTCCTCTCTTATGGCCATATTACAAATTTGTTCAGTTTTTAGAGAATTAACCCTCTCTTGCCTCGTATATACATTGTTTACATTTGGCAATAAGGAGTCAGCAGGCCCCGACGCGTCACTTCCGGTATTGAGAAGTAGGTACTAAGCGTATGAGTCCTCCCTCACTACCACAGGACTCTTTTTGTCCCTTCTCTCTACCCGTAGTCCAACTGCTATGTGACGTCTCTATTTACATCAGCCAATGATTGCCCTTACATACTCCGAAACGTCACTTCCGGTATCGAGTAACCGACCATAAGAGGAGACTCACACATTAATGCTGTGTACAGTATACTCTCTGACGAAGCACCGCGTGCGGTGTGAAACGCGTAAGAGGAATCTTTTACTTGTCTGCACCATGTTGTCTTACTAATAAAGTATTTTTCATCGGATCCTTGTGGCCCTGGATTCACTCCTTACTTGCACAGCTGTGCTCCATCCTCTTTCCCTTCTGGGATGACTCATTGTTCCACCATAAACTAACATCATAATCTATATCCAAATGGCTTCATACTTTGGACAGACTACGTCTTGTTCATACCATTAGTAAATCCGGTGGAAAAATAACCAGTTCTTAGGTAGCTGTTGCCATTGAAGGGTGTTAGTAGATGTATTGGTGCCAGAAAGAGTAAGACACTCTGTAGGTTGTGATACCGTTTAATGGTCCAACATTTAATTCGTACACAGTTGTCCTGCATATATGCTTTTAAGATTGCAGAGGTTTCTTCATCAGAGGCCTCTAGTAGCTATAACAAGGCAGTTTATAACTCACCGCCATTTAGTAACTTAGAGGTAGTCCCTCCCAGGACCAAAGTGAACTGATTGGAGTGGCATGTTTAACTCTTTGAGTGCATGAGGGGCAGCGACGTCAGAGTGCCACAGCCTGCCCGGTACTGGCGATCACGTGATCGCTCCATCAGTGATGACGGAGGGGGAGGAGTTCTCCTCCTTCCGTTCCACTTCTTACTCATTAGTTCCCGGCGTCTACCTTAACGTAGCTGAGTGAATAAGCCATAAATATGATGTAGGCCACGCTCATTTGCATATAATTTAGAATAATGGCCACTATTCTAAATCGACATGCTTTTAATGGGAGAAAACCCTGGTTAAGATCACGTAACTTGGTTCAGTGGTTTGATTAACAGAGAGTAATTTAAGTTAGTATCGCATTAAGTAGGATAATGGAGCTTAGTGATTATTTTCAAATTGACAATAATGTATAATATAACTTATTTGCATAATTATTTAGAAAATCTTTTGAATCAAATACAAATATAGTAACTCAGTTTTGGTATAGATAAAATATATATTTGTTCTTTGTGAAATCATGTTGTGCTGTAAAACAGCTACTGTAGTATTAATACCAAGACAATTTAATGACAAATACAACAAGTGGTAACAGCATTGCTTGAACAAATTGTACCACACATGAGTAGTTTTACTTTATTATATATTTTTGTTATTTCAGTTGTAATAAGGGGCACACTTTCTTTCCTTGTTTTAAACAAGCCACCCTGTACAATATGACTCTTCACTGACAGAGTAAAATTGTGTATTTAGGGAACCTTTTGGTGGACATCTGCAAGATTAGTTACTATTTCACGTTATACCCGCCATTTGTTGGAATGCAGTCTTTATAGGCTGGATCCCTTATCACTTGCATATGCATGTTATAAAAATGATGCCTGTACCAATGGTCCAGAAGCATATGAAAAATGGTGCATTAACAAAGCAATTAGAAATGCCATGGATATTAAGTAACCCTAGGCCGGTGTGATGACCTTCATTACTAGTGCGCCTTACTGAGTGGTCATGTAAAACTTGTGTGCTAAAAAAAATTGTCAGACATTTGCTTCTATAGTTACAGGCATATTAGTCATGCCCAAGTTTTGTCACAAGTCACAAATCTGTTTTATAAAGATTAAAAAAGCAATTAAGGCCAACAGTGATTCCAGTTTTATTGATGGTGAACTGATTTTACCGGCTGTTATGTTCAGTGACATACTTTGCTAAGGACATTTTAATTTTATGATGGCGAGTAAAGAAACAAACATGTGGTCAGATTTTACATTCTAGGGACAAAAGAATGTTCTCACTCACTTGAATTTGGCAACAGTGGTTAGAGAAGGCATTTAAATGTATGCGTTTAATATATGTATAAATGTGTTTAAATGTACTGTATACACTGATCCAAAAAATCAGACATCGGAATCTTGTTAAACTAACTGAATGTAATAATGTGCTTATTGTTATTATAAATGTTTCATTATATAAAATTATACATAGAAAAGCCTTGCGCTACTTCCCAAATTGGCTTGCAATTTATTAGTGAAATTATAAATGTTTGATCTTAAGACTTGAAATAAAGACTTGGGCCGAGATTCACTAAAAGGCAGCTAAGTTTTAGCATGCAGTATCTCACATTCATTTCAATCGGAGTGAAGGCGTGCGAAGCTTAGCACCCTTTAGTGAATCTGAGCCTTAGCGTAACATTTTTTGAATCGCACTAATACATTGCAAGCCTATTTGGGAAGTAACACAGAGTTTTTGTATTTGTTCTCCATTTCATTTATTTGTTAAAAAGTTTTTTTAAAAATCAGTCTTAGGAAATTATCTTCTTTGCGAATTTTTAACAAATGTAACAAATTACAATATACCAGAATGGTAATGTCAGATCTTCAACATTCTTACAAAAGCTGTGCTGCATGATATAAAGAAAACTTGTGTGACAGGCATGAAAAGTGTTAGGCCTTGTGAATTATGTCAACAAAACATTTAAATTTGAGTGTGTGGGAAAAGGAATAATAATGTAAATGTAAAGAAAGCAAACAGGACTTATGATTTACTGACATAAATGACTTACACTAGTTTCTCAACAATGTCTGTAAGGTTGCAAACAAAACCGGATTAGGAAAAAGCTCAAGATGAAATATTGGCACATTTATATCTCCAGATTTGATGTAGTGTGAGAACATTTATTCTTATGTAGATGAGAAAATGCTGAGTGTTGTTCTCAATTCTGGTACATAGTGTCTGAAAGACACAGGTCAGCCTTTGAAAGCGGATATTAGTGACCTGTATAAATAAGAGCAGCACAGACACTTCCAAACAAGTAAAGGTCATGGTGGGGTCATGGCTAGTGACCTTTTGGACTACTGTTTTACCAAATGAAAATTCTTACCGTGTTAATCTCTCATCCTTCAGTTCCAAGTCTGCCACTGTGATCAACTGATCTAGCTTGAACTTTGTGTCAATAATTTCTGCATCCCGGGGAGAGTAAGTGCCTCCCTCTTTCTGCTTCTGTCTAATTCTAAACACATATATAAGAGTTTGGATCAGAATGAATCACACACATGTAGGGAGTTCTTTCAAAAAATAAAACATAAACAATGTACATATGCGGACACTATTATTATTATCGTTTATTTGTAAAGTGCCAACATATTCAACAGCGCAGTGCAATGGGAGTGATATAAATGACATAAACAGAATGACATACCAAATAAGGACAAACAAGCGCAAACAGATAAAGTGGGCAACGAGGGCCCTGCTCGTGAGAGCTTACAATCGACAATACACTTTGGCCCAGGTGCAAAAAAGGGTGATAAACCTAGCATGGCTTTACTCCCATGCATATGAATAAGAGTACAGGTGTGCCATCCATTTGTGGATGTGGGACTTTGTATGGTAATTGGTGAATATTAAGAAAATCAATCCAAAAATGTTATTTGCATACTGTACATATAATTTAAGGTGTGATTATTCAAAGCCTTTCAAAAAATTGTGTTTGCATTCAGTATTCTATCAAATGCAGTATACTATATGTATATTAAAGCAGCAAAACATGAAAAATCCTATATATTTTTTTAAATAAATCAGTTCTGTAGTATTAGATAATACTGTCTGCATTTTTAAAAAAAATTGTGCCATTTGTAATTATTTTAATGTACTGATAATCCTTTGGTTGCTACGGAAACCGTTAGAAAGTCATATCCACTTGCTCTTTTGAAACAGGCTCTGACACACACCTTTTTGAACTCTGCGCTTTGGCAACAAAGTATCATAAATAGAACTGTTGCTGTGTTCCAAACAGCAGACAGTCTATTACTCTGAAAACTGTAAGAATACTGTGTTACACTTAGTAATATAATGTTACATATCAGCTGCAGAATTTCACAGGCTGCAGCATACAGTTAGGCTGCGATTATACAGCGAGCGATGGTGCGTGAAAGTCAAATAAAAAAAATTATAATCCCTATGCGGCCGCCCTAGTATGCACGACAGAGTGTGATGGCGGGAAGGCGTTTTGAAAAGACAAAACAAATTGTCTTTTCAAGCTCTATCGCGTGACATCAGCGGTTCAGCCAATGAGGGAGAACCAGCTTTGTGACGCGTCCGCCACGCCTCCCCAGTCTCCTGCAGCCAGGATCAAACATCGCTCGGGCGCTGAAGCCCATACTATATTGTGGCCATAGAAGGCGGCCATTATGTTAATCTCCAAACGATTGCCAGCTTAAGTAAAAATTTATAATCCTACAATGTCACATGATATGTAAATATATATATATGTAACGGGTATTCCACCCCACCCAATCTCATATATAGTGTGGGTGAGTAGAACATACAGTGTTACCGGTGTGGTGCGTATACCTGTAGGCTCACAGGAGGGCTGAGCTTCCGCCACTGGGAACCTGGGGCAATTATACTAGGGGTAACCACTTACTCAATAGGTGCAGCGCCTCCACCTGCGATGGCTCCCACAGAGAGGGAGTGGATCCTCGCAGGACAAACTCAATGATCACATACACAATGGGGTATAATAACTAAGGACTTTACTAACATGTAATACGACACATCACATTCATGATATAACCCGTGTCCCTCTCAGGAGGAGACACTAACCATGACGTCTCGCAGGACGATTCCCCAACACTAGGTGATCCCACCCAGTGTCCAAAGAACCCCACCCAATGTCCCGCACTCTTGCAGAGAATCAATGGGTGACTGCGCAGTCACTATTAAGCTAAGGGCCCGGTGGTGCACTTAGAACTGTAGATACCTGCCGAGCACTCCAGTGCTCGGATCAGCAACGCTTCACAAAGGGTCAGACGCGTGATGAATCCGTCTGATCCTATCCTGGCGATATTCTCTGTGACCCTAACGTGGGTCCGAACTCCTTCACTGGAACCGCAGCATCCGCTGAGTCCCTTTCCAACGATACAGCAACGTGACACACCCTGCACTACAGGCCGTCCCTATAGCACAGCATCCTTAAGTGGCTTAAGGGTCACTCTCCTAGGGCCTTCGGGGTTGCCTATCCTATATAGGTAGGTCTTGTACCCACCCTACTCATAATACGGGCCCTGGGCCATGGATCCCCGGACTGGTTACCGCTATGAACCCCCCCCAGTTGCCTCGTACTACGCGCAACGCCGCCCTGGGCTATGGCTCCCCGGATTGGTTACCGCTATGAAACCCCCCCAGTGGCCTCGCCACTCGCAACACGGACCCTGGGCTATGGCTCCCCGGACTGGTTACCGCTATGAAACCCCCCCCAGCTGTCTCGTGCCACTAACTTACAACAGGACCCTGGGCTATGGCTCCCCGGATTGGTTACCGCTATGAAACCCCCCCAGCTGTCCCTATCTTCCCTTCTGTTCCCCAGTGCCAACTAAAGTAAGTGACAGGTTCCCTATCCTGAGGGCTGTCCCTGGCAACACTCACACTACTGGGGACTCAGGGCTATATTGGGCCAAGGGGGTGCTGGCCTAGTACAGGGAGTCCCTCGCTCCTGTACCCTACCTCCTTCCCTTGACTGCTCCTTCCTCTGACTGACAACGTAGCTGCAAGCCCGCCAAATGTATCCACTTGCTCATCTGGCAGTCCTGCAGCCCTATTGGCTCCTATGAGGCACCTGGTGCCTGTCTCCCTATGCCTCCTGGGAATTGTAGTCCCAAGGCCCTTACTGTAACATTGGGGCCGCGTGCGCGCCTTCCCTGTGCTTACACTAACCCCTAATGGCCGCCGCAATCTCTCCCTACCTCTCGCGCGACTCTCCTGGCTGGCTCCTACACTCGCGCGATCTTCTGCGCATGCGCGACTATCTCGGGCCGCCGGGGACTCTCTGCGCATGCGCGAACCGGCGCAACATGGCGGCGCCCTGTGCAAGAGCCGCCGGAGATCTCCTGCACTCCGGCGAGCTCCCTCCTCGGCCCCCACCCTCCTGAATGGCCGTCGGGTCTGCCGCTTGCCGCTGGCAGTACCCGACAACGTCCGTGACCACGGAGGCGCCCGGGGGGGTCGCAGGGGAAAACAGGTGACCTGGCTACACTCTCCCCCTGGTGAAATACCCAACGCCCTCGCTTGGGGAACGACATAACATGGTACAATTTTACACACTGAAAAATGGCATGGCATACCCCGTACACTTAACAGATCGACTGCAACATCCTCAAAACATGGCACATTTTCACACAATGCAAAATTACATGGCATATCACACCCACTATTACCCGAGGCCAGCTGAGTATCAGCTGCTTGCTGAGACCATTTGTGGGGTGCCCCTAACTGATCAGATGGGGGTACCTCACTTTTGCGTCCGTGAGCCTCCCCGGGGTGAATCTCTCGGAAAGCACACTCTGGCGTAACAGTCACTGCTTCAGTGCTACTTCCTCCCCCTGGTGGAAGGAATAGCGCAGTGTCCTTCACACCAACCTTTACTTGATCATCCATGGCCTGGAAGCAGCAGGCCAGGCGGCCAGGACCTTTCCCTCGGTCCACTACGTGACGAATGGGCCGCTTCTTCTTGGGCGCAAAGGAGGCAACTTCTACCAGCTCCTTTGCCACATAGTCCTTGTCCCTACATACGTGCTCAGCTTCCACTGAGAAGCGAGAACTGGACACTGTCTCTTTACTCAAAGTCTCTGCTTCACCTGGCAGGGGGTAAAGAGTAGACACCTTACCCCTGCGGTGATTCTCGGTGGCCAATAGGTCCTCGGGGACGCTGTCAGTTCCCACCTCGGTTGTTTCGGTACCTGCCCCCTGTACTTCTGGGGCAGTCCACTTGCTGTCCTTAAACTCGGGAGCATTGGATCCCAGTCCTGGGACCATTTGGGTTGGAGCGCACGGGCTCTCACTCAGATCAGGAACCGTAACTCTGGCCTGTTGCACGGCCACCTCCATCGGAGCCTGTGGGGAGCAAGGGGGTTCCTTACCACTCTGCTGGCTTGCGATGGATTTCTCTTCTTCTGGAACGATAGGCAGTGGGTACTGGTCCACTCGCACTGCAGGACAGCTATCTTCTAGGGGGGACACCTCCGCCAGGACGCGATGTCGAGTGGAGCCATTCGCCCAGGTGTCCAGACTTAAGAAGCTATCGTGCTCCGCGGTCACCTGGAGGCTCACACCCAACACCCCTGGGGCAGTCAACTCACCCCTGTCGTCGTCAACAGGTACTGATCCCAAGCCTGGGACCGATGGTACCTCTGTAGGCCGGACTGGCCGTGGTAGGGCCCACGGGCCCACAGCAGGCTCTGTATGCTGTGATTCCTCTGTCTCCTCTGCTGGTTCGGCATGCTGGGGAACAATAGACTTCAATAGCCGCACACCGCAACACTCACAGTAGGACCACCATGTCAATGTCTCTCTAGAACAGTTACAAGTGGGGCTAAAACACTGTATGCCCATTTCTCCTTCCACCTCGATGGTCCTGTAGTCGAGGGATAACCGAGACACTTTGGCTCCCTGAGCGTGGGCTTCTTGCAGGCAGGAGCATATGAAGAGAAGAGAATCTACTCCGGGCGCACGCCAGGCCACATACATATTGGGGTGTATGTCCTGACAGTCTATCTCGGTTTCCTGCTCAGAAAGAAAATATTCCATGTCCACGACAATGCCTTCCTCCTCCTCTTCCTCCTGGTGAATAGAAGGGTCTAATGGCTGTTCACTGTGCTCACTCCCCCTGGTGGAATTTAAAGGAGGGGTGTGCTCTATCACTGAGTGGCTCACATTACGGGGGCGGGGCTCTGGTTTTCCCGCCAGTCCCGGATGGTTTTCTGTAACCTTTTTCTGAGCAGCCTGGCAGTCAGAAGCACGTGTGTCATCTTGAGTTGGCGGGAGCCGCCATTTTAGGTGGGACTCACTGTTAGCATTCCCTGCTGCAGGAGCCTCCATTTTAACTACAGTCCTGTCAACTACACTGCAGCTTTTTGCATAGATCATGAGACAGTCCCCTGCGGAAGACTCGGGGAGTGTTAATACATGGGGAACAGTCTCTAGGCATATGTCATGCGTGGTGAACAGGAGATAGGTAATCCCCCGGCCGTCAGTATCCAGCCTTAAGTCTGTCACCCGGGCAGTGGCCAATTCCGGGCAAGTTCTTACTTGGGCGCGCATAGTGGACAATTGCGTATCATGGGATACTCCGGCCACTACAAACACGCGCCTTGGGGATAATTGCCGCGCTAAGGCCCAGTCATCGACGTCTTGCGGTGACGGCACCGCCATGATGAAAAATATGAATGGGACAATTTGAAAAATTGCAAACAGGGCACCCCAGGTCTATCTCAGCAGCGCCTCCAAATGTAACGGGTATTCCACCCCACCCAATCTCATATATAGTGTGGGTGAGTAGAACATACAGTGTTACCGGTGTGGTGCGTATACCTGTAGGCTCACAGGAGGGCTGAGCTTCCGCCACTGGGAACCTGGGGCAATTATACTAGGGGTAACCACTTACTCAATAGGTGCAGCGCCTCCACCTGCGATGGCTCCCACAGAGAGGGAGTGGATCCTCGCAGGACAAACTCAATGATCACATACACAATGGGGTATAATAACTAAGGACTTTACTAACATGTAATACGACACATCACATTCATGATATAACCCGTGTCCCTCTCAGGAGGAGACACTAACCATGACGTCTCGCAGGACGATTCCCCAACACTAGGTGATCCCACCCAGTGTCCAAAGAACCCCACCCAATGTCCCGCACTCTTGCAGAGAATCAATGGGTGACTGCGCAGTCACTATTAAGCTAAGGGCCCGGTGGTGCACTTAGAACTGTAGATACCTGCCGAGCACTCCAGTGCTCGGATCAGCAACGCTTCACAAAGGGTCAGACGCGTGATGAATCCGTCTGATCCTATCCTGGCGATATTCTCTGTGACCCTAACGTGGGTCCGAACTCCTTCACTGGAACCGCAGCATCCGCTGAGTCCCTTTCCAACGATACAGCAACGTGACACACCCTGCACTACAGGCCGTCCCTATAGCACAGCATCCTTAAGTGGCTTAAGGGTCACTCTCCTAGGGCCTTCGGGGTTGCCTATCCTATATAGGTAGGTCTTGTACCCACCCTACTCATAATACGGGCCCTGGGCCATGGATCCCCGGACTGGTTACCGCTATGAACCCCCCCCAGTTGCCTCGTACTACGCGCAACGCCGCCCTGGGCTATGGCTCCCCGGATTGGTTACCGCTATGAAACCCCCCCAGTGGCCTCGCCACTCGCAACACGGACCCTGGGCTATGGCTCCCCGGACTGGTTACCGCTATGAAACCCCCCCCAGCTGTCTCGTGCCACTAACTTACAACAGGACCCTGGGCTATGGCTCCCCGGATTGGTTACCGCTATGAAACCCCCCCAGCTGTCCCTATCTTCCCTTCTGTTCCCCAGTGCCAACTAAAGTAAGTGACAGGTTCCCTATCCTGAGGGCTGTCCCTGGCAACACTCACACTACTGGGGACTCAGGGCTATATTGGGCCAAGGGGGTGCTGGCCTAGTACAGGGAGTCCCTCGCTCCTGTACCCTACCTCCTTCCCTTGACTGCTCCTTCCTCTGACTGACAACGTAGCTGCAAGCCCGCCAAATGTATCCACTTGCTCATCTGGCAGTCCTGCAGCCCTATTGGCTCCTATGAGGCACCTGGTGCCTGTCTCCCTATGCCTCCTGGGAATTGTAGTCCCAAGGCCCTTACTGTAACATTGGGGCCGCGTGCGCGCCTTCCCTGTGCTTACACTAACCCCTAATGGCCGCCGCAATCTCTCCCTACCTCTCGCGCGACTCTCCTGGCTGGCTCCTACACTCGCGCGATCTTCTGCGCATGCGCGACTATCTCGGGCCGCCGGGGACTCTCTGCGCATGCGCGAACCGGCGCAACATGGCGGCGCCCTGTGCAAGAGCCGCCGGAGATCTCCTGCACTCCGGCGAGCTCCCTCCTCGGCCCCCACCCTCCTGAATGGCCGTCGGGTCTGCCGCTTGCCGCTGGCAGTACCCGACAACGTCCGTGACCACGGAGGCGCCCGGGGGGGTCGCAGGGGAAAACAGGTGACCTGGCTACATATATATATGAATTAATGCGTGTGTGTGTGTGTGTGTGTGTGTGTGTGTGTGTGTGTGTGTGTGTGTGTGTGTGTGTGTGTGTGTGTGTGTGTGTGTGTGTGTGTGTGTGTGTGTGTGTGTGTGTGTGTGTGTGTGTGTGTGAAAGATAAATATATTTCATACACTTCTGCTTCAGATAATTAAACATTGTTTCTACTGTATAGAATGCTGATTATGTTTCATTATAAAGAATGAGAAACAAAGTATACATTCTAAAGCTTCAATTTGAGATGTGTGAATGTGTTAAAAATGTTTTTTGTGTCATTCTTCGCCAGAATTTAGTAAAAACTACAGTATTTAAAGGGTCATTTGGAAATAAAAGGAAAATTTAATCCTGGTGCTTGAGTTTCGTGAAAATCTCTATTTCAGGTGTTATCATTAATGAATGAAACTCCTTTAATACAAATGGGAGTTGAACTGGTCCAGAGGTTTCATAATGTACCCAAACACATCACAAAATAATATAGATATCCCGTACATATAAACAGTATGTATCATATATCCCAATCTATCACAACAAGATATGTGGCATGAAAGTTCAATATGCGAATATCACACAGAAATTAGAAATGATATACAATATCACACAACTTTTCTATGGAGTGCATAGAGTGCCAGAAAACCTTCATAAAGACAATACCCATTGTAATAAATTGTTAAATATATATATATATGTATAATTGTTTAAAAAAAAATATTTTAAGAAATAATTTGTAATCTTCATTCAATATGTATGCTTTCAGGATGAATGATAATTATGACCCTTACAATTTATTCGATTTTTGAATATATATCTTGCAAAGATGTCTATATATGTTTAGAAATGTACTTTACATGGAAAATATTATTCAACATATTTACTGGAAAACAAGTATTGCATGTAAAAATAACTCTCTTACCTTGCAAAAGCATAGATCGCTGCCACAAGAAGAATAATAGAAAGTATACATAGCGTAACGGACAAGATTATTTCTACAGTTCTTTCTGATAGTCCTTCAGCTGTAAAGGAAAATGTAAAATGTTGGGGCTGAGAATATGTTTTAGCAACGTATTACTGTCTGGTCTGAAGCCAAGAAACCATGCACTTGACATTTTTATTCAGAACACTTAACAGTACAGGAAATTAAAAACAAATGTTTAGCTTTTGATAATCAGTCTCAGGTTTACATGAGTTAGCAAATGGATATTTCAGTGCGTTGAACAAATCTTTACCATTTAGTCCTACAAACAATGACATATTATTCACACCCTGGATTATTTTAGCTGCAAAATTAGAACAAAAATCGACAACACGTTTTTTAAGAAAATTAATGTAATTGACAGCAATATTGTTTCCCCTTGATAGTTTTGGTATGGTTTTGCCACAGTTTTGCAGCTGGGAGATTTTTTTTTATAAATATATCGCCCTGTGTTTATAAAACATTTTTTTTCTTTTCATTTTTTAATACAAGTTTGAAGCAATGGGTCTCCAGAGCTGAACCCCAATAATTTCAGCTTTGGGGACCCTGTGCTGCCAGATATACCAGCACCCCCTTCAGAGGAAAGTATCTCCTGCAGTTCTCTGCAGTTTAAAGCCCCCAGTCGCATGAGCCAACAGGAAGCTGCACACAGTGACATCAGGGCTTCCGATAGGCCTGCAGGGCCCGGGAGCATTGAATGGGGGTCAGTACCGGAGACCCCCTGCTTGAATCCTGTATTAAAAACAGGGGGAAAAACGTATTGGACTGCCTGTTTCATATACACTGGCGACACACTTTATTCGAGCTTGGCTAGTCCCACGAATTCGGGTATACCCGGGTGTATTGAGGTTTGTGACTGTTTTCTGCCCGAGTGCATTGAGGTATTTTCCAAGCAGGGATTGAAGCATTTTATTCCCGCTGGCTGCAATACTGCACAGTATATATATATATACTGCATTACAATTCATGAATTTATGCCATCTGGTAGACACGCGAAGCATTGCAGCCTATTAAATCCTAATCATTATCATTTAACAGATCAGCCGCCCATCAGCCAGGCATGAACCCAGGCTGGGAAGGCAAATGCAACGGGGCTTGTCAGTGGTGAGGAGTGGCGCATTCCAGGTATCTGCCAGGTACATACCGGGTATTTGCTCGAATAAAGTGTGTCGGTGCAGTAACAGCCATTAATACAAAACTGAAGGCAGTGCTTAGCAAACAATACAAGTAAATATACAAACAACTAGAAAGGAATGTAGGAGTGGCTCATTGAGTAAAGACACGGACTCTGATAACAACAACACTGAGTCTGAAGCAGGGGAATCTTGTTCAAATCCCAGGATCCGCTCCTTATGACCATGGGCAAGTCACTTTATTTCCCTGTGACTCAGGCATCAAAACACATAGATTGTAAGCTCATTTGGGCAGGGGATGTGTCTGTAAAATTACTATGTATAGTGCTGCTTACCACACACTATATTGTGTAATTAGGAAGCGCTTTGAATCCCATTGGGAGAAAAGTACTGTATGAAATACAGTAAAAGTTATTATTATATTTATTGCACTAAAAAGTCCAAGAGTAAATAACTAAATTAACAGGATTTTTCAAAGTAACTCAATCCTCCAATGCAAAGTATGATAACGTCTCCAATGGTGCAAGAGAAAAATGTAGAGCACAGGGAAATCTGTAAATTACAATTTAATTTCTTCTACACAACCTAAATATAACTTTCATTTATACAAGGAATAAAATATACAAGTTGGGGCTCTCCCACAACTACCACTTGGCTGGGCATCACCGTGTAGAATGTGTGCATTCCAAACATCCCTCTGTACCTGATAAAACAACCACTATGCGAAACGCGTCGGAGACTGTAAGATTGTTGGTGATAGACACGCGGTGAAGTTGGTATGCACATGTACCGCAGAACACAGGTTGGATGCACAATGGAACACACATACATATTGATGTTTGGAAAGCACGTCCTACGAGCTGACACCCAGACGACTGGTAATTTTGCATGTGTCTAAAAGTGTGTAAGAGAAGATTTTATTTTAGTTGTAAACAAGATATTACATTCTAATTAGGGATTTCCTTTGTGCTCTTCTTATTTGTATGTTTTTTTACTGTGGTATCCAGGGGCTAAATGTAGAACCAAGTGTGTATATATAAAGATTGTCTCCCCGCTCCATTTTTACACCTCATTTAAAGACAAAACAACTGATATATTTATCACATATTTTGATACATTACTTTGAATGAATGAAACTCAGGCTGTAAGTAGCTTTCATTAACAGCAAAGTACTTAACACAAGTAGCTCTGTGTCAAAAGTAAACAGTCATGGAAAACTGCTGCCTCTCGGTGTAGGGTTTCCTTTGCATTTGAAGTATAATGTGGGGTATTTTTCTTGAGGTGTCTGTTTTTCACATTACAGGATCTTTTATATATATTTGGTACCAAGGGAGCAAAACAAAATGTATAATCTACAACCAATAACATACATTGCCCAAGGGCCAACTATACTGCCGTGTATGGGAACAGATAAATAGATTTTCAAAGATGGGAAATGCCCCTCTCTATCATCACAGATGTTAGTTAAAACAACCACTGGTTTAATTTAAAACACAACATAGATTAATATATCTATATATCTGTGTCTTCATTTCAAAATCTACACATATTTAGTTTTTGCACATCAATTCTGTTACAAATAAAACCATGTATTATCATTACTGAATTAAATTAATTATACATCTGACTAACAGGTGACTGATTACAAATATGCTTTTCAGGTACAGTTATAATTCCCTCTACTCTTATTGTTTTTAATATTGATATTTTTTTTATATCTCAAATAAAATAACGTATTTTTATTGCACATGTTAAAATATTAGGGGCAGGATGTCTAAATGCTACGTAGCCTCAACATTAAGTAACATTCTGATCTACTAGTGATTGCCTCAAATCTAGAAATGTATATGTTTCACATCAGCTTAACCCAAACATATTAATAAATGCATTCAAAAGGAGGAGTGGAAACGTATATACTGACATGGTACAATTGGTACCTAATATTACTAATATGTTATTCAAGAAACTCCTCCACTTATTCTTTATTTTATTAGATTCTTAATGAATCCCATTACATTATATGACTGGGGATTGTTTTAAATATGTTGTTGATGCCAGGGCCATTTGAATACATGTTATCGAGTAATTCTCACAGCACTGTTTTATTTTTTTGGAAAATAACTGGAAGTTAGCAGAGTATTACATAGTCAACATTGGTTTATAAAGTAAGTCTACATTTTGTAATGATTATTAAAAAAAATATGAAGTGTTCATGTGTGTGTATATATATATATATATATATATATATATATATATATACAGTGGTTGACAAATCACCAAAAAATCTACTCGCCACACAAAAAAATCTACTCGCCACCTAGTACCAAACGTGTGCTGCTTGGGCCAATATTTACTCGCCCGGGAGTTAAATCCACTCGCCCGGGGCGAGCAAATGTATAGGTTTGTCGAACACTGTATATATATATATATATATATATATATATATATATATTTATTTTTTTTAACATACAATAAACAAAAATATATTTTCTTACCCAACGTTTTGACAATCTCAGAATATTCTGAATCTGTAAATTGGCCTTTAATGTTTGTTGCTCGAAATTTAAACCTGTAACGACATAAATGTTTTGTATGTCACAGTATGTTGATAAAAACACATGGCATTGTGCATCATAATTGGAGTACCATGATGCATTGGTGCTTAGCCATGTTTGACCTGGATTGTTATCCCAGATTAGTAATCAGTTAAATACATAAGGTGTATATACAGTATATCAGTCTCCTGGCTGCGGCAAAGAAAAAGCACCAGATATACTGTATGAATGGACAATATCCCATTGCTTTATACCAGGGCTAACCAACAACAGTCCTCCAGGGCCACCAACAGGTCAAGTTTTCAAGATATCGTGCTTTAGCACAGGTGGTGCAGTCGAAGACTGAGCCACTGATTGAGCCACCCATGCTGAAGCAGGAATATCCTGAAAACCTGACCTGTTGGTAGCCCTTGAAGACTGGAGTTGGCTACCCCTGCTTTATACTGCATGGAATTACAACTTTTTGTACCTTTCCCTGTACTTTTTTGCACCAGTTTTGTGGTAGACTTTGAGAAATGGACGCAAAAGTTGACACGTCTTAATAAGCGTGTGTGTGACTGTCAACCTCACTGATGTCATAAAGTAACAGTGGGCAAAATGACTAGGCCAAGTTGCTTCACAAACGTGAAATATAATGCTAGTGCTATTGCCAGGTCATAAGCTATCTTGAATATAAAAATAGACTATTTATAAAGATAGAGAACATGCAATAAACACACAATAATGTGTGGCCGACCAGATCTTGTACATTTCATAAACATCGCTAGATCGGAGAGATTTCTAGCTCCTCCGATACGGACATTTTTATGTTTAAAAAAAATATATATAACAAAATACTGATACATTTACTTTGAATCTCTGTGGCAGTGAACTTCTCTTTTCTTGTACTGACATTCCCAGAAATGCTTGCTGGCACTGGCATGGGTGCGAAGGGACACATGTATCCAATACCACACTGCAAATCACCCAATATTAAGGTTCATGTGTACATTTTAATATATTTTATTTTAAAGAGTGAATGTTTATATCAAGTAAAACATCACGGATGCCACATTACTTCAATGGTAGGCCAAATAAGAGTGCATCAGACTCAGGAGTTTAGAGTGCTAACTCCGTCACAGTGAAGTGGCCCTGTCTGGCCATCTTACTTTATTATAGTTGGTCAGTAACTTCCGAAGACATTAAAAACAAAGTGCCTGGGGTCACTTACCTGTGTCTCCTATATGCCATTAAAAACAAAGTAAGCGTCAATTTGTTTTAATCAAATTTTTTTTTAAGGCAGCGATATTGCATCTTTAAATAATGGAGTTCAATACATCAGGAGAACCAAACAATAATAGCAAGAATAATACGGTTGGTGTCCCATGAAACAAAAGCGTCTATGTTTCTAATGTAATATGATTAGAGATGGGTGAAAGTGTTCAAATGTGGTCTGTGACATTTGGCATGAATTAAAATAAAAAATTTAGGCTTTGCAAAATGTTTATGAACTTTGACAATGCTTGAGATTTTGCCAATTACACCACGTTTTGCATGTATTCTGCACAAATAGCAGTGTATAAATGGTTGTGACCTACATTTGGGTTCATATGACCAGCACGTTTATTTGAAAGCACAGCACGTTGATTTGGCTGCCTTTTCAATATTTCATGAACATGTTCACCAAAAATTGGCACATTTTGCCGGGTTTGCAAACTTCAGCACAAATGTTGCACATCTCTAATTATGATTCATGGTAGTGAAATACAATTTGGTTATTCGTGTGGATTTGGTAAACATGTCTAATTATACGGTTACTTAACACGGAGTGATAATATTATACCAGGCGTTTATTTATTAAAAGGCCCCTTTTAATAGGAATTGTAATAACCATGTCAAATACTACAGGAAATCTTCTGTCGTGTTAAAATGTGTTGAAGCAATCCACCATATACATGATTTAGGTGTATGTACAAAAGACTCATCTTTCACTTTGTCATAAAAAAAAAATTTACACATACAAGTACTGTTTTCTTGGCTTAAGAGGTCCATTGCAGAATTTGTCTTCATTGTCCTGCAGAATGCATGTATTGTCAGCCCCAATGACATACACTTCCTCTTTACTGTAAAACCGTTCTCTTCCCTCTGCACATGATGGATTTGGGAAACCATCACTAGTAAAATATGGCCTTGGTTTCTTGAAATAGGCTTCATGCCACTTGGTGATATTCCCATCATTTTGAGCTAATATGTAAGAACATGAAAACAATTTATAAAACAAATAGTTGTAAACAATGCCGAAGTGTTAAACTATGTAATCATACAAACCCCAAAAATTGATTTTATAAGAGAAATGTCTGTGAATTTTTTTTCCTATTTTATAACTTTTAATTTTTTATGTAACACTTTAAAACATTTCAGTCAGATATATAAATAAGGATTGATACAAGGAACCCTTATTCCATAGAGCTTAATACCACCTCCGCTGCAAGCTAGGGTCAGGAACACTGCTCCATAGGTAGGGCTCGTGGTGGGAGGTGGTCGGAGAAAATGGGGGTGAGAGGGGGTGAGTAAGAAAGAGAGCAGGGGAACAGTGAAAGGGGTAGAGGAGAAAGAAGGGGGAGAGAAGAGGTGGGCAAGTGATAGAGAGGGGGAGATGGAGAGGGGGGAGTGTGAGAGACACAGTATGGGTAATATTAATAATGAAAAAACAAAAATTAAGCAGATGTTGGCTGTTCATTTTTTATTGGTCTGGTAAATCTTGTGTACTGATCTGCAAAGCTGGCTAGATATCTATTTTTTTGTAAGATGCAGAGGAATAAGAGATGAGCAACTCTGGATTTCGAATATTCCTCCAACTTCCATGATATGGAATAATTTAGCACAGCGGTGCGCAAAGTGGGGGGCGTGCCCCCCCAGGGAGGGCGTGAGATTCGCTTCGGGGTTCACGGGGGTTTACAGAGGCCCCACACGCTTCCCTATGGCATTTCAATTCATGCCGGGGGAGCTGCAAGGCCTCGGTAAACTTCTCCTTCACTTGATTCAGACGGCTACTGGTGACGTGTCACCATGGCAATGCAGTGTCAAATGACGCTGCAGGGTCATGTGACATTGACGTCATGACGCCAGGACGTCTGAGTCAATGTAATCAGAGGGGGCGCGAGGAGAGGGGGACAGCCGGCAGGGGGGCGCAGGGAGGAAAGATTGCGCTCCCCTGATTTAGCCCATAATTGGGATCTGCATTCTAACCCCGAACCAAAATGAGGCAAAACCTTGTTTTTCTTTCCCACTTTGTTCGGATCTCACGGTATTTCCTGATTCCTTTAAATCACTGCTCTCATCTCATGCCGCCATTTCGTGTCAGCGTTGGCATGGAAGGAAGGGTTTCAATGTGCGAAGAGGTTGGCACAGAGAGAAAGAGAGTGACACAAAGGGACAAAAAGGAGAAGAGAGAGAGACAGAGCGGCAGAGACAGAGAGTCTATGATATACAGTTGTGTGAAAAAGACCCTCTGAATTCTATGGTTTTACATATCAGGACACAATAACAATCATCTGTTCCTTAGCAGGTCTTAAAATTAGGTTTATACAACTTCAGATGAACAACAACACATGACATATTACACTGTGTCATGATTCATTTAACAAAAATAAATCGAAAATGGAGAAGCTATGTGTGAAAAACTAAGTACACCCTTTCTGCTTCCATAGGAATTAAGATGCTAAGTAGCAGACAGGTGCTGCTAATCAAATGCCCTTGATTAATTGATCATCAGCAAGTGTGACCACCTCTATAAAAGCTGAAGTTTTAGCAGTTTGCTGGTCTGGAGCATTCAGGTGTGTGTTAACACAATGCCAAGGAGGGAAAAACATCAGCAATGATCTTAGAGAAGCAATTGTTGCTGCCCATCAATCTGGGAAGGGTTATAAGGCAATTTCCAAACAATTTAAAGTCCATCATTCTACAGTGAGAAAGATTATTCAAAAGTGGAAAACATTAAGACAATTGCCAATCTTCCCAGGAGTGGACGTCCCAGCAAATTCACCCCAAGGTCAGACCGTGCAATGTTCAGAGAAATTGCAAAAAAAAAAGAGTTACATCTCAGACTCTACAGGCCTCTGTTAGCATGTTAAATGTTAAAGTTCATGACAGTACAATTAGAAAAAGACAGAACAAGTATGGTTTGTTTGGAAGGGTTGCCAGGAGAAAGCCTCTTCTCTCTAAAAAGAAAATGGCAGCACGGCTTAGGTTTGCAAAGTTGCATCTGAACAAACCACAAGACTTCTGGAACAATGCCCTTTGGACAGACAAGACCAAAGTGGGGATGTTTGGCCATAATGCACAGCGCCACATTTGGCGAAAATCAAACACAGCATACCAGCACAAACACCTCATACCAACTGTCAAGCACGGTGGTGGAGGGGTGATGATTTGGGCTTGTTTTGCAGCCACAGGACCTGGGAACTTTGCAGTCATTGAGTCGACCATGAACTCCTCTGTATACCAAAGTATTCTAGAGTCAAATGTGAGGCCATCTGTCCGACAGCAAAAGCTTGGCCGAAATTGCGTCATGCAACAGGACAAAGATCCCAAGCACACCAGCAAATCTACAACAGAATGGCTGAAAAAGAAAAGAATCAAGGTGTTGCAATGGCCCAGTCAAAGTCCAGACCTCAACCCGATTGAAATGCTGTGGCTGGACCTTTAGAGAGCTGTGCATAAACAAATGCTGCAAACCTCAATGAACTGAAGCAACGTTGTAAAGGAGAGTGGGCCAAAATTCCTCCACAACGATGTGAGAGACTAATAAAGTCATACAGAAAACGATTACTTCAAGTTATTGCTGCTAAAGGTGGTTCTACAAGCTATTGAATCATAAGGTGTACCTAGTTTTTCACACATGCCTTCTCCATTTTCTATATATGTAAGGCCAATACTTTTACCAGCAGCATATTTCATAAAGGGTGGAGCGCAGGTAATATGTACAGTCTAGAGAAATACCACCACCATCTAACATGTCTCAGTCTACTAGTTCCACTTGGGTTTGGTTGCCTGTTTCATTTATATAGCGCCAACGGTGTACTCACCGCTTTACAAAGACAATACAGTAAAGGGAGTTATAATAATATAATAAGTGCAGCAAAGTCAGACAATAGGAAAGGAAATCCTTGCCCCAGAGAGCTTACAATCTAAGTGATATGTTGGAAGACTTACAGAGACAGCAGGTGAGGGAACAAGTGCATTAGATGGCAGTGCTTGGCCACAATGGTTGGTAGGAGTGATTTTGGAACAGTAGTATACAGTCCAAGCTACTGGGAGGTTTCGTTTGAGAGGTGAGTTTTAAGGTTCATCGGTATTAAATTAGATAGGTTACTACCGTTAGCAGGAAAGGAGGTGGCAGGGAGGCGTGGGTGAGAGCAGGTGTGTATATGGATGGCTCCAGGATTAGGAGAGATATCCCCAGCAGCGAGAAGGAGGAGTAGAGAGAGAGAGGAGGTATCCTTTATATTACAATATAGCTGATCAGAGAGAGATACCACCATCTCCGATCTGTTTCTACTCGCTATGACTAATATACTCTATACTAGTCAATCAGTTCCAGTTGGATTTTTTAACACCCTTATTGGTTGTTCATACCTAATATAGGTAGGCAGTAAAACCACAATCTAACCTGTCTCTACTCTCTACCGGTATATATACAGTATACATATATTAGTCAACCAGTTGCAGTTAGGTTACCATCCTTAGGTTACCTTGTGGGTACTTGGATATATAGGCGATCAGATACATACCACATCTGACCTGTCTCTTTTGTCTCAAAGCCTCTACAAGTGCAGTATATCAGTCAGCCAGTTGCTGTTGCACTCAATCTCCAACATAACATAGTTGATCATTTTAATGATGATTCTAACTAGTCTTGTCCTGTCTTTGTTTTACCTCATCCTGTTCTTTGCCAGACTTGAAGACAGATATGGACCACTATTGTCATTATTTTATCTAAATAGTTTGCAAATAGCAAAAATATCTACAAAGGAAACCGCTCCAGACTACATAATGTTATGATTTTGTAAGCAAATTCCCAATTTCCCCATAATCAAAACTATAACCAAAACCAAGAGACTTTAGGCAAAACAGAATCAAAATCTAGACATTTTTCAGAACCAAAACAAAAATAAACATGAGGTCAAGTGCACATCCCTAACAGAAAATAACAGTGCCCACAAAAAAACCTAGGATTTGACATTGTACCCACTTACAGCTAAACAAATCTTCCACCCAACATAATATTGTCCAAATACAGTTCAGCTGGGAGAAAAGAGAAATCGGATCACCTATTAGTGGCAGAATAGGAATACTAAAATATATGAGAATTGGTTCCTTTTAATCCCTACAAATTACTGAGTATAAAAGGCATAATGACTAGAAATTGTAACTGTCCAGGGTGCAATGCCCATTTATGTAAGAGATGTGGCTCCACTATGTACAATTTATTTCACAAATCTTCCCCAATCTGATTATCTTTATTCAAATTCATTTGGAGGTATATGTTGATAATTACATGCTTTGTCTCAGAATGGTACTTTTCATCTGTGGGGCCAAGGTTACATTTCCATCTGTTTTTAGAGATGACCACAGTTACAGTATGATAGGATACAGTATACAGTTAAAGGATAGCCAAACTAGGGGTCTGCAACCTTTCAAGGAAGAGCCATTTTATAAAAAACATTCTTTGTCCCAAATATTCAGAGATCCACAACACATGCATGAATATTACACCCCCACAAACACATACATATACAGTACACACTAAAAGGTATATACTGTATAATTAACATACAACAAACTTACTTCAATCAGAATTAGGGAAAGGAAAAAATACGTGGGGGAATAAAATGTATCTCACAATAATAAATCCCTTTATCTTTTTATTTTTTTCAATATTTTTCTGTGCAAAACTGTTTATCACTTGTCATTTCCATCCTTGGGCAAAAACCGCAAAATAAATCAAAATATTCTTGGTCCTGTGTATTTATTTACTCCCCCTCCATCCTCTCTAACTCAATCCCCCAATACACTCAATTCTCCTCCCCCCCCAACCCTGTACCGCCCCCCCCCCCCCCCCCCACAAACACATTTGCCAAAAAATATAACCACAAGAATAGCAGACTGATTTATCTCAGTGATCATTTGGAACACCTGGGGGCATCACTTGACCTAAACAAACTGAATAATAATCCAGTGTTCTGACTATTTTTTATGAGAATCATGAAGACCCCAGTTGATTAAATAAACTGGGGTACCTTGGCGAGTATTGCAATTTAATTGTATTTAGTTTTCGTTTTTATATTTCAAGCATAGTTTACAATAGCAAAATCTACTCCCAGAGTGGTCTCATGTGGTCATTAACTGACCTTTAAATAATAAAAAAAAACCTTTGATAAACATTCTCTTAGCCTTTCAAGGTCAATGTTTTCAAAGATCTTTACTGGGTAATATTATTTAAGTATAGATGATATGTCAGCTGACATGAGGTTAGCTTGGTTTGAAAACAAAGGGTATACGGTAGGGAAAAAAAGAAGGCTTGAGAAAAGGATGGCAATCTAACCCAGGACTTTGTATTATTTTTAAGACCCAAGTCAAGACTGGGATGTAACTCGCAAATACTTTAATCACCTGATCCTTGTCAAGGTAATAGCTCATTGAATTTCAGTTTCGCCTGGAAGAATGATCCTGGAGTCAGAAACCTATACCTAATGCGTGATGCAGCTGGGAAATGAGTAAACTTCAGAAAGTACCAGGAAGCGGGATTGACTGCTTTTGGTGAGGTTCTAAATAGTCCTGTGAAGCTAGGAAGCTGGAATAGCTAGAAAATTTGAACATCATCTTGGACTCACTCCTGTGACCATGTTCTACATATTTCTCTCTTTAAACTACATTCTAAGACTTTGCCAACTACTTTAAGGTAGCTCTAATCTATCAAAACTATCCCTTTGAATCTCATATTTTTCTCCTTCCTAACAGCCCTCACTCTCCATTAGACTCCTTCGCACCCATCACTGAATTTGAATTGTTTTAGCTACTATCCTCCTCTCCTTCCATTACTTGCAACCTTGACTCACTTGCCTCTAACCCTTATCAGACCTCTTACTCCCACTCTGATCCCTATACTTACACACATTTTCAACTCTTTCATCCTGCTCAGGAATCTTTCCCAATGCAGTCAAACATGCAATAGTCACATTCATTCTCAAAAACAACACCCTTGATCATACTTCCCCATATAACTATCACCCTGTTTCTTATCTGCCTTTTTCATCAAAGCTTGTTAAATTTCTTCACTATACACGTTTACTTGGTTTTCCTGAACACTCTATTAGACTCATTACAATCTGGTTTCTGAACCACTGAAACTGCCCTCACCACAGTAGCCAGGGCCGGCGACATGGGGGAACAACAGAGTCTACTGTTCCGGCCCGAGCTCACCTAATGGCAACCCAAACATGTAGTGCCCCCGCAAGCTTGTAAGGGCCTCCCTTCCACCGGCCTCCAACCTAACCCATCCGAGAGGCACCTCCACCGGCCCCCTCCAGTAAGCCCCTCTGACAGGATCCTCTTTTAGGCCCTTCACAGACATCTAGCAGGTCCCATTCACTCTCCGAGGCTGCAGGTATGCACGCTTGGCTCCCCCCTCTGTTGTGTTCCTTCCTGCCCCTCAGGCCTATACCTCCTCTCCCCCAGGACAATACAAACTCCTCCCGCAGGACCATAACAACCCCCACAAGTACCATAACTACAACTACCCTATCAGGCCTATAACTAACCACCAGGCCTATAAATACCTACCAGCCCAAAACTAACCCCCCAGAACCAAAACGGCCCCTCTCCAGGACCATAACAACCCCATCAGGACCATAATTACCCCCCAGCCCATAACTAACCCCCTGGGCCATAACTACACCCCACAGGTCCATACCTCCTTCTATTCTCCCCCAAGCCCATACCTCCTCTACTCTCCCCCAAGGCCCAAATTTCCCCTCCTCCAGGCCCACATCCCCCTCCCTTCCTCTAGCATATATCTGCTCCCACACCCACCCCCCCAGCACTTATCTCCTCCTCCCACTCTGCCCTCGTCCATATCGCCTTCTTCCTCCTCCCCATACCTTCTCTTCCTCCTCAGGGAATTAATGGGAGCTGAGGGTTAGCTTCTTTCATTTGTCCTGGGCTGCAAGATTTCTGTTGGCATCCTTGTCATATCTCATGGGCTCTTCTCCTAATGTTATTTGATCTCTCTGCTGCTTTTGACACTGTGATTTTCTACCACCTGTATACTGTACACCTGGCATCTGGAGCTTATATTGTAGGTTTGCAAGATTAAGCAGGTAGCCCCCTCATGAAATAAACAAGTTGAATTTGTGGATTTTAAAGATGAATAGCAGGATTATTTTAAATTCAGTACATTAAACTGTATTTGAGCTATATTTGAGCTGTGGAAAAATAGTCCTTATATGGTCTAATAATCAATTTTTATAGAACAACATTCCAACATTTAATAAATTAAATTATTATTATAGTTCTTACCTCCTATTTCTGAAACAAGGATTTGAATGTTCTTGATTGGGCCATTAGCATCACTAAAGTAGCATACTGGCATCTTAATGGTGACTGTAGTTGCGGTAGCAATGACACTCCCACTTGAGTCATATACAGGCACTGGTTTCTTGATAGGTCGAGGTGGTTCTGCAATAGAACATAAAAAGTAAATGATTAAGCTTCTTTTCACTTACAAAAATGGATCCAAATAATTGAATTAGCTGCTTTAAGGTTATGGTGCAAATTAAATGAATACTTGATATTAGAAATTCTGAAGTCAATTTTTTTTTTAAAGCATTGTGAAATTTGCATTGGGTACAGTAAATATTAGCCATAGTGTTAATGTGCAGTGTAAGTATCAGTAAAATATTTGTTTTGAATGTAATAAATGATATACTCTTTGATAAAGCACCCTGCGTGTGAAACGCATAAGAGTGTCTGCACCAGTACTTTTTGTCCATGTTTTTATATGAATAAATCCTTTTGATGATCATATCCCAATCTTCTTTTTGTGAGACGCAGCGCACCGGTATTTTTTCCCACACGGGAGTTCCTGTATGGGATGTTTTTTTGCTGTAATAAATTATTTAGGCAACTGTATTGTCTCTTTAGAAATAGTGCAGTAAAATGTACCTACATATTTATGTCGCTAATACAGTATTTTTCCATCCTAATGAATTTAGCGCAGTGTCTGAAGAGGAACCCCACGCACGGGTATTCCTTTTTCCTAACGAAACTTACAACTACTGTATGGGGTATGAAAATAAACATTCCAAAAGCGAAAATACAGATTTGTTGTATATAGTTTCTAATTAATTGGCCTGACACAGGTTTCTTGCAGTTCCAATTATTTATTCTTCCTAGAGACATACTACAAGCTTTAGGCAAAAACAGGTAATACATGGAGAACAGACCTGGAGTAAGTATATCTGTTCTGATGCATCTACTGTACTCTCAAACAGGATTCACATAGTTATTTTCTAGAGACTAAATTAACCTATGCATGGACTATTAGGCAGTAATAAGATTAGAAAGCCAAAAGATGTGTATTATAGAAAAAATAAGAATAAAACAAAAATCTGGGCGTACAGCCCATATTCTTATGTAAACCTTGGATACATGAGAAGTAGCCCTTCTAGATGCCTAGGCGACGGGCTACCATGAGCAGGGGGCAAGGCTTCCCTTCCAGCTGATTGGCCGCTGACGAGGTTGCGGGTGGGAAGGGGAGGAGCTAGGGAGGGTAAAAAAAATCATAGCCAGGAGCAAGTGCAATCACTCTGCTCATTGTCACAGCCAGCATGGCACGCTTGGGGCGGGCGGGCGATGGGTGTGGGGGTAGGCCAGAGACATCCCTGGTAAACTTTCCCCCACCCCCGGTTGCTGGCCTGGCCCGCTCGGGGCGGTGGGTGCGGGGGTAGGCAGGGAGGTGGAGGGCAGAGAGATGTTGAGGTCATCACACCTTCACTAGTATGAGCGGTGGCCTCCCCGGTAAACTTTCCCCCACCCCCGGTTGCCGGTCTGGCCTGCTCGGGGCGGGCGGTGGGCATGGGGGAAGGCAGGGAGGCTGAAGATAGCAAACTATTTGGGCCGATAAATAGAGCTTGGGACCGGGACATGAGAGTCCCCATGCGTGAGTTGGGAATGAACACATTTTCAATGACTTTGGATAATATAGTTAAAATGCTGAAAGGACTTGATGTCTTTGTCACCACTTTTGAAGACAGGGATAACTCTAGCGGTTTTTCAGGCCTTAGGGATTTGGCCAGAAGACAAAATGGAGTGGATTATGGAGGCAATTGGTTTAGCAACCAACCAAGACGTAGGCACTTAGACTGTAATTGGTCAGTCTCTCATTGATTGTTTAGCTTTAGTTTGAGTAGCTCCTGTACAATCTCCTCTTCAGACACTGAGCTAAATTGAAAAAGATGGGCCTCACGGACTCTGACTGCGCAATGGAGCATGGATATTACAGATTTTTAGAAACCGAAGAGTGCAAAAAAGGGTTTGTCAGCAAATTAATTCTGAACCATGTGCAGTTGGTAAGGTTAACGAGAAATAGTTGAAGGTTAAAATGTGTAAATATTCCAGTGAACAGAACTGTAGGGCTAGATTTCAATAGTTTGTTTTTACATAAACAAAATTTCAGGCTGGGATGATAAGATCCAATCTAGCAGTAAATGATTACAGGATGTGAATTTTGGTTGGGTAGGTTAAGAAATTAGTTAGGTTAAATGTAGTGACTGGCTCAAACAGACTTTAATTCTGAGGCTACAGCAATGTCAACTAGTGTATGGATGCAGAGAAAAGTCAATCTATATTGCATCCAACATGTAAATTCAAAACTTTCTTTCTTGCCTCCAAGCATGAACAAGTGGAGCATTGTGGTTCAGATAACTATTATAAAGTTTAGCTAGAGAAAGTGTGTTGTATTTTTGCAGACCTTAATATAACCTACACATTCCTGCAGCTACATATGTTATTCCCCATATGGAACCTATCACATTTCACCTTAACTTCCTTAGTAAATTTGTCACTACAGTCACTACATCCTTTGGAAGCTAAATCCACAGGCTAATAACTTTGAGTAGCAAAGGAATTTCATAAATCAATGAGAAGCTTTACTTAATCATTTTTGCCCTGAAGTATGAATTATGACGGGGATTTTGTGATATAATTTAAGTAGTTTAGTTATTTTTATTATTTTCTCACCTTGAGATCTGTAAAAATGGTCCCTCCCTACGAGCACTTATTTGATTACAGCACAGTATTTTGCTTCTATCTTTTGCAAAATACAGCTCAACCCCGTTATAACACGATGCTTAGGGTTCAAAGAATCACATCGCGATATAAGCGGTTCGCGTTAGAAAATTCTAGCCATAAACTTATACATGCTACAGTATCACTTTCTTATGTCTCTTTTTTGCACACAAGAATTGAACCCCTCAGGGGTTCGCGGCTGCAGGAGGGGGAGAGCTGGGATAACTCTCCCAGCTGTCTCAGGCTCGGCAGCGCAGCAGCACCCCCACTAAGGAGTGACCCAGCATCAGCAGCAGAAGCTGGCAGCTCTCTCCTCTCCCTGCTTCTGCCATCAGCTTTAGGCTGACAGGGAGAGAGAGGAAAATCAGCACAAGAGTCAGCTCGCTTAAAGAGACAGTGGGTATGTATGTCTCTGTGTGTGTCTGTGTGTGTGTGTGGGGGGGGGGGTGAGAGAGAGAGTGTGCGTGGGGGGGAGGGAGAGTGTGTGTGTGGGGGAGGAGGGGGGAGGGAGAGAGTGTATGTGTGAGGGGGGGGTAAGGGGAGAAAGACTGTGTGTGTGTGGGGGGGGGGAGGGAGACAGAGTGTCTGTGGGGGGGAGAGAGAGAGAATGTGAGTGTGGGGGAGGGGGAGGGAAGGTGTGTGTGTGGGGGGAGAGAGAGTGTGTGTGTGGGGGGGGAGAGAGAGTGTGTGTGTGTAGGGGGGAGAGAGAGCGTGTGTGTGTGTGTGTGGGGGGAGAGAGAGCATGTGTGTGAGTGAGTGATTGTGTGTGTGTGTGTGTGTGTGAGAGAGAGAGAGAGAGAGGGTGTGTGTGTGTGTATGTGTGAGAGAGAGAGAGGGGGAGTGTGTGTGTGAGAGGAAGGAGTGTGTGAGACATCCAGCTCGTTGCCACCTGGGACATGACAAGCCCTGGCCACCCCAGCAGGGATCAGGAGAGGCTAGATCTGGCCTGGGGTTGGGGCAGAGCAGGGGAGGGGCAGGGAATAGGGAATCAGGGGCAGGTGGCATTGGAAAACAGCATGGTAGGAAGATCTGCATGATACTGTATATATGTATATTACGTGTTCAGAAGGAAAAATCCACATTACTTACGAAAATTGGGAGCCACGCTTGCATCGCGTTAAGCGGATTTGCGTTGTAACGGATCGCGTTATAACGGGGTTGACCTGTATTATTCTACAGTAATTGTTTCATGTGTCGTGTTCACTGTCAATTTAAACAAACTATCATTTTTGAATGGTTCATATTTTATTACGTCAGACATTTGGCATGCAGTGAGAAGTGGTTTTCCTTTCCCTTCTCAGAACAATTACTGATCCCATGCACTGTATAGTCAGAGACAATTACAATCATCAAAACATTATACAGTAGGTCTAGATTCACTAAGGGGTAAATTCTATATACTCCGAAGTGGCAGTTCAGGTCATTGTCACCTGAAAATCCCCTTCAATGTCTATGGAGACTTTTGGCCGAAAAAAGCCAGCACGGCCCCTTCGGCATGCATAGGCCCAGATCTAGAGAGGTCCGTTATTGACTTAATGAGGCATAATGTAGGTTAACACCTCATTAAGTGATAATGGTTATATTCCAAGCCCACTAACGCAGCGTGATTTGCTGTTTCCGTTCAGCATATATCCCAGGTATCTCGGGTGTGTCCCTTTTTGGGCACAGATGTCTCTCCATGTCTCAATCTCTCTCATGTTATTTGAAGCTAATGCGTGGCAGTGCTAACATAACATGACATTAAGCCTATGATATAACATGTATGTAATTAGCTCTGTAGGTATGCGGGGACATGAACACCCATTAATGATTTTACTAACGTTCCGTTATCAGAACTGAGTTAATGGAGCTCTATGGATTTAGGCCATAGAATTACCCCATAAAGGTTGATATTTCTGCGCCACATTTTGGCATAATTCAAAATTCACTTAGTTCTTCGGGGCAGGGCCTCCCTTAGCCTTATGTTGTCATTTACTTGTCTCACTTATGTTCATTGTACTTTCATTACCTTGTATTGTACATTTTGTAAAATAACTGCGTATACTGTGGCGCTATAGGAATAAAATGATGCATACATACAAAATGGGATTGTGGCAATATGTGTTAGAATTACCACAATATTTACTAAGAATTATTTCTTCAGAAATTGGTGGCAATATAAATTTAATTTCTATAGAAACACTTACATTAGCATTTAACAGGGATAAAGATACAAAGAGGCGATAACTCATAGAAATTAGCGTTAATCAGTGCTTGGAATAAAATGGTTGGCGGGTGTGAAATACCACACTTTTCTACCATAGGGTTATGTAAACGTTTCTTACAAAACCTTATGGCATAAAATTACTAAAGCGTTTTCAAGTTTGAGTCTATCAAAGCATTGCAAAAGAATACCTTCAGGCACCAAAAGGGGTTAACATACTACATAAACACCCCACAAGTAAAACATAAAAAGTATAACATCCAAATATCTAGGGGCAAATTCTGTCTAGTCCAAAGCAGCCCTTCAGGGCGTTTTCGCACGAAAATCCCCATTGAAGTGTACGCGATTTTCATCTGAAAACAGCCTGAACAGTTGCTTCAAACATAAGATAGCATTTATCCCTAAGTCTAGAGCCCAAGTGGCCAGCTAGTCATGGTGTCAACACACACACACACACACACACACACACACACACACACACACACACACACACACACACACACACACACACACACACACACACACACACACACACACACACACACACACACACACACACATTGTGATAACATCACTGTCCTCTATAGTAGGTGCTGGAATAGGGCAGCTATGGGACTTTCCAATGCACAGAGAGTTAATCTCCCTAGAGAAGCAACCAGCAGCTGGCTAATTACATAGTTACATAGTAGATGAGGTTGCAAAAAGACGTACGTCCATCAAGTTCAACCTATGCTAAATTTAGACAACAGATACTTTATCCTATGTCTATAACTTATTGATCCAGAGGAAGGCAAACAAAAAACCCCAGAGTCATATCATCCAATGATATCTCATAAGGGAAAAAATAAATTCCTTCCTGACTCCAAGAATTGGCAATCAGATTAATCCCTCGATCAACATCCTTACCATGTATATTTATTTGGTATAACCCTGTATAACTTTCCTAACTAAAAAGATGTCCAACCTTTTTTTGAACAAATCTATTGTATCTGCCATCACAGTCTCCATGGGTAATGAATTCCACATTTTAATTGCCCTTACTGTAAGGAACACTTTCCTTTGTTGCTGGTGAAATCTCCTTTCCTCCAACCTAAAGGGATGGCCCCGAGTCCTTAGTACTGCCCTTGGGATGAATAGTTCTTTTGAAAGCTCCTTGTATTGTCCCCGAATATATTTGTATATAGTTATCATATCCTCTCTTAGTCACCTCTTTTCTAATGTAAAAAAATCTAATTTGGCTAGTCTCTCCTCATAAATTACATTGTCCATCCCCTTTATTAATTTGGTGGCTCTTCTCTGCACTCTCTCTAGTTCCATAATGTCTTTTCTTAGGCTTGGTGCCCAAAATTGTACTCATATTCAAAGTGTGGTCTTACTAATGCTTTGTAAAGGGGCATAATTATGTTTACTTCCCTTCCATCCATTGCCTGTTTGATGCAAGATAAGATCTTATTTGCCTTTGCAGCTACTGCATGACTTTGGGCACTATTGTTAAGCCTGCTGTCTACAAGCACTCCTAAATCTTCTCCATCAAGGATTCCCCCAATGTATCCCCTTTTAATTTGTAAGTCGCCTTTTTATTCTTGCATCCCAAATGCATAACCTTACATTTATCTGTATTAAACCTCATCTGCCATTTACCTGCCCACGTTTCCAGTCTCTCCAAGTCCTTCTGAAGAGAAATTAAATCCTGCTCTGATTCTATTACCTTACACAATTTAGTATCATCAGCAAAGATGGTGACTTTGCTCTTGATGCCAACCTCAAGGTCATTAATAAACAAGTTAAAAAGCAGGGGTCCCAGTACCGATCCCTGAGGTAATCCACTCACGACTTTAGCCCAACCTGAAAAAGTTCCATTTATGAGAACCCTCTGTTGTCTGTCCTTTAACCAGTTTTCAATCCAGGTGCAAATATTATTACTGAGTCCAATTTTCTTTATTTTGTACACCAACCTCTTGTGTGAATCCGTATCAAAAGCCTTTGTAAAATCTAAGTAGACCACATCAACTGCACTGCCCTGGTCTAAATTCCTACTTTCCTCCCCAAAGAAACAAATAAGGTTAGTTTGGCATGATCTATCCTTCATAAATCCATGCTGGCTATTACTAATAATTTTGTTTTCCATTAGGTATTCAAGAATATTATCCCGTATTAAACCTTCAAGTAGTTTCCCCACTATTGAAGTCAGGCTTACAGGTCTGTAATTTCCCAGTTGTGATCTAGCTCCCTTTTTAGATATAGGCACCACATCTGCTTTACATCTTGTGGTAATGAGCCTGTTGAAATGGAGTCCTTGAATATTAAATGTAATGGTTTGGCTATTACTGAGCTTAACTCCTTGAGAACTGTTGGATGTATGCCATCGGGGCCAGGTGCCTTATTTACGTAATTTTTTTCAAGTCGCTTATGAACTTCTTCCTCAGTTAACCAATTGTTCATTAATATGGAGGTTGTGGCTTCCTCCTGCTGCACTACTGTTGAACTTGATTCTTCTCTGGTAAACACAGAGGCAAAGAATTTGTTTAATACCTCTGCTTTTTCCTTATCTCCAATAATCTGCCTACCCATCTCACACTGAAATGGTCCTATATTTTCTTTTCTCATTTTTTTGTTATTAAGGTACTTAAAGAACATTTTAGGGTTGACCTTACTTTCTATTGCAATCCCTTTTTCATTATCCATTTTTGCTAATTTAATTGCCCTTTTGCAATTTTTGTTACATTCCTTATAATTCTGATACAATGTCTCCGTTCCTTCTGACTTAAAGAATCTAAACGCCTTCCTCTTCTTGTCCATTTCCTCCCCTACCTGTTTATTTAGCCACATTGGTTTTGACTTATTTCTTTTATACTTATTACCCGTGTATACACTGATAAGTGTGCTTTTCCAACAATGTTTTAAAGACTGCCCATTTATCTTCTACACTTTTCCCTACAAAAACATCATCCCAGTGTATTACTTGTAGATTAGACCTCAGTTGATTAAAATCTGCCTTTCTAAAGTTTAAGGTCTTTGTTGAACCCAAGTAATCTGTTTTTTTGATAATCTATTTCAAAATAGACCATGTTATGATCACTGTTACCCAAATGTTCCAGGACTTGAATATTTGTTATTACTTCTACATTGTTTGATATGACCAAATCCAGTACTGCCCCTCACCTAGTTGGTTCCTCAGTAATTTGGGTCATATAATTGTCTTTAAGCACCCCCAAAAACCTGTTTCCTTTTGTTGTAATGCTAATCTCATTGCTCCAGTCTATGACTGGATAATTAAAATCCCTCATTATGCAAACATGACCTAGTTTTGATGCCTTCTCCATTTGCAAAAGAATTTTAGCTTCCTCAATCTCACAGATATTTGATGGTTTATAGCATATTCCCACAAACATTTTCTTTATACTTTTACCTCCACTGCTAATTTCTATCCACAAAGTCTCTACATTTTCATCATTCCCTTCATAAACATCATCCCTTATAATAGGTTTTAGATCCGGTTTAACATATATTAACATACTCCACCTCGCCTACAATTTGTTCGATCCTTCACAAAAAGGGAATAACCCTCTCAATGAACTGTCCAGTAATGAGTTTCTTCCCAGCATGTTTCAGTAATTTCTATGATATCATACTGCTCCCTTGCAGCTATTAATTCAAGCTCCCCCATTTTATCTGTCAAACTTCTTGCATTAGCAAGCATGCATTTAAGTTTTTTTTTAGCCTGTACTATTATCTTATCTGCTCCTTCCTTTCTGCACCCACTTGGTTTAGTCTTTAGAAGTTTTCTAGTATTATCTGTATTTACTATGGTGTCTCATTGCTTGTCAAACTCGCACTTGCCCCCATTCTACCTCCATACCCCCTTGTATCCTCCTCTATTCAATTTAGTTCTTTATCTGTTTCATTCCCCTCCCCCCTCCATCCTAGTTTAAAATCTCCTCCAACCTTTTTAGCATTCTCCCCCCTAGCACAGAAGATCCCTCTTCATTGAGGTGCAATCCGTCCCTAGAATATAGATGGCATCTATCAGAAAAGGAGTCCCAGTGCTCTAAAAACCCAAACCCCTCCTTCCTGCACCACTTTCTTAGCCATGCATTAACCTCCCTGATCTCTGACTGTCTCCCTGCGGTAGCGCATGGTACTGGTAGTATTTCAGAAAATACTACCTTGGAGGTCCTTGCCGTAAGCTTTTGGCCTAGATCCCTGTAATCATTATTTAGGACCTCCATCTTTCTCTAACTTTGTCATTGGTGCCAATCCCAGCCCCCCCAACAATCTGTCTACCCGATCCGCAATGTGCCGAACCCGAGCACCCGGGAGACAACAAACTGTTCGGTTCATGCGGTCACGTCAACAGATTGCCCTATCTAACTTCCTAATAATGGAGTCCCCTACCACCAATTGAGCAGGCTGAACTCCTGATTGCTCATGGAGTTTTGAATGAACTCAGGAACTTGAATGTTCCCAGAGAAGGGGGGCAGAGAAGAGTTCTCCCCAGCTGTGGATGCTCGCACAGCCCCTAGGCCCACTGGACGGTGGTTACCGTGCCTGCCTGGGTTGTTAATCCCAGGAAAAATAAAGGACGCGAGACCGTGCTGAAGTGGGGATGTCCTGTCCTTAACATGGGACTTAAAGAGGAGAGATTCTCTGAGCTCTTGTGGGGCTGAGCTCCCCTCGGAAGAAAGGCCGCGAGGCTGCGCTAAAGCGGGGACGTCTGCTCCAAACCCTGAAGTAACAGATAAGCAAAACACTTTAATGCTGTGTTCAGAGACTGTATATGTTCAGCTATAATAGTACCTGTTTGGGGTGGTAACCAGCTTAGCTGTCCATCCAGGTAGTAAGGCTTGAAACTGAATTTGTATGTTGCACTGCTCCCCCCCCTTCCCTAGTGGGAGATGCACAGCCTATGCTACACTGGCGACACACTTTATTCGAGCTCGGCTAGTCCCACGAATTCGGGTATACCCGGGTGTATTGAGGTTTGTGACTGTTTTCTGCCCGAGTGCATTGAGGTATTTTCCAGGCAGGGATTGAAGCATTTCATTCCCGCTGGCTGCAATACTGCACAGTATATATATATATACTGCATTACAATTCATGAATTTATGCCATCTGGTAGACATGCGAAGCATTGCAGCCTATTAAATCCTAATCATTATCATTTAACAGATCAGCCGCCCGTCAGCCAGGCATGAACCCAGGCTGGGAAGGCAAACGCAACGGGGCTTGTCAGAGGTGAGGAGCGGCGCATTCCAGGTATCTGCCAGGTACATACTGTGTATTTGCTCGAATAAAGTGTGTCGGTGCAGTACATAGTGTGTGGTGCAAATACCTGTTAGGGTCAGAGAGCTGAGTCTGATCTGCGATGGTGGGAGATCAGGACAGGCTTAGGTTCTTCTCTGAGCTCTTCTCATGGTGGTTAGTGCCTCCAGCTCCAGCAGTAGTGGGCTCCAGGGTGTTCGGAGATCAGCCCCCACTGTTGCACTCTTTCTCCCTCTGCCCAAGGACTGATACTCAGACAGATGTATATTATGAACAAGGTCTTAATTGGGGACATCCACTGCAGATCTTCTTACAGCGATGCAAGGTCTCAGAGGCTCCATACCTCTGGGTGGTGCCTTGCCTCTGGTAGTATAGGGCATCTGTGGCTGAATCAGATGTTACCCCAGTCCAAAGGCTGGGGGTGAGCACACTCATCCAGCCATGGGACAGTCTCATAGCTCTACTGCTTCCACTCTCCTCCAGAACAGGACTGACACTAAATTTGGCATTCCCCCAATTAGGAACAGAAGGGGCGGGCTCGTGGTCTATACCTATCCCTGATAGGCTTACACAAGCCACGAGTCACCACCATACTTCTGTCCATCATAGAAGAGAATGGGTGGGGTGTCACAAGCCCATAAGATTAACCCTGTACATCCTGCAGCTAGCAGGACACATAACAGGGCGGGGAAAGATAGGCAGAAAGACATACCCTGTTACATGTAGTTAGTCTCCTAAGAGGAGTAGGTGTTTATTACTCCTACTAAGTGTGGTGAAACCTATCCTAAGCTTCATTTTGCAGAGCCAGTATAACCAACCCCACACTGATGAGACCCATTAAGGTCGAAACAGCTGTCTGTGGGTGGGTTTACTGGCTATGCATCTTAACCCAGGCTGTGCTCAAAGCTGTGAAATGCACCAAGCAAAAGCTTACAGGGGACCATGTTATATGGCTTTGAAGCATAGTCCTTCATCATAGACAAGATAGGACTAATGCTAGCATGGATATAAATTGCCAATATATTTTGGTGATAGTCTGATAAAGTCAGTTATCGGAGTCTAATGAATAGCATGTGAGTAAGTAAGTTGATGTTAATTACTCATTTGCATGCACATTTACATATGCTGCATTAAAAATAATGGATCTGGATCTGGGCCTATGTATGCCGAAGGGGCCAAATAAGTAAACATGGGAAGGAGGTTGATGCATGGAGTAATCTGATTACCAAATCTTGAAGTCAGAAAGGAATTTATTTTTCCCCTTATGAGATATTATTGGATGATATGTCACTTAAGATTTTTGTTTGCCTTATTCTGGATCAATACACTGTAAGTACTGTACAAATATAGGATAAAGTATCTGTCGTCTAAATTTAGCATAGGTTAAACTTGATGGACACATGTCTTTTTCAACCTCATCTACTATGTAACTATATATAAAAATTCATATTCAAATTAAAATATGGTATCCTAATAAAAATAGGCACTCATAGTTCAATTTTTTGCAGGAGGAGAGGGCACCCATGGTTGAAGAGGAGAGAGCCCCAGGCTGCAGGGTGTGAGGAGGAAACAGGCAGGAAGCAGTTGTGAGGGAGAAGGTAGGCCCGGAGTTGGTAGGGAGAGGCCCTGAGCTTGGGGATGTGAGGAGGTAGACTTTAGGGTAGTAGGGGGAGCAGAGGCCCCCACCCCCCAGGTAAAATTATTTTGTGGGAGGAGGGGGTGAGAAAGTGATGGAAGTAGGGTGATGGGAGTGAGAGAGAGGGGGAACGTGAGACTGGGAGGAGAATAGAAGAAAGTGAGTGGGGAATTCCAGGACCACCGACAGGGACACAGGTGAAGACTCTAGTCCTTTGCACCGGGAAGTTGTCGGTGGCCCTGGATGAACCCAAGCAAATCTGCCGGTTTTGAAAATCAAAGGAACATAACAACTTTCTTGTCTTAGATTATGGTACGGTCTGATATTTTAAAATGATTGTTATGGTTGTTTGCTATACAGTACATGGGGGCGGGTTATTATTGGAGAAAGTGGCAGCACAGGGTACCTAGTCGAAATTTTGCAATGCCTACCTTTAACATCCGTGGTTATTTTCATCTGTATATTTGGACCTGCTCCAGCTCCATTTATTGCGTATACCTTTAAAGAAGTTCCAAAAGTAAAAATAATGTCGATTGCTACTTAACACTTGAGATGTACTGTATAAAACAATATGACATTTTAAGTACGCACACAATTGCAGAATCTCATACATATCAAGAATTTGTGCATCTGAAACTCTCCCAATAAGCAGACCCTTAAATACAAGATAATATATGCCAGATAAACGAGGTGTGATACCTAGATACTAGAAATGTATGTGTAGGGGTGTTCTGTTTTCCCTCTGTACCTACGTTGCAGGGGGGTGCTGTGAGAGTCTCCTGAGGTTCTGCGATGGCCCGATAGCACAGGGCGCCGCCATGTTTGTAGGGCATTGCGCAATATCCCTGCGCGATCAGGAGGCACGGAGAGAGTTCGCGCAGGTGCAGAGTATAGTGCGCGAATGGCTGGCCAATCACTAGGAGGCTCTGAGGTTAAAACTACAACTCCCAGGAGCCTCAGCAGAGCTACCTGACACCAGGGAGCGAAAAGGAGTGCAGGATTGCTGGCAGGCAGGAAAGGGAAGCGTGGGGGAGAGACCACGCTAGCCAGAGGGCACCGGAGGAGCTAGGGGAGAGGTCGTGTGTGTGTGCAGGGGGTCAGTGACCCACCTGCGTAGGCCAGATTTCCCCTCAGGCCCAGTGCAGATGCTGAGTCACCCTTAGCTTGTGGTGCTGTCAAGGAAAGCCATAGAGAAAGATACATTAATTCCCTTACTGTAGCAACAGACAGGACACAGTGTTCTTCCGGAGCTGCTGTGTGTGAACAGTGGTTTGGGCTCAAGCTGCTGGACATCACCAACTCGTGAGAGACTACGCTGGATCGGCGGATCCTTTTTGAAGTCTTTTGCTGGCTGCAGGAGTAGCCGGAAGGTATTTAATAAGTGCACCAACACCGGTACCATCAGACGCTGATCCCGCCTTGGGGGAGGGTTCTTTGGGGACACTGGGTTGAGTGACCAAGGGACTGAGTATACATTGGACGGATATTGGAAGGATATTACTCACTGAGGAGAGTGGCCAGGCCACTGGTGTATAATATCAGCTATTCATGTTCTGTGGTTATATGTGTGTTATTCTTTATCAGCGGATGCTAAGGTTTTGCAGTTACTTATTAGTAAAAGGTTACAACGTTGAGGCTTGTTATTATTCTTACCTAGGGGAATCTTACTTATTGGGGATCCTGGGTAAGTGGAGGCACTGCCAAAAACATATTGTTCCCCCAGGCTCCCAGTTAGCGGAGGCCCAGATCTCACTGAGCCAGCAGGTACAAACAGCATTAGTAGTCGCTCTAGATCAGCAGCAAAGAGGGCTAAATTTGGAGGCGCTGCTGAGATACCGGTTCCCAAGTAACCATTGTATATCGACCCTTCTACGATCAGCACCTTCACCGGTTACCCCTATTGTCCGCAAACTCCATGAGATTGAGAGGGCTAAGCCATGAAGATTACCCTATCGATGGAGTGGAGTGGAGATTGATGGAGTCCTATCTGGACATTCCACAGTTGAATACCGGCAAGCATCACCCGATGGAAGTGGAAGCGTTAGTGTGCCCGAAACCCCAAGACCAATTATAGTGCCCTATAATTATGGGGACTAATACTGACATAGTACAAGCCGTGATCCATATGTACTTGCAGGAGGCGGGTGAACTACGGTTGCTGGCTCTAGCCGCATGCCCGGCGTTACAAGAGGCATGCTGTAGGATCGCTGCCGAAGAAGAGCATGGGGTGTTGTAAAACCTTGAGCATGGAGTGACTGAGATTCCTCCAGGAGAAGGAAGGATGATGACAGCAGCTTGTTGCTACCCCGAGAGATGCCAGGAGGGCCGACTATTCTCATTGGAGAGTACTGCAGATGATGACCAGTAATTTGGATATAGGGTGTTGGCCTCAGTGAAAGAGTGACCGTTTAGAATTCCACGTAGAACCCGGGTCTACGTGAGGAACCTTTCCCCCTATCCTATGCTCATCGACCGCGGGCAGCAGCTGGGCAGAATATACCCTTTGACTCCACAAGGAAAGACACAAGCTAGGCCGCCGGCCACTACCGTCTTCACTGCGGCTCCTAAGTTGGCGTTTGATTTCGGAGATTCACCTTTGATGGAGGAATGGAAAAAAAGGTTACAGACCAAGCTGGAAAACCGACGTGAAGTGTTTTCCATCGGCGATATGGATGTGGGGTGCAGCCGCAGTGCCCAGCATACCATCCGACTTAACGATATGACGCCCTTCCGAGAACGATCTCGCCGCATCACGCCAAGGGATGTGGAAGATGTGAGGAAGCTGCTAACCGAAATGGAGGAGGCCGGCATTGTCCGAGGATCACGTAGTCCTTATGCATCGCCTATCGTGGTAGTGCACAAGAAGAACCGGACGGTACGCCTATGTGTGGACTATAGAACCTTGAACAACCGTACTGTACACGATCAGTACACCCTTCCACGAATTGAAGACCTCCTGAACGCCTTATTCGGGAACAAGTGGTTTAGCGTGCTGGACTTGAGGTCCGGATACTATCAGGTGCCAATGGACTCTGAAGACCAAGAAAAGACAGCTTTCATCTGCCCCTTGGGAATTTATCAGTTCACGCGTATGCCTCAAGAGATATGTGGCGCTCCAGCCACCTTCCAGCGTCTGATGGAAAAGACCATCGGGGATATGAATCCTCGGGAATGCCTGGTGTACCTTGACGACATCATAGTGTTCGGAAAGACACTGGAGGAGCATGAGGAACGGCTGTTCAAAGTGCTGGATCGACTCAGTAACGAAGGGCTTAAGCTGTCCATGAATATGTGTCGGTTCTGCCGCACGTCAGTGACTTATGTGGGCTATATTGTATCGGCCGATGGAATAGCTACCGACCCTGGGAAAATAGAAGCAGTGGTAAATTGGCCGAGACCAAATAACGTCCAAGAATTACGGTCATTTCTGGGGTTTTGCGGGTACTACCGAAGATTTGTGGAAGGCTATTCGGGTAAAGCCAAAATTCTCAACAACCTCCTCAAAATCTACCCCGAAGACACGGGACGGAAAGCAACTTCAGCTCAAGCACCATTTGGGGACAAGTGGACCACTGCATGTGAACAGGCGTTTTTCTATGGTTGAAGACAAATTTAACCCAGGCTCCGGTATTGGCATATGCAGATCCTGATCGAGCGTAAATTCTGCATGTGGATGCTAGCTTCAACGGCTTGGGAGCACCAGGAATATGACACTGGACTCTGACCGTGGCGTATGCCAGTCGAAGTCTGACACCAAGTGAACAAAACTATCCGGTCCACAAACTGGAGTTTCTGGCCCTCAAGTGGGCTATAGTGGATAAGTTGCACGACTACTTGTATGGCGTTCAATTCGAGGTTAGGACTGACAACAATCCTATGACCTATATCAACACTTCTGCTAAACTGGATGCTACAGGCCACCGTTGGTTAGCGGCACTGTCAAACTACCGATTCAACCTTAAATATAAGCCAGGGCCTACGAACATAGGTGCGGACGCTCTGTCGCGAAGACCAGGGCTCAACCCTACTCCACAAGAGGAAGTATGGGATGAAATTCCGGGACCTGGCATACGTGCGTTGTGCTCCATAGCAGCAGTGGTAGATGATCGAGTAGCTTTTTCTGAGTTAAGGATAGCAGATTTATTAGGATGTCAATCAAGAGTGATTCTGAGGGCATACCGACAGCCAGAAGGAATGAATGTGACTTCAGATAAGATTATTGCCTGGAAAGACTTGGTGCAATATCAAATTCAGGATCCAGTGGTCGGAATAGTTTGTCAAGCGCTGCAACAAGATAATCCATCTATACTTAAATGAGCTCCCAAAGAACTGGTAGCCCTACTAATGAAGGAGTTGGGAATATTCGAACTGGAAAACAGACTATTGTATAGGGTAATACCGTATCACAACCATCCTGACAGGCGGCAGTTATTTCTACCCAAGATCCTGCAGACCATGACGATGCATGACGGGCATTGCATGACGATCATGGTCACCTTGGCATTGACAAGACATTTGGGCTACTTTGTGATCGATTCTATTGGCCCAAAATGAGAGTCTGTGGAGATACATTGTAGGCAGTGCACCCGTTGTATACAGAGGAAAACACTACCCACTCGGGCGGCACCCATGGCCCATCTGAAGAGCTCAGGACCTCTGGATCTGGTGTGTATGGATTTCCTTTGCATCAAACCTGACACCCGGGGCATCGGAAACATCCTGGTGATCACAGATCACTATACCAGATATGGTCAAGCTTTTCCTACCAAAGACCAACGGGCGGTGATTGTGGCTAAAGTATTATGGGAGAAATACTTCCTTCATTATGGACTGCCAAATCGATTGCATTCTGATCAAGGCCGGGACTTTGAAAGTAACCTCATATGAGAATTGCTTAAGTTACTGAGTATCACCAAGTCCCGAACTACACCGTACCACCCGAAAGGGGACGCTAAGCCTGAACGTTTTAATCGAACGCTGCTCGACATGCTGGGTACTCTGAAAGGCTCACAGAAGACTGAATGGAGTAAGCATGTAGAGACTCTACTGCATGCATATAATTGTACTCGCCATGAGTCCACAGGGTATACGCCTTACTTCCTAATGTTTGGAAGAGAAGCTCGGCTACCAGTGGATGTGCATCTACGGATATCTACCGATGGGTATCCAATAGAACGCATTTTCAGTATGTGCAAAGATTACAGGACAGCTTGCAGCAGGCATATAAGCTGGCAGAGAAAGCGGCTGCTCAACTAAATGCGACTAATAAGAGACGCTATGATCATAAAGTGCGCCACAAGGAAATTCGTACAGGGGATGCTGTCCTCCTTCGCAATCTGGGTGTCCCCGGAAAGCACAAATTGGCCGACCGTTGGAGAGATGGTGTATATGAAGTAGAGTCGCAGATGCCTGGCCTCCCGGTATACCGTATCAAAGACTCAGAAGGCCGGATAAAGGTATGGCATAGAAATCGCCTACTCCCCATACCTCAAGTAGGAGATAAAGAGTTGGAAGTGCCCACTGCTTCGCTAGATGGAGAGTCAGATGTTACAGAGGATGGTCCAGAGACTGTAGTTAATACCACCTCTGAGGAACCTATGGAGGGAACCTCTCAAAGGGGCCTTCCGACCGCTGGGGCATCTCCCGAAGGAGCTACGGGTAAAGTGTCCCTTGGTCCAACGGCAGATAAGCTGACTCAAATGAGCCAGCATTTAGACCCACAGAGCCCATGCTTTGTGCCTCAAAGAGACTGTGTTGAAACATTGAGCCCCTCAAGGGAAGAGACTGAATTTCCAAGCGAGATTTGTTACTCTCCAGAGGGAGTAACGGAAGAGCACCTGCGCAGAAGCCAAAGAGCTGATCAACCTCCCATATGATGACTTATGATCAATTCGGGGCACCCCATTATGAGGCTCAGCAGTGGGCTCGCAATAGAGTGAAATCTGTGATTGCAATGTTCAATGAAATGTATAATCTCATATAGAGTATACAGTGATAAGTTGTATTTTTCATATATGCATTTTTTGTGTGTAAATATGTGTATTAGGTACGTTCCCAAGCGGGAACGTTGGATTCCAGCAGGGGGAGAACGTAGGGGTGTTCTGTTTTCCCTCTGTACCTACGTTGCAGGGGGGTGCTGTGAGAGTCTCATGAGGTTCTGCGGCGGCCCGATAGCACAGGGCGCCGCCATGTTGGTAGGGCATTGCGCAATAACCCTGCGCGATCAGGAGGCACGGAGAGAGTTCGCGCAGGTGCAGAGTAAAGTGCGCGAACGGCTGGCCAATCACTAGGAGGCTCTGAGGTTAAAACTACAACTCCCAGGAGCCTCAGCAGAGCTACCTGACACCAGGGAGCGAAAAGGAGTGCAGGATTGCTGGCAGGCAGGAAAGGGAAGCGTGGGGGAGAGACCACGCTAGCCAGAGGGCACCGGAGGAGCTAGGGGAGAGGTCGTGTGTGTGTGCAGGGGTTCAGTGATCCACCTGCGTAGGCCAGATTTCCCCTCAGGCCCAGTGCAGACCCTGAGTTACCCTTAGCTTGTGGTGCTGTCAGGGAAAGCCATAGAGAAAGATACATTAATTCCCTTACTGTAGCAACAGACAGGGACACAATGTTCTTCCGGAGCTGTGGTGTGTGAACAGTGGTTTGGGCTCAAGCTGCGTGACAACGCGTGAGAGACTACGCGTGCATCAACAACGCGTGAGAGACTACGCTGGATCGGCGGATCCTTTTTGAAGTCTGTTGCCGGCTGCAGGCGTAGCCGGAAGGTATTTAATAAGTGCACCAACACCGGTACCATCAGGCGCTGATCCCGCCTTGGGGGAGGGTTCTTTGGGGACACTGGGTTGAGTGACCAAGGGACTGAGTATACATTGGACACGGTGTGGGGTGCACGCGGTGGTGGGAAGGACATTACTCACCGAGGAGTGGCCAGGCCACTGGTGTATAATTACTGAATATCAGCTATTCATGTACTGTGTTTATGTGTGTTATTCTTTATCAGCGGATGCTAAGGTTTTGCGGTTACTTATTAGTAAAAGGTTACAACGTTGAGGCTTGTTATCATTATTCTTACCTAGGGGAATCTTACTTATTGGGGATCCTGGGTAAGTGGAGGCGCTGCCAAGAACATATTGTTACCCCAGGCTCCCAGTTAGCGGAGGCCCAGATCTCGCTGAGCCAGCAGGTACAAACAGCATTAGTAGTCGCTCTAGATCAGCAGCAAAGAGGGCTACATACAGTATGTTTAAACTATCCCTTTTTACATATCTCCTAAAGACAACACATTGAAGCAAAAGTAAGTTTGCAGTTCTGTATTGTATGCTTTATTTACTATGTCTGTTAAATTAAGTAGATTGCATTGGTTATTCTAACCACATTAGATTGCTATGCTTTCACTTATTAGAATTCATTGAACAATCTGCAACTAGTGTAGTAACACAAAGTGCGAGCAGCAACTGAAATGTCACTATTAAGTGAAATAATCCTAGTAAATGGAATGTCCCTAATAAACTGTGCTTGGCAAATTAAAAGCAAAATGTTACTAAATAATTAATTACATAGGGACCAGTGAATTTAAGATTTTTTTTTCACTTGGCTTCAACAAGGTATGTTGTCTAATTGATAATTTTAAAGCTGTACATACAACTATTCTATTATCAAATACGGGAACTGATATAAAAGAAAATAGAGACACAAAATTGTGTAATAATATAACCTCACATGGGTGAATGGTGTGGGTTTTGGTGAATAATCCTACTCACATTTTCCAAATTAAAACATATACTAGCCTGTGGCAGTCTTGTTAGCTGTGGTCTTTGGAAGGGGTAATCTCAAGGAGACAGAGAGGAAACAATAGTGAAGACTGAATATCAAAATCTTTGTGTCAGAAAATAAAACAATAAAATGCGCACTCACAAATTGAATGCCCTTTAAACCTTTTGCAGCAAAGTGTCTGTTGGATTATTCACCAAAACCCACATCATTCATTCCATGTGAGGATATATATATATTACACTATTTTGTGTCTCTATTTGCTTTTATATCAGTTCCCTGGGCTCCCCGGTCTTAGAGAAAATTGATCACCGTGAAGAAGTGGAGAAACAGTTAATCATCTGGATTTGAGTAGCAAGGACTTTATTGTATACTTGATTTGTCACTTTCACTACTTTGTCACTGTTTGTTATTTGAGATTACTTCACATATAATTTTTTAAAATATTAAAATCGCAGGTGGTACACATTATATCACGATATATGATTTGAGTTAAAGTTGATATATAGATCTACTAATATACATGAACTGCACAATTGCTCATCTATGGAGCATCAGTTTTAGAACATCTTGTGTATGACTATCATCAAATAAACCAGTATTAACAGTATAAGGTCCTTACACTTATGTTGTATGTGTATCCACCTTTTAGCCCCTCTATTACTGCAGTAATAGAGTTATTGTTTCTTTCAATAATACTTAGGTTGCAGATTTGAGAGGAATTATAGTCATCTTCTTTGTAAAACACTGCTTGATAAACTTGAATCTTCCCATTGGGTTCGGCTGGAGGAATAAAGGTCATCTGAACTTTTGTAACCTCATTTGGAATCTTCTGAAAGGTTATGTTTTTAGGTGGATCATTCGGCACTGAAAAATGAAAGGAGTCAGAACTGATTAAGAATGGGCTAGTACAATGTTTTAGCAGTAATTATGCTTAGATAGAACACATACCTGGACATTATTTTGCTGCGCTGTAGACCATTTTATTGTCAAAGAGTTATTTATCTAGTAATACAAGAATTGAGATGGTGCACCTTCAATCCCCTTTTATCTTTGTAAAACTTGTCCTACAGATGACTTAATTCAGAAAGTGTGTGAGTGGTAACCTGCCTGCATTTCCACAATGGAGAAACAAAACGTCTCAGAACAAGAAAAGACCATTGGAGCACTGCAGATTTTGTTCTTCCTTAAAACTTTTCACTTTTATTAACATCTACACTTTAATCATATTATTTATTTATTTATAAAATATTTTACCAGGAAGTAATACATTGAGAGTTACCTCTCGTTTTCAAGTATGTCCTGGCACAGAGTTAAGACAAATAATACATTTTTACAAATACAGTTACATAATGAGCAGGGTATACATTATATACAAGACATTGCATGCACAGTTAAAGATAATTTATATTATGGGCGTATGAAACAGTTACAGACCAGATTAAAATGTGTGACAGCCTTAGATTTGAAAGAACTTAGACTGGTGGTGGATGTAAGAGTCTCTGGTAGGTTGCTCCAGTTTTGGGGTGCACGGTAAGAGAAGGAGGAGCGGCCGGATACTTTGTTCAACCTTGGGACCATGAACAGTCTTTTGGAGTGTGATCTTAGGTGATAGGTGCCTCATGTGGTAGGGGTGAGGAGCTTGTTCAGGTAGCTGGGTAGCTTGCCCATAAAGAATTTGAAGACAGGAAAGGTGAACTTTGCGCCTAGACTCGAGTGATATTAATAAGATGAATTTTATTTCTATGTATTTGCAGGAGTTATTATTTAAATATTATGGTTTAATATATATATTGCTGTGTGCTGGGTGATAATGGGGAAAGGCGGGGTTGCATACCTACCTAAGACATGCAGATGAGCATACAGTTGTATTTACATTTATATATATGTATGTATGTATGTATGTATGTATGTATGTATGTATGTATGTATGTATGTATGTATGTATATATATATATATATATATATATATATATATATATATATATATATATATATATATATATATATATATGACATACACAGGTATGGGGATATTTTTATTGGATATTGTGGTTATGTTGAAACGTATGGGGTTCCTATATGTCTTTGTATAGTGGGAGGGTTTCAGAGATGTTGCAGATTTAATTTTCTTTTTAATCTGTACACGTCACTTTCACTGTGAGAAAGCACACTGAGGTGCGCAAAGCAGCGGTCAGCTCCTCTGGTGGCCTGAGATGTATATTGCCTCGTCCTTCAACGTCCCTACCACTGTTCCCTCATTTGTGACTTTGTTGATGGAACGTTAGCTATTACAGATGTAGCCAAAGTTAATGTTCCCACTATTGGGGGCACCCACAGAATCCTGACCACGGCATCCCCCGGCAACGGTAAACCTCTCCATTGGGGTCCCATTTGGAAGAATGGACCCCGTCGCAGGCAGCAGAAAGCTGTTACTGTCCTCAGCGCAGCTGCGTTTTGCTTTTTTTTTAACCATGGCTGTCGGGCTCAGTAAATGAGGCTACATCTGTATGTGGTATGAACGTTTTATATTGGATGCTTAATAAAACTTAAACGTTTTATGAAAGAAAAAAACTGTAGTGCTCCAACGGTCTTTTCTTTTTCTGGGACTTTACTTGGTTATCTGATGACACAAACAACTTGACAGTCAAATTTGTACTATAATAAAGTTGATATCTATTAGTTTTGTATCAATATTCTTCCTTAATTTTTTCATTGAAAAACATCATTACCAATCAGTGACAATTGGACATACTCCGAGGGCCAGTGCTGTGGCTCCCTAGCACCCCATGCAGCAGCCCAGCGGTCACTGTCTGCAATCCTCCACCTCCTCCTGTTGGTGCCAGAAGTTGGGTCCAACTTCTGCCTGGCCGGAAAAGGGAGTAGGAGGAGGAAGCTGCAGAGTCCACAAACCAGCGCAGCATTGAGGAGAACTCATCAACCCCCAGGTAAAATTGTTGGGTGTGTGTGTGTCTTTGAGTGAGTGAGTGAGTGGAGGAGCATGAGGGAGGGAGGGAGAGGAAGAGAGGGGTGTGTGTAAGGGGGGGAGAAAAAGAGGGGGCAGTGTCAGGAGGGCTTGATTACAGAGGCTCCACGTCCTTCCCCACAACAATTAAACTGATTGCTGTGTCCCTTGCGTTCTCTGGAGCGGCATCTCCTGTGGCATCTCGTCCGGCAGCGTAGCGTTTTCATGGCAACCCGAGGTCAAATGATGCCGCTACATCACATAGCGACACATTGCCATGACAATGTGATGTCACATGGTGATGTGTCGCCATGACAATGCGACATCACATGATGTCATCATGACACTTCATCGTAGGAAAAGGAAGGCCGCTATGGAAGAAATTGCCCAGGCTGATATTTGACTGCAATTCACGCCTAATACCAATTAAAACTATCATATAATAGATAGTAATAGGAAAATATTAAAATTAATTGTACCTACAGGTATGCAGTACAAATGTAAGGAAAGGGAGTAGATTAATAGGGCCAGTTGTTGCAGAGCATACAGCAGCAGAAACACTTAGGTCTAGGCCAAGTTAACATTTTGGTTTTCAATAAAAATATCTAGTATACAGGTGTACTATGTGACATTCCCCGAGATAACATTTCCCAGACTGAATAATATCAGCATTTCCGTAGCATTCAAAGGCAATGCTGGAGCTATATCTCACAATATATTCAATCAAAAAGAACTATTAAGTCCTCTACATATTTATACCTGTACTTTAATTGTAAAAATGTATTTCCCTATGACAGTGATTGTGCCGGCAGGGGCATTATTTCATTCCCAAATAAAGATTATGCCCACTTGCTGCCTCTGCCAGTCAAGATGGTAAACCACTGCACTACTAAGTATACAATGAGTCAGGGGGGTAGTCATTGTGTTGACCAAGTTCTGTGCTAAAGTACAATGCAGAGCTAGAGAAGCATGCGCCCGCCTGCTGGGAGAGTACACACTCCAAGGCTGGAGCATTGTTCTCTCCCTGGCAATGAGGTGTCTAAACTTGAGGGAGGCCTAGAGCTGAACACAGGGCCCAACATTTGGGTCCTCACCCAGTCAGCATGGTACCCATTGGTCAGTTCCAATTTTCCACGCTCCAAGGCCATCCTTAGACACTGGCTCCACCCCCTCACTCCGGATTGGCTCAGCAGAGTACAGAGACTTCTCTGATTGGTTGGCACCCAGTGCTCCATGTTTCAAATAGAGGCCAGGAAACTAAAGAAGCCAACGCCAATCTGGGATTCACAGTTGTTCATTGTTATTTTGGTTATCCTAAATTGGTCTCTGTGTCGAGTGACCAACTATATAGTGGACTGTGTGGACCTGCAGTGGTTTTTCCTAGTAACTGGGAATCTGAAACGGACTATCAAGGCGGCATGAACGGTAAGCTAGCTTTGGCAGCTCCCTGCACATAGCGAGCTAGAAGAACCTCCATAGGTCCCTGTTTTTGTCAGGTCATTGTTGTGTGTTTGCTTGGGTTGCCAAAAAACAAACAAAAGATTCATAACAGAATAATAATAATAGCATGTTCTTCTATAGCGCTGCTAGTTTTACAGAGGCATTTTGCAGGCACAGGTCCCTGCCCCGTGGAGCTTACAATCTATGTTTTAGGTGCCTGAGGCACAAGGAGATAAAGTGACTTGCCCAAAGTCACAAGGAGCCGACACTGGGAATTGAACCAGGCTCCCCTGCTTCAAACGCAGTGCCAGTCAGTGTCTTTACTCACTGAGACACTCCTTCTCCTTGGAAGACAAAATAACAGGGTAATACCACGACATGTCGTATCACTCTATATAACCTCTTTTCTGGGCACTGAAATGGACAATTGTGGTCCTTGTGATACGTGGCAATACACAAATGAATGGAAATGAGATAATAATTTTCAAATCATTATTTAGGGAGGATTTTTTCAAATAAATTGTATCACCTGTGTTGTATTTCCGTGTATTTTAGTCCCATTTACCCTCTCAGCACTATTAGATAAGTGAAAGAGGATTGGTAGACAACAGAGTTCCACGTTCTACTTCATCATCAATATAAACATGATTAACTTAGTCAGGTAATTTCATCTGCTTCATGCTGTCCCACACAAATAGTAGCTTTCTGTAATCCTCTGAGTGTACATAAAATTGTGGGGATGATTACAATAAACAAATATTGTAGAGACAAAAAATGGTCTTTCAACAATAAAGTAGTTAATTGGCAACATCAATTAAAGTGAACACAATCGTGTCAAGAAAAAAAATACATACCTGCTTCAAGAGTGGTAGCAATCACTGGATTGCTCGATTTCCCTTCAGTGACTGCTGAATTTAAGTCTCCAATGAAGGATATAACTACTACAGTATATCTGGTATAGGGCTTCAGCTCAAATACCTCCATGTGTTTACTCTCATTGCTCCACCTTGTAAACAACTTCCTATATTCTTCACTATTGACCTAGAACAATAACAATGAAAACATTTAAAAAAATCTTAAAATACTCTTCGTTCCTACCAATGTGAGTACATTTATTGATTATTTCTTATAATTTTGGTCTCAGTGCTCTTTTTTTAAAGTTCTGAATAGTCTTTATTTATATTGCTAATGCTTGGTGTCTTTTGTTCCCATGTTCAAATATGGATTCCCCTAGATTAGGCATTTTAAAACACTCACAATCAGTATGCAGAAAAAAAATTAACCTATAATCTTTTTGTTTTGTTTAAGGTTACAATTCAACAAACTGGTCAAATCTACAAGGGATACATAAGAAAACGTTTTTGCTAGTGGTGGTATGGTATGTCAAAACATTAAAACAGAAATAACACAATCGCTTTTTAAATGCATCTGTGAGTACCCTGTAGGACATCACTTTTACATTATTGTTACAATGTGTATTTTTATAAGTAGATTAGGTAGCTGTACAGTAGTTTTCCTGTGGGGAAAGTTTATATTAAATGCAGCTGCTGAGGTATTAGGTTGGTATAGTCTTTATTTTTCATTGACAGATGTGCTGCATTTTCCCTACTGAGAGTCAGCTTCCTGATGCACTAAACAGACGTTCATTTACTTAACTACTGGCTCTTAAGAGTTAAAGTCCCAGTTTATATCCTATGTCTGATAAGACAACTTTTAAATATTTAAAATTCAACTTCAATTCAAAGTTCAATTTCCGCATTGATTTTCTTGTAGTACAATCTTACGTGCATTATCTCAATAACCTTCCACTTCGAAAAGATACAAAACACTGTCAACCGGCAATTGTCCACTTAATAAATAAAAACAGTTTGCGTTAAGACCAAGCACTAATCCTGATTTATAGTTTCCTGTAAAAATACTAAACAAATCCCTGAAAGGCCTGACATAAGAGTTAAGGTGCTAATAAGTATGTAATGGTGTGATGTGGAGAATGCAATGGAATTTGCGATCCTAAGGAATATTTTCCCCAAGGGGCCAGTGAGAGTTTATTCTGCATTTTTATTGCATGCAGATATGACCAGCACAGTTTCACAATACTGTTGGGGGAAAAATTACCCGCTACCACAAAAATCACTATGATGTTGCCCCCTGTAAATCGTGCACTAAATTATTATCTTCAAATCTGAAAGTGACCCACAGAAAAAGAAAACAATCATATTTTCAGGGATAGAATCTAATCCCATACAGTGTATTCTCAATGACAATTTGAGAGTAAAATCAGCCCTTTTCATTTATTTTTGTATCTCATTCACAATTTCACTCTCTACTACTGTTTCTCCTGTCTAACTCCTCTCTCTCTACCTTGTCGTGGCTCGCAAGCTTACGCTTTGGCCAAAGGGTTAAATTAAATGACCCTTTTCAAGAGAATATATAAGTATTTTACTGTGTATTTTTGTCATGTTGGATGTAGCATTGGGCTTCTCTGTCGTCTGTTGTATACATATGCCACGCTCAATAGCACTCCATTTTGACACTTATATACATATATATATATATATATATATATATTGTGGGGGCTCAGGGGTTCCCAAAAAGAGCTTGCTGGGGTTTTGTGTTTTGTTAACTCCTCTCTCTCTAAATATTTATAAAAGCTTCTTAATCTATCTGTATGTCTCTCACACTATCTCAGTACCAAAGGAGGGAGAGGGAGTAGATAGTATGATACCTTTTAATGAACCAACAAGTAGTTTATATGTTACAAGCTTTCGAACCTTTCAAGGTCCTTCATCGGTTATCGCTAATTCAGGTTACTCTTCTAAAGTTTAGTTTTCTTTTTTACCTTTCTTTCTTACTCCCAATTCTATCTAGGCCTACATTATCCCCAAATCGATGTCCCTTCTTTCTTGGTATTTCTCTATTTCATATTGTACGTCAAGTATGTAGATCGGATATCTTTCACGTCCTTGGACCTCTGTTTTACTGTATTTATTTCACCTTTTGCTCCTCAATGCTTTATGCTGATGTATACCAGGTGCAATCACTAGGCAAATTAGGTGGTCACCTAGGGCGGCAGATTTTGGGGGGCAACGTAAGGTGGCGGTAAGCACAGGGTAGCATCAGAGGAGAAGTAAGGCGGGAGAGGAGGATGACAGGCAGCAGTGGGAGAAGAGGAGGAAGACGGCAAGCGGCAGTTGGAGAAGAGGAAAGGGGATTGAGGGAGCAGAGCAGGGCGGCAGGGGATGGCTGTGGAGCAGCTAAGATCAGCGTTCCAACGAAGAAGTCTTCCCTGACTTCTGTGCTGTTGCAGTAGCAAACGTCAGCTCCTCCCCAACCATCCTGCTCCACTCCCGTGGTCCTCGGTCCTCTTCTCCCAACACCACCTGATGTCCTCCTTCTCTGCTACCCTGCTCTTGCCATTCTCCATCCTCTTCTCCCGCTGCCTTCCTCCTCTGCTGCTCTGCTCCTGTCATCTGCACCTCAGACCACTGGCCAGGTAGGGAAGGGGAAAGAAGAGGAGTGGGAGGAGGGTGAGACGAGAGAAGAGTAGTAGGAGATGAGGGCGAGAGGAGGTGGGGGGGGGGGTAAGACGAGGAGGTGGGGAGGGGGTGAGAGCCAGATGAGGGGGGTGATGAGAATGGGCTATAATAACAAAATAAAATGGACAGGGCTGAGGTTCGCCTAGGTGCCAAATACCCTTCCACTGGCCCTTTGTGTATTCTAAATTTGTCTCAATATCTCATCAAATAGTCCCTTCTCCTCTGCTACTCATTTTCACATCCACCAATTCCCTTCTGTCTCTCACATTTCATCTGTCTGCCTTCCTATCTGCTCAATCTCCTACTTCTTTTTAATTATAATCTTCCTCTTATCTGAAATGTTGCCTCAGTCCTTTAAATAAATGTTGAATATTACCGCTTTTTTTGTCTCTGAGCTTAGTAAAGATTAGTAATGAAAAGAAAATGGGGTTAAATGCACACTATACATTAAAAAGGGTCTTACTAAGACCATTTATTATTTTATTTTTTTAACAAGAGATCAGGTGCACAACATTTTGGGGGTACACACAACCCCTTCCTCAGGTGCACACGGAAGGGACACACACAATCCCTGCAAGCTCTGACCGAACGCACACCAAATCATATATATTTGTGTATACTGTATATACGCAGGGACTTAAAGGGGACCTGGTCAGTGAGGATGAACTGCACCATCCATAGATTGCTATATACATGTTTCTGTACCTTGTGTGCAAGGCAAGTACCTTTTCTTTCCAGCTTAGTAAAGATTATGTAGCTCAACACTGCAACTACAAAACAAACACGTTCTATAAAAAGTAATATTGCCAGAAAAATACTAGAAATGATGACAACCTTTTCACTATGGAAATGTATTTTTACTAAGCTATGGTGGGTAGATGGGCTAATTTGCAACTGTTCGTGGTACAGTACATCTCTTGCACATCTTGTCTTTACAAAATAAGGTTAAAAAGGTATTGGCGGGAGATTATGCCGTGTCCCTCACTGTTTTCCCACCCTCCCTCCATCCCCTTTTGGTTAAATTCTGTTGCCTTATATTTATATTAAATATATTTATATTTAAGGTGCCTATTGGGGTTATATTGCGTCTGTCACTGTGGCTGGTTGGGGCCCAAGTGCAGGGTAACCTTGCAAGACGATGCTCAGTTATGGTAATGGCTGGTGGTGGCATGGCTGATAAGTGGGCAGGGCTCATTGTGCCTTGAGTACCTGGCACCCATCTTGCAGCTGACGTGGACTTGGGACGGTCCGGGCTATCGGGCAATGATGTGAACATCACTGGCTTTACCTGTGGGTGGAGCACTCCAGCAGGGTTCGCACTCCCATTTTGCTGTATTTGAATAAAAGCCACGGCCATTGTACCTCCAAACCTTTAAGTGTGTGCTTTATTTGGGGGATGTTGCAGGGGGGATGTTGGGGGGTAGCATTGCAGGCTCTAAGGTTGTGGTAAAGACAATAACCTCATGAAAAATTGCATTTTAGATAAATCCTGCACAGATATTGTGTATTGTTTAGGCTTCTTCTAACTCTAGCACCTAAAAGTAGACATTGTTATTGTATAGAGTCTGGTGGAAGTACTATGTGATTTATCACTATAATTCATGACAGAACTTCAGTCAGGTTTGTCCCAGCATAATAATGTTCATACAGCCTATAGTTCATACAGCCTATAATGTTTGTCCCAGCCTATAGTTCATACAAACTTTATCATTTGGTTTCCCCTGCTTGTACAAACTTGGTGCACAGTCCATACGAGCTGTTTTCCATACAAGCAACTTTGATACATGTAAAAACATTTGCAGACTCAAATACACTGTATCTGGTTTTCGGACCACTGGATTTCCACAGGAAGTGCGAAAATGCTTTAGTGTTGCAGAAATCTCTAGACAAATTGTAATCATGTTATAGCTCATCATTGCCTATGATTATTGTGCTTATATTTGTGACGCAATTCATTTGCTGCATTGAAAATCTGCTCAGTGGTTTTGCAGTGGTCACCGAGCAATGTGTGTGGGCCTCTCGGTAGTGAGTGTTGGCTATTTATTAAACTGTGATTAATAACTGACCGCTTTGGACACTATTGCACTGAAACTCCCATTGAAATCAATAAGAGCTTCCCTAAGATAGTTCTCCAAACAGCCCTATCACACTTTAATAAATAACCCCCATAGAAACTGAAGAACAAAAAGCACTTTGTATAGTTCTCAAATGAAATCTAAGAAAAGCTTTGCTTACCGAGGAAACATTAACAATGAATGATGTTGGTCCAGTGATGGTCGAGGGTTCTCTCCAGCTAATATTAATACTTTGATGAGATGTGGCTGTAACAGTAACATTTTCTGGAGGTCCATCTGCGGCTATAAAATATAACATCTCAGTTGATTTTAGAATGTACCAATTCATGTTTGAAAGAAATGTCATCTGTTGCTTTTCAAATATAAATCATGATGGTACACATTATACATGCATAATTAATTATTATTATTAAGGATATAGACAAACATAATAATGCACTTTTATTTTTCATTTTAAAACAATACAAAAAAAAAGATAATTTATTAGTGTATTTCATTAGCTAAGTAGTTGATTAAAACAGTTTGCTCTGGATGTTAGCTTGCTAGAGCTTGTTGAGGTTAGTTTTAGTTAATGACAGGTTGATGAGATAGTTATTGAGTCAGAGTTATTCCATTGAATTTGCATATATACAGTAACTATGTGTGTCAATTGTCATGCAGCTCCTAATGAAAGTTAACTGTTTCTTTCTGCAAAAAAAACAGTAGCGCACTAAATATTGGCTAGAAATAGAGCCTGTAACTAGAACTACCCTTAAAAAAAGAATGTACTTCTTAACTGTCAATATGAGTTCTTTCATTATGAAGAGGCTAAAGCGGCGTCTTTTTATAAAAATCTATCACAATTTTTACAAAAGATTATATACTAATCAGTTTATGAGCAAATGGAATTGCAGCATTAATTTGTGATGTATTGTATATTTACAATCAACATTTGCACCTTTACGTCTAGTACAGATCAATTACCCTGGATATGCCTACAATACATTGAACACCTCCACTCTAAACCGTGCTCCCTTACCAATGAACATCAGGGCATGAACTGTACGGTTCTTCAGTTCAGTTCAGAATAGTTTGAGAACAAAGCAATTGTTAGGAATTATGAGCAGGGCCCTCATTACCTCTTTGTATCTGTTTGTACATGTTTGTCCTCATCTTTATGTAACTGTTCATGTTTCTGTAATATGCATAACTCTGCACCCCCTTGTACCGCACTGCGGAATATGTTGGCGCTTCACAAAGAAACAATAATAATAATAGTAATAACAAAGGAATTCTGAGCTGCCAAGGGAAAGTACACCTTCTGAACGGAGATGCAGGCTTATCAGCAGTGTACTGTTACCCTGTCCATATGGTCCCCAATCTAGATCAGTTTCTTTGATAATCAAAATGTATATCAGTACATTAAAGTATAGTAATGTTATACTATTATATAATACTTATTCCATATATGAAAAACTTGAGAGGTATCACCATCTAAAACAAAAGCATATTACTGCAAACGCAAAATACTGTACTAAACGTAAACCAGTTCTCTGACTAGAATGACCCTATTAATTGCACACCTTGAACAATTTGCTTGCCTAACGAATCAAAGTCACATATTGACTTATTGTTTATTGTTAAAAGATTGGGAAAGATATCAGTGGAGCTCTTATAAATCATAGTAATTTACTGAATATGGATGAGCTCTCTTCCCTCATAATCCAATCACTTCCTCTCATAAGTACTTTTGTCCTGGTTTCCACAATAATGCATTTTCTGTAACTAACAACCATCATTTCCTGATTATCATGCTTCTATCCTTGCACGGGAATGTGGGTCTTATAGAGGTCAGGGTCATCTTTGCTATCCATCTGTGTCCTAATGCTAAGGTAGCTGTAAAGTGTGCTAGCTGTATAGTGAATCTGGATAACCCATCAGTTAGGTTTAATACTTTAAGTGAAGCACAGGAAATCAAGCTTGCTATTACTCAAAATAAGGTCACTAAGCTCCGTAAAATCCGGGCAAATAATGTGGTGTTACCTAAAACAGGAATGGCTGTTATTTTCCCTGAGTTTTCGCCTTATTCACTGCAAAAAGGAATGGCCATAACAGAGAGAGCGAAGGGGAGGAAGAGAAAGACTACATGTATACAAGTCCAAATAGCTTAACATATACTTTAAATGGCAATATACCCATGAACACACCGTAGACACCAGGAAAATATGTACATGTAAATATTTCAAATAGATTTAAATGATCTAAATTAGCATATTTCCCAGTTATCTCAGGTGTTTCAGAGCTATCTCACTGCATGAAGTATCTCTCTTCTTCATTGAGCAAAAGTCTAATTTTGGTGCCTGAATGGGAGTGACATGAACAACAATACATTATTATCAGAGCTTAGCGAATATTTCACATTAAATAGGCTACCAGAGCTTAGTCACTCTGGGCGTAAGAGTGCCGAACTCACTGGTTTCTTAAAGGTTTATGTAATGTATTTGGACAAAACTGGGACTGTTTCTGCTTCAGACACAAAAAGTATTACTCTATATGTAGAAATGATTACCTAATTCTAGTTCTCCAAACGGAGGATTATAGTAAGAATGCTCCATTTTGAAATCTTTGTTTTTTATGTACGTACCACCCACATAATATTTTCTTATTTTTCATAAGTAAGCAGATTCCATTGTTGTGAAGTCAAAATAAAACATGTGAATGTTTCTGAATTTGGTTTGCAAACATTTCTACAAAAAGTTTAGTTTAGTTTGCAAAAATATGTGCAAATATTTTTCAGATGTTCCCATATTCACAAAAGTTTTTTTTATCATAACCATGTATTGCACATCTTGCAATACTGTACATTTAGCAAAACTGTCAACATGGGCAAAGTCCTGCCAAGATAAAATATTGTCTTTCTTTAGGGGTGAGGGTAGAGAGAGAGGAGTGATAATAGTATCACTCCATTTTATATGGAGTCTCTCCTGTAATTTATGCAAAATTAATATGTATTTTCTGAGAAGACATTAGGCGCATATTTGTGAATGCTGACAATTTCAAGAAATCTTTAAACGCATGAACAGTCTAATATTTGCATATTTTGGCAACTTGTTTTACAAAAATGTTACCCAGATATACTGTTCTCTGACCTAAGATCATCAGATCATCAGTTCTTTTTAACTACAGTATGTGCAATATGCACAAGTGCAGATATTTATGGGTTTGTAACTTCCCTAACGTATGAACACATTTTTAGTTAGCTTCCTAAACGTTGACTCACAAAACAATCTTGTTGACTAGAAATCCTTTTCACTGATGTATGTGACTGAGTATTGCACACACTATAGTTATGTCTTTGTAGGGTTACCAAGAATGAGGTCATTAAAATGATTCAGTAACTTAGGTACCTCAGTTGACTCACTAAGGTACTGTATGAGGATAGCAAGGAATATTAGAATAGGATGTGCTGCTTCCCAAAGATTTAGGACAAATATTCACAAAATCTGACTATTGTTCAATATAATCTGTGTCAAAACCAAAGATTTGCCAAAAAAATGAACATATTTACAGTATAGTGTGATCTTTTAAAGTCTACCAGGTGCAAAAGACAACATCATATCCCATTGCTTTCACATTGAGCAATAAAACCAATTAAAATATGTAGTGTTTGACACTGAGAATTTTTCTTTAACACAATCAGAAGTGGACTACAGTAAGTACATATAATCATATATCAAGCAAAATGTGCTCTATGTGTCTTGTTTCATATGGCTTGAAACTTACATGTTTAGAGAGAAATACAGTTATAATGTTGATAATTTTACTCAATATTTATGTTTTTGTGTTTATGTTGTATATTATAAATAAATAAAAAATGGGGTATTTTAATTCTAGAAATCGCATTCCTAAAAACGTGCAACACAATTGAGTGGATTATAAAGTATAATTGGAAGGCTGAAGCCTGTATTTGTTCTCAGTGGGAGTACTGTAGAAACTCCAGTCCAGGACCTGCTGCAGCAGGATAATCTATTTCAGCTGGATCCCTTCATGGGTTTAGCACATTTCTGAAACTACCTTGCATCCCTACTCCTTATTCTTCCGCACATTGTTTCGTGAGGGTCTTTGTGTTTGCACCAGGTATATATGGAGGCTAATAATACAAAATTAATTGCGGCGGGTAAGAAAAAGCCCAAAGCTATCGAATCCAGAAACCTGTTATCAAATCTTTCTTTGTCTAGCCCAGGGGTGGCTAATTCCAGTTCTCAAGAGCTACCAACAGGTCAGGTTCTCAGGATATCCCTGCTTCATCACAGGCTGAGCCACTGATTGAGCCACCTATGCTGAATCAGGGATATCCTGCAAACCTGACCCATTGGTAGCTCTTGAGGACTGGAGTTGTCTGCCCCTGGTCTATCCTACAGTGTGTACACACAACAATAAACATTATTCTTGGAACATTAGTAGATGTAAGTTTTAACCAAAATCATATTAATGCCACTGGAGATGATCCAATGCATGGGTTACATTTGTTAGTATTAAAAATACAGGTTTCATAAATTGGTTAAGCATGTTATGTTAAGAGATAAGCTTTATAAGGACTTTTTCACTTACGGCCAGATAATGTCTGTATATAAATCCAAGCTGAAGCAATACCATAGCCAGCTTTTGTGCTGGCACCAATTTTAAATCTATACCATCTGAATTTTTTCAATCCATATATTGTCTTCTCAACAGCATTACCATCTTCAAATGAATAGAGGTCCTGACCAAACTCCTCTATACATTCATTATGGTGCCCATCACTGCAATCAGCAGAGAGTAGTTGCTTTGTAATTTTGTAGTTCCTTAAGAAGCCATTTGTAATATCCGGTCTAGTCCATTTTAAAGTCACACTTGTGGAACTGATATTAACAAAAGTAACCTCTCTTGGAACACTGGGGACTAAAAGGGGAAAAAATGGCAACTGTTATTTTGATATTTACAAAACAAACATGTTTTCCTTACAAGCAAAAATAATGTTAGAACAAGGCAACATTTGCAAAATGTATCTCTACATGTATTTCATTATAATATGCAACAGACATCAAACAGGAGTGGTTTATTCAGTTTATCCAGAATGGCTTATTTAGATGTCAGTCCAACAAAACATTTTATTAATAATATTTATAATACAATCATTTTCATAATTATCATAGAAACAATAACATTATTGTTTCTTTTTCGTACAATATTCCTAAAATAAGTCACCATAGCCATCAACATGTCCTTGTGTTTCATTATTCCACACAGTAATAACGTTTAAAAATAATTAACATTGAAGTGTTTTATATATTAGTTGATATTTAATTATTTTTGAACTGTTACAGTAGTTTTTCTTTAATTTTCATAAAATAAGTCCCAACATAGTTGTCATGTTATTAGGGTTGCCAGGTGGCTTCTCCAAAAACACTGGACACAATGGTGAAAGCAGAGATGTACTCTCAAGACACATACACACACCCCTCTCACCTCTCTCTGCTTCATGCTGTTTCCTCTTCACCTTAACCCCCACGCCCGGGCTCCTGACATCGCCTACTGATTGGCTGCATTACTCAGCAGCAGCCAATCAGGATGGAGGTAGCTACCCAGCCCCATAGCAACAGCCCTGCTCGCTCCCTTCTTGTTGAAATGCCGAGGCCCCCCAAGCCAGTCAGGTCACTATGTCCAGAGAGGTAATACCGGACACATAAATGTCCAGTATTACCTCAAATTTTTTACTGGACAGTGTGGTCAAATACAGAACAGTCAAGTTCAATACTGGACACCCGGCAACTGTACATGTTATTGACATTGTTATTTGACTTCATTTAACAGGGGGAAAAGTTGCAATCATTACATTTCAAACGAAACTCAAATGCTGGAACACATTTAAATTTGCAATTCAATCATGTATTAAAACATTCCATTCAAGTTCAGAAACAAATCCAACAAGTAGCTATCTAGTGAAGCTAGATCAATCAATATTTAACGGCCTATTCTAGTAGCCTTCATACAACGTCTCGCTTGGCCTGTTACGCAGGCATTTTTGTCAGTGTAGTTCTCACGGAATTCAGAAAGACTCTGAAGACCTACAAAAGCAAAAATGTCCAAAACGTACGATGAGCAGCGATGTGATGTTCGCCTCTCTCAAACGTTCTCACCCATAGATCTGCAGTGATCTGGCCCAGCTGCATAGAGAGCTGAACAGAGAGAGAGATGCTTCTTTCCTGCGCATATCTCGCCAGCGATCGCAGGGTTTTAATAACAATTTTAATACTAGTGTACGTGAGAAGGGGTGTCCGGAGCAGAACCACATTGATTTCAGGTCCGGGGACCTACTGCTTCCCGAGATACAGGCCCCCGTTATGGGGTGCCAGTATCTGATATGCATTTAAATGTCCTGGTCATGTGACATGAGACATTTGCATAAATACATAGGAGATACTGGCACCCCATAACAGGGCCTGTATCTCGGTAAGCAGGGGGTCCCCGGACCTAAAATCAACACAATTATACTCTGGGGACCCCCTGCTCACGTACACAAGTATTAAAATTGTTATTAAAACAGCTTCATTTTTACTTTAGCGGCTAACCGCTAAGGCAATGAAGGGGTTCAACTTCAATAGCCTGTTTATTGGGGCAGAGAGGGTGGATGAAGGGGGTAGTAGACCCAGGGTGTGTGGTTAGGCCTGCCAGGAAGGTTATGGAAGTTCTTTTATTCTTGTGGTGTTTAGGTGCTTGTTTGTTTCTTTAATTGTTGTGTATTGTGTGATTGATGATTTTTTTAATAGGTTGGCCATTGACTGCTATAGTTGCTTATTATGCCCATATTATATGGGTATGATGTACCACTGTGCAATCAATGGGTAGAGGGTGGGTATAGTGGCCCCAGGGTGGGTGGTTAGGCCTCTGGGGTGGGTAATGGGCGAGAGGGGTTAACCCCTTAATTTCTATAGTGGTTACTAATCTCTAGTGATTAAGGGGTTAGGGACCATTAGATTGTATTTTTTCTTGTACTTTTGCTGCCAACAGAGGACATGGACCTTGGGATGGTGATGAGGATGCCTTCATCATGGCAGGGGTAAGTAGAAGTTTTATTTACTTTATTAATTCTGGCTGGCTAATGTTTGATTTTGAATGGGCAAATGAGCTATTATTCATCTCTGGATAATAGTAATTTTGCCCATTACTGTACTGCATGTGTGGGGGGTTGAGGAGGTGGATGGAAGGGTTGATGTGTTTTTGAATGTTTATCGTGGGTAGCAAGGATGGGTGAAGTTGGTATTTGGCCCTTGGTGGGTGTTTAGACCTTGCAGATGGGTAGTGGGAGCGGTTAACCCCTTCATTACCATAGCGGTATTAACTGCTACGGTAATGAAGGGGTTAACTCCACCTGTAATCCCCCTCCGCAAGGCCTAAACACCCACCAAGGGCAAAATACCACCTTCACCCACCCCCACTACCTACAATAAACATGGCACTGGCAGTTAACCCCATCATTGCCTTCGCGGTTAGCCGCTAAGGTAATAAAGTTGCGTGAAAATGCATTTTTATTGTATCGGATTCATGCCAGGGGTCTCTGGTGCTGGTATTCATGTGTATAAGCTTCGGAAACCCCTGGCATCAATTCGAAATGCATTATTTTCTAAGTCTCTCTCTCACCGCCTTTCCACCAGCTTCACGCCAACCTTTTCTGGTGAGACAAATTTGGGAGAAAATCATCATTCTAAAGCCTCGATAACCTAAATTCGTGAATTGCAAGCATACAATTGATTGTCCAATTGCTCTACAATAGGGATTTCTAAAACATCCTGTGAAAGCAAAAAGCACAAGTTAAGAAATAACCCTGATGGAATACACAATTAGGAATAGCACATTGAAAAGTTGATTTATGGTCAAGATATATGCACAGAGATTGTGCTGACAAATGGTTTAGGCCAGGTCCGTTAAACTCAAATTAGCTTGAGGGCCAATTCTTAAATTTGACTTCAAGAATCGGGCAGCACCACCAGAGGGGCGGAAGGAAAAAATTCAACAGTCACTATAACGTCCGCATTTTTTTCTTGAGTTTTCCTTATAACAAATATGTAGACGTATCTCTCTTTCTTCCCCATCCCCTCTCTCTCTTCCCCCCATTCCGTTTCTCCCCCCATTCCCTTTCTCTCTCTACCATTTCCTTTCTTTCTTCCCCATCGTCTCTGTCCCCCAATCCTCTTTCTCTCTCCTCAATTCCCTATTTCCCAATCCCCTCTTTCCCCTGCATCCCCTTCTCTCTCTACCCCATCCCCAATCTTTCTCTCCCCTCTCTAACATCCCCTCTCCCATCTCCAATTGCTCTATGTCTCCACACACCCCCTCTATCTCTCGCCCCACTTCACACTCTGTATCCCACATTCCCTCTCTCTCTCTACCCATTCCCTTTCCACCATCCTCATCATCCCTATCCCCTCCGTCCCCTTTCCCACACCCCCTCTCTCTCTGCCAATCTCTTCACGCTCTCCCTCCATCCCCTCCAAACAGCCTGCCTCCCTCCTGAACAAATAGTCAAAACCCTGTCCACTCTCCCTCGCAGTCAAACAGCCTCCCTCTCATTCTCCCTCCTGGCCCGGCCAAACAGCCTCGCTCCCATTCGCACTCACCCTCTCGGCAAAACAAGCTCCAGCCCTCAATGTGAAAGGATAGTTAGTACTTTAATTGCCATATTTTGATATCTCTGAGAAAGCCCTTTGTCCGAAGGCTGATATTGCATGATTGAAACCTAATTTATGCACTATGATTTTTTTGGACAGTACCCCTTATTATAGGCTAAAGGTGTTAAATTCCAGGCATTATTGAAATCCCTGCTCTCTGATTGGTTAAAATTCCGGACATTATTCATTCAGTAATGGCCCTGAATTTTTGGCACCCTGCTAAGTTTTTCAGCCAATCAGCATTCAGTTCTCATCCCCACGAAAGGAAAGCAGCTCTCAGATAGATGTGGTGATTGGACAGGATGGATTGGGTGTAGAGGGAGGGCTGCAGTGCGTGTGTCTTCAGTGTGTTTTTTGTGGGTGTAGAGGGTGGAAGAGGGCTGCAGTTTGTCTTGTTGGGGTGTGTGTGTCTGCAGTGTGTGGGGTTACAGGGGACTGCAGTGGGTATAGAGGGAAGGGGTCTGCTGGTGTGTGTTTTATGGGTGTAGAGGGAGGCAGCAGTCTGTTTTGTTGGAGTGTGTGTCTGCAGTGTGTTTTGTGGGTGTAGAGGGGGCATGTAGTGTGTGTTTCTTCAGTGGGTGTAGATGGTGGAGGAGGGCTGCATACAGTATTGTGTTTTGTTGGTGTGTGTGTGTCTGCAGATTTGTGGGTTTACAAAGGGGCTGCTGTGTTTTTGTGGGTGTAGAGGGCTGCTGATGTGTGTGTGTGTCTTCAGTGTGTGTTTTGTGAGTGTAGAGGGTGGAGGAGGGCTGCAGAGTATGTTTTGTGGGTGGAGGGGGGCTGCAGAGTGTGTGTAGCGGGGCTGCAGTGTGTTTGTGTATATAGATATATAGAGGGGGGTTGCACAGTTTGTGTGTACCATTTCATTTTAATAAACACGTGCAGTAAAAGCAATAGAACGTAGACGATCATGCTAATAAAAAAAAAATCAATATGACTACAAGAGTGTTTATCTTTTTTATGATTTTTTTTTTTTTTTAAAAAGCCTACATTTTGCCTGTAATAGTAATAATCCCTTCTTGGCCAGTAATGCCCTGTTCTTTGTGGAGTATTACATAATTTTTTTTTTTTTTTAAATGGGTGAATAATGGCATCCTGCTATCTGGTTGGTGAAACCACATAATATTTTAATTAGATATCAATCTGCATCTAAGAAATAAAATGCTATGTGCTTTGCTTGTGTGTCTGTTTGTGTGTGTCAGTCTCGGTTGCCTTGTGTTATATGTATTGTTATGTACAGATGCAGCGGCCATTATTTTAACAAATCACCGAGCCAGTTTCGTGTGCTCTGCTGTATTCCACGTGGCATGAACGCGGCCAATCGCCCCAGGCACACGTGTTAATCGCGGTTGCTTTGTTTGAATTTCATGGATTGTGTGCAATTAAATGCAATGAAATGAATGAATTGTAATGTGTACAGTACTGTGCTACTGTGTCAATTTCAGATGTTTAAAAGCCAGAACACTAAAATGCACTCGCGTCTTAAGGCGGGAAGGTTGGAAGAAATCCCGCGCCATGACATGGGTATTCCGAGGTATACACCACGTGATTTGTTAAAATAATGGCCGCTGCATCTGTATTTTGTTACCTGTGCAGTTACTACTGCCAGTTTCTCACCTTAACTTTTTTATTGTAACACAGTGTGTACAAACACAGTGATAACAATAACATTTTCAAATACAGCCCACTGTGCACTTCCAGAGGTATATACCACTCTAAAAACATATACACAGATACGACTGCCGAGAAACTACTGTACATCCCAGCGCAAATGAGTTGCTGCCTAAGTGAGATTATGAACATACATGATTGGCTCCAGGTCCGCTCACCTCCACGGCAGCTGACCAATCACGCAAGGCTGGGACTATATCAGAAGTTCTACATTCAGCAGAGATGAGGATTGTCACATATAGATCACCCAATTTTTCAGGATCCTAGGTACACATTAGTAGTACAGGAGGGTACAAAAAAAAGGACTACCTACACGTTTCGCGCCACTTACAGTAGGCACTTTATCAAAGTGCAGTCCCGAACTCGGCTTTTATTTTTTTTAAATAGCCGCTCTACACAGAAATATCCATGATCCACGATGTGCGCGATCACGTTGGCATGCTTCAACAAACAATTGCAACTTTATTAACAAAAATCAAATATTTCTTAAAAACAGTGTATGTACATAAGTGATTAAAAAAAACAATAACATGGTGTACGAGGATAGGTCCTCATCACCAGTAATGCGAGGAAAAACCTCATGAAAAAGGTACCTGAATTAACTTAGTAAATGAAAAAGATCCCATTAGTTCGTTAATAAAAGTTAATAACAAACACATTTGAATGTCTATAGGGCCTATTCTATAAACTTTGATAACCAACTCATCGAGCTTTTTTGGCACTCCCCGTATGATTTGGAAGATTTGTTATTTAGAAAACCTCGATGACTTGCCAAACTCGTACGGGGCCTGTATCTTGGGAAGCAGGGGGTCCCCGGACATGAAATCAATGCGGTTCAGGTCCAGAGACCCACTGCTCCCATATACTAGTATTAAAATTTAAATAAAAACATGACGATCGCCAGTGAGAGCTGTGCAGGGTGAGGCGGCCACTGTATATAGCTAAAGACAGTATTAAAATGGACTTCCTCACCCACTATACAAAAACTATATTTAATTTATGTGGATTGAATCTGATTTGGGAATCTTAAAAATCCAATACTGATTTGGACTCCGTTGCTGGGATTTTTACTGATAGTAACTGTGACAGAGTGAAGTCAACTCCTATCAGTTACGCCTGGGAGACATATGTCTGAGTGCTTCATCCAGCACTCATAAGGGTTAACTCAGGTGGAACTTAGATAGTCAGGAAGTAAGCTGACACCTGAGAGCCAGAAAGGTAGAAAAGGATCTTGTTACCAGCAGTAGCTGGCTCTCTCAGACAAGAGCACATGGATAGATGTGCTGCTAGCCAGAAGGATACAACACTACTTACTGCAGCCAAAGTAAGATTTGTTTCATTTGTTTTCATGACTGCTTAAAAGACTCTGAATGTTTGGTTATGGTTTAGCCAGCCAGCCTGCTAGCTAGGACTGCTGTGTTAGTCAGTTTTTCTCCCATCACGGAGCAGGATTTATTTTTGTTAAAGGGACAGTGTACCCGCATGTTATGTTACTGTGGAGAAATAAAGCCATTGAACATTTTTCATTATCCTGAAACTACACGTGTGGACTGCTCCCTGACCTCGGCTACAGGCCGTCCTGCCACAAGTGGTGTCAGAAGTGGGATGTCGGATGGCCCCTGTATCTGAAGGGCCACACAAAAAAAAAAAAAGGGAGAAAAATTTTTCTCAGTTCCTTGAGCAACAGCTCCAGCTAGCAGAGAAGCAAGCAGAACATCAAGCCCAGCAAGCTGAGCGACAAGCCCAGCAAGATGAGCGACAGGCCCAGCAAGATGAGCAACAGGCCCGGCGGGAAGAAAAGCTACTCCAACTGCTAGTTGAAGGCCCAGCCCCAGGCAGACCAGCTATTCCAAATAACCCACCGGTGATGCTGCATAAAATGAAGCCAACCGAACCCAGAGGCATTTCTCCTCACTTTTGAAAGGGTAGCCACGGCCCACGGCTGGACAGTTGATCGCTGGGTAACGACTCTGGCTCCACTCCTCATAGGGGAAGCTCAGGCAGCCTACCAGGCTCTTCCAGCAGACGATGCCATGGACTATCAGCAACTAAAGGCTGCTATTCTGGATCGCCTAGGCCTCACTCCAGAGACCTACCGACAGCGGTTCCGGACAGTCAAATATGCAAACAAAGACAGACCCCGGGTCGTAGCCCACCACTTAGTAGACTTATGTACCAGGTGGATACAACCGGAGAAGCATACCAAGGAAGAGATCCTTGAACAGTTTATGCTCGAGCAGTTCATACAGATACTGCCCCCCTCCTCCCGCTCCTGGGTAAAAAGACATGCTGCATGTTCCCTGAATTCAGCGGTCCGCTTGGTGGAAAACTTCCTTGGTGACGACACCCAACAGGATAGCTGGGAACGGTCCGTGCAAACACCAGTTGCTTCCGGTGATGCTAGAGGCAGGATAGCAGACAATCGAGGGGTCTACAACCTGCCAGCTCGGGAGATCCAGTCAACCCGATCGGAAGACCCTTTCCCATCTCGGAGGGTTCCTGGTACAAACTCCCGCAGAGACGCCCATCCTGGGTCCGAGGCCACTGGATCACTCAAGGGAGGCCGTCACCCACAGTATTCCCCGAGAACCTGGACTCCTGTCACCCACCCGGTGGAGAGGATAACCCCACAAACCAGAAGGGAGGACCCCATCCAACAGCGGAGAGGTCCAAACACCGAGCCCCGTCGAGAGCTTCCGCGGACGACCGAGTTTGCGGACTCAGGAGATGAGGAGATGGACTGAACCACTGCCACAGCTTGTCTCCGAGGGGACCACAATCCGTGGTTAGTCCCGGCATCTCTGGAGGGGACAAAAGTAAACGCCATGCTGGACTCGGGCTCTGGAAAAACCCTGATCCTAGAGGGCCTAATTCCAAGCAATAGACTATCTTATGATTCTCCTTGGAATATAGAGTGTATCCATGGGGATACAAAGAGATACCCGATGGCGAACGTTCTACTACGTATCCAGGATAAAGAGGCTAGCCTACTAGTGGGAGTTGCCCCCTGGCTACCTGCTCCTGTTCTACTTGGCCGAGACTGGCCCTACCTCGAAACATTGTTGGCCTCTACTCCTACAGAGCCTACTTCTCTGGTACCGGAGAAGCCCGGAGACTTGTTCCCTTTTTCCCCAGAGATTTTCCCCCGTAGACACCATGTCCCAAAGACACGTAAACAGAGACGTGCGGAAAAAGAGGACTTGTTAAGAAAGGCTGGGACTTTTGGTAACATTAGTCAGCCCAAAGGACTGCAGGTCATGGCCGGGGATGACCAGGGTGGGGAACAGATAGATACGGGAGTGTTGCCAGCCCTGGATCTTCCTGACTTCCGTCAGAGGCAGAGGGAGGACCCAGCTCTGGCTAGACAATATGAGAAGGTGGTACAGATCAACAACAAGATAATAGATGAACAAGGTGTAAAAGTGTATCCACATTTTGAACTGTTGAATGACATACTATATCGTGTGAATAAGGTTACACAAACAGGGGAGGTCATTCGACAGATGCTAGTCCCTAAAGGGTTGATTAAAACAGTGTTCACCCTAGCCCATACTCTCCCATGGGGTGGTCATTTGGGCAGAGATAAGACCACGGACCGCATCTCATCCTGGTTTTACTGGCCAGGCATACATGGTGACATCATGAAACTATGTGAGACATGTCCTGAAAGCCAGTTAACTAGCCAAAAAGGACAGAAGCCGGCTCCCTTGGTTCCTCTGCCCTTGGTAGCCGTCCCATTCGAGAGAATTGGGGTAGATCTGGTCGGACCTTTAGAACCCTCTGCGAAGGGACATAAATTTATACTCGTTGTTGTTGATTATGCCACCAGGTATCCTGAGGCCTTCCCTCTGAGATCAGCCACTGCTAAACAGGTTGCTCACAGGCTGTTAGAACTGTTTTCTAGGGTAGGACTTTCCCAAGTAATGTTAACTGACCAGGGAACAAATTTCATGGCAAAGTTAATGCAGGATGTCCTGAAGTTATTGGAGGTAAAATCTGTCCGGACCTCGGTCTACCATCCTCAGACTGATGGATTGGTAGAGAGGTTTAACCGTACTTTAAAATCTATGCTTAGGAAGTTTGTGGACACTGAAAAGCGAGCTTGAGATGAACTTCTCCCTTTCCTGTTGTTTGCGGTACGAGAAGTTCCCCAATCATCCACAGGCTTCTCCCCGTTTGAGCTCCTATATGGACGCCAACCTCGTGGTATTCTCGACCTACTGAAGGAATCCTGGGAGGAGGATCCCTCCCCCTCCAAGAATACCCTTCAGTATGTCATAGACCTTAGAAACCGCCTAGACATGATAGGTCGGTTTGTGAAGGAAAACCTCAAATCTGCTCGAGAACGTCAAGAGAGGCAGTACAACCAAATTGCTCGCTTGAGGGTCTTCCAACCTGGGGACCAAGTGATGCTACTACTACCGACATCAGAGAGTAAACTCCTTGCGAAGTGGCAGGGTCCTTTCCAAGTTCTCCGCCGCACCGGGGAGGTGAACTATGAGATCTGTCAACCAGGGTCCAGGAAGAGTTTTAACAAATCTACCATGTGAACCTCCTGAAATCCTGGAAAACGATGAGATCGCTGTTCATTCACCCTCGGGAAGGAGAGACGGATTTGGGTCCAAAGCTTCCAAAGGGTAGTACGTACACTGACCATCAGGTTCCCATGGGAGAGCAGTTAACAACAGAACAAAGGTCAGACCTACTTGATGTATGTGACCAGTTCTCAGATGTTTTTTCTGAGTTGCCAGGGCAGACTGATTTAGTGTCCCATAGGATTGAGACAGAACCTGGCGTAAAAGTACGGTCCCGTCCCTATAGATTGCCAGAGGGCCGAAAACACCTGGTAGAGAGGGAGATAATAGACATGTTGGAATTGGGCGTGATCGAGGAGTCCCACAGCGAATGGTGTAGCCCTATCGTGTTGGTCCCTAAACCAGATGGGAAGGTGAGGTTTTGCGTAGATCTGCGAAAGGTAAATGCTGTAACCAGATTTGATGCATATCCAATGCCTAGGGCGGATGAATTGCTTGATTCGCTTGGTAAAGCAGAGTATATCTCCACCCTAGATCTCACGAAATGATATTGGCAGATACCTCTAGCGGAAGAATCAAAATGCAAAACTGCCTTCGCCACCCCTCTCGGTTTATACCAATTTGTCACTATGCCATTTGGGTTACATGGGGCTCCAGCCACGTTCCAAAGGTTAATGGATAAGGTACTACGACCCCATAGGGCATATGCCGTGGCCTACTTGGATGACATTGTCATCTATAGCAGACACTGGCAGTCTCATATAAAAAGGTTAAGGGCAGTCCTAACGTCCTTAAGAGAAGCAGGGCTCACTGCAAATCCAAAAAAATGTGCCCTGGGTAAATCCACTACAAAGTACTTGGGCTATGCCGTTGAGGGAGGGATAGTAAGGCCACTAGCTAGCAAGGTGGCCGCCATAAAGGAAGTCCCCACCCCACAGACAAAGACACAGGTCTGCTCCCTTTTGGGGTTAGCAGGGTATTACCGGCGGTTTATCCCCAATTTTTCGGAAATTTCTGCACCCCTAACAGATCTGACAAAAAAGAGTGCCCCAACCGAAGTTAAATGGTCTTGGGAGTGCCAAGACGCCTTTGACATGCTAAAAAAGTGCCTGTCAGAGGGCCCCGCTCTTCGGAGCCCAGATTTTAAAGAGCCGGATGCCTCAGAGGTAGGACTGGGAGCAGTGCTGTCTCAGCAATTTGATGGTGTTGAACACCCCATACTGTTCATCAGCCGGAAGCTGTTCCCAAGGGAAGTGAGGTATTCCGTTATTGAGAAGGAGTGCCTCGCTGTAAAATGGGCAATTGAGGCCTTGAGACATTATGTCGCCGGAGTACACTTCACCCTGGTCACTGACCATGCGCCCTTGAAGTGGTTAAACACCATGAAGGACACAAATCCAAGGTTGACCAGGTGGTATATTGCCCTCCAACCCTTCTCGTTTGATATTCAGCATAGACCTGGAAAGGACCATGGAAATGCTGATTTTTTGTCAAGGGAAGGAATGGAGGGTCGGGCTTCAGCCGTGTGGGACACTAGCCACACACAAACAGGGGAGGTATGTGACAGAGTGAAGTCAACTCCTATCAGTTACGCCTGGGAGACATATGTCTGAGTGCTTCATCCAGCACTCATAAGGGTTAACTCAGGTGGAACTTAGATAGTCAGGAAGTAAGCTGACACCTGTGAGCCAGAAAGGTAGAAAAGGATCTTGCTACCAGCAGTAGCTGGCTCTCTCAGACAAGAGCACATGGACATATGTGCTGCTAGCCAGAAGGATACAACACTACTTACTGCAGCCAAAGTAAGATTTGTTTCATTTGTTTTCATGACTGCTTAAAAGACTCTGAAGGTTTGGTTATGGTTTAGCCAGCCAGCCTGCTAGCTAGGACTGCTGTGTTAGTCAGTTTTTCTCCCATCACGGAGCAGGATTTATTTTTGTTAAAGGGACAGTGTACCCGCATGTTATGTTACTGTGGAGAAATAAAGCCATTGAACATTTTTCATTATCCTGAAACTACACGTGTGGACTGTTCCCTGACCTCGGCTACAGGCTGTCCTGCCACAGTAACAAAATAAGCAATTTGCCTTTTTGAGATTAATCCTCAGATTTATGCAAATGAAAGGAACTGGCCAATCTGTGACGGATTCAAATTCGAAGGAAAAAATGTGCTAATTACCACTTATTCTACTAATCCACCATGCTAGACTTCCCCTAAGAGATCGGGCAGAGACTAGCTCGACTGATCCTCCATTGTTGGGTTACAAATGGCCAGCACCGATGGCCCACTCATGATATGCCTTAAGAATATTAATGTCCTTTGCCTTATCTGCTGCTCATCTAAGGCTACCATATAAATGGTTTTATTCAGGCGCCTTACAACCGAGTATGGTTTGGCCCAGGCAGCTAGTAGCTTGTTATGGTGAATGGGCTTCAGAATAAGCACTTTCTGCCCTAGAAGAAACTAATGACTGTGGGCATTGCAGGCGTACCAATACTTCAGCCTGATCTTTGCCACCTTAAAGTTAGCCTGCCCTAACCCCAGAAGATCCATAATCTGCTCCCTGAGCTCCACAATGTACTGCACCATGAAGGTGTTGATCACGGTGGTATCCCCTTCCAGCCTTCACAAAACAGATAAACCGGTCCATGGACTCGGCGTCTGTAAAGGAGCTTGAAGGGGAGAAACCGGTCGACTTCTATGGACCGTCTCTTTAGGTAAATAGAAGGTGCTGCCGATGAGCTTCCCAGTCCTCTCCCCTCCTCGGATACTGTAGAATAGCATTTGAGTGGGTTACCTAGTAGCAAAGTCCACTATAGTGAGAATGCACCTTTTACAGTTCTGACTAGGGATCTTTAGGGTCCCACTATATCTAGTGCGACTCTCTGAAAGGGATCTCTATCCCCAGAAATCTGAGGATTGTGGGTGAAGCTAGGAGTGCTGGGGTTATGTCGTAAGGTTGGTTCTGTGGAGTGGTTGCCTTGGGTCCTTGGTTCAGGGCATGAGCAGATTCCTCTTGCAGAGGTCTTGGCAGGTCGCCACGTAGTCATCATCTATCAACCATTTTATATAGTGTGAGAGCTGGGCCATGAACTCAGTGTGAGTGTGTAAGGGTTCGGGTCCTGGGTTTGGCTGGAACTCACCCTTACATGGCTGTAGAGGTCCTCTCCTGGCAAACCTCTCCCTGGACTAAGTGAATGGCGACACCTGTTCCTGGACTTACATTGCAGTCTGCCTTGTTACTGCTTTCTGTGCAGCCCTGCTGCTCTCCATGCTGTTTAGGGTCAGCCTATTCCCACAAGAAGTGACTGAGCATAGTCTCTGTAAACCTGTACTTGTCACAAGCACTTCTGCTTTGCCGTCTGCATTCTATCCTGCTTCCCGAGGCCTATCCTGCTTCTTGAGGCCTTCCCTGTGCTGAAGCTCCTGTGCTGAAACTTCTTTGTTGCTCTGGCCTTCCATGTGCTGAAGCCGCTGTGCTAAAGCTTCCCTCCGCTGAGCTCTTCTCTTTCCAGAGACCTTCACTGTGCTGAAGCCCCTATGCTGAAGCCTTCCCTGATGCCGACTCCAGCCTGTGACCCCGACCATCGCTCCTGTGCCGCCTGCCTTGATCTCAGCCTGGATATCGACTACGCTGCTCCCTACAATCCTTACTTGGCTTCTCACGACTACGGAATTCGCAATCCGTATCCAGCTTCATGGCTCTGGGTGAGTGTTTCCATATCCTCACCTCAGCCCTGCGGTCCGGTCCTGGTTTGTGGCGAGCACGTCAGTTACAGTGTATCCTAGGAGTCTCACTGTGGGGACCTAAACTGCAGCTAATAGGATACAGACATAATGTCATACAGGATAGCAGCGTCCGCTTCACAACCTCATAATCTCCCTCCGTCTCCATTGCCCGATATTCTTAGGCCTTTCCACTCAGCTGGGGGGAAAAACTTGACCTAGTCCATCTCAGGAAATTTGTGGAGGTAGCAGATCTTCTCAAAACATCTTAGGTACCCATCAATGTCCTCCTTGGCCTCATAGAATTTAGGCTGTTTTTGCATAACCACACAACCAAGCTGGCCACTGAGTCCCAACTTTCAAGATCTGGACTCTCCCTCTGCAACAAGAGCCTCAGCATCTCTCTCCCTTTGTTTCAGGAGTTACATAGTTGCTACCCTTTCCTCTGATGTAGGGTTGGGACCCAAATTGGCTAACAGTCTTTGGAGCAGGGTCTGGGGATCCCATGGTCCTGACCCCTCACTTGTTTCTCCATCTGAGATTAGGGACCTGGTCTCAGCTCTTCAGGGTGACCTTGGGGCCGGCTGTACCCTGGTCTGCTGTATCAATGGGCATTGGTCGACAAACCCGGTTGCCCGATCGCCTGTGGCAACCGGATTCTGGCCGCTGGTGATCCGTGCTGTGGTTCTGTTAATTCCCCTGATCGCGCCAGGTAAAAAAAAAATAAAAAATATTTATTTTTTAATAAATAAAACATTTTTTTTTAAAACATCCCTGATTGGGCTGACGCAGGGAAGAGGGCAGGCTGGCAGCTCTGGGTCAGGTGCTTTGGCACTCCCCCTTCCTGCCTCCGATTCCCACTCCCCCTGCCTCCGATCCACACCCCTTTCCTACCTCCGATCCACACCCCCTTCCAGCCTCCGAGCCACACCCCCTTCCAGCCTCCGATCCACACCCCGTGCCTCCGATCCACACCCCCCTTCCTCCAATCCACACATCCCTTCCTACAATCCACCCCTCCCCTGCCTCCGATCCACACCCCCCCTGCTCCAATCCACACCCCCCTGCCTCCGATCCACACAACCCCCTGCCTCCAATCCACACTTGCTGCCCGGGGCAGGAAGTGCCAGGTAGGCGGGTGCGAGCGCGGGCGCGTCAGGCGCTTCCCCCCCCGGGGAAGAAGGGCCAGCTGGCAGCTTTGAGTCCCCGGTCCCCATGTCTGCGGCCCGGTCAGGAGGTGCACTTGGGGGGGTGGGGAAAGGTTTCGGGTGCGTGCTGCTTGCCCTGGCAGGTTTCGGGGGGTGGAGGCGCGGCGGCGATGACGTGCATGGGGCTTCACTCGATCGGGAGGTGGGTGTTATGTGGCCGTACGGCAGGCGCTCCCCATCCCCGGTTACTGCTATGGCTCCCCACCCTCCCTGATTACCGCTGCCGCCCGCTACGGCTGTTTGAGCAGGGGGGAATGTTTGGGGAGATGGATGCAGTGGTCCCATGGCCTGGCCACTGCCCCCCCCCCTCCACATCCACCCCCTTTCCTCCACATCCACCGCCCTCCCTCCACATCCACCGCCCCCCCTCCACATCCACTGCCCCCCCTCCACATCCACTGCCCCCCCTCCACATCCACTGCCCCCCCTGCACATCCACTGCCTCCCTCCACATCCACTGCCCCCCCTCCACATCCACTGCCCCCCCTCCACATCCACTGCCCCCCTCCACATGCACTGCTCCCCCCTCCACCCACCCACCAAGTCAGTCAGTCACCCACCCAGTCAGTCAAAGTCAGTCACCCACCCAGTCAGTCACCCACCCAGTCAGTCAGTTACCCACCCAGTCAGTCAGTCACCCAGTCAGTCATTCACCCACCCAGTCAGTCAGTCACCCACCCAGTCAGTCAGTCACCCAGTCAGTCAGTCACCCACCCAGTCAGTCAGTCACCCACCCACCCAGTCAGTCAGTCACCCACCCAGTCAGTCACCCAGACTAGTCACACACACAATTCGTATTAGGAATATATTCCATTTTATATAAATGGGGTGATGGGCGGGGCTGTGGCGAGGGGCGGGGCTAGGTGGCGAGTAGATTTCGTCCTTGGTCCTTTGTAATATGTTGTTTGTGGACCACCACCCATACTAATACCCTACATAATATAGATTTTGTGACATAATCAAATAAAGTTCAAATACTTATATTTACAGTATGTAACACAGGTATCATTTCAGAGGCCTATGGTTACGTTAATTTATTTCACAAAACATTCAATCTACTTTTATGTTAAACTCTGTTTTACTGCTATTGAACAGCTGCATTGTTGCCTTCCCAAGAAGCGTGGTGAAACTACCTTCTAATAAAAAACGAATGAACATAATATAGAAATTTTGGATTTGGGGCAAATAAGACACTTGCTGAGGCTAAAAATGTTGTGCTGCACATCCAAAAATATAATTTATGAAGGAAAATATAATACATTTAATTTGAAATCAGTAAAATATGTTATTTAGGCTTTTTACTATTTATCTGATAAACTTTAAAAAAAATAATCAATTTTTAAATACGTAGTAATCTTTTTCCCCCAGGGTAGTGTTAATAATATTTCGTTGTCTTAGCTTTCTGATATCCGTTCCTGAAATGTATATGAAAAGAAAAATAAATATTACCTATGTAGCACAATTTACAACATATTTTCCCCATAAAAATATTGGTTTAATTATTTTTTTAATTAAAAAAAACTAAGAAATGATTACAAATTAGATTAGGTGGTGTGCAGTATATTTTAGAAGGAAGACAGTGAATTGTGACATTTTTAACAGGATCGTTTAAGATACTACGATAGTAAACATTTAATTTACAGTTATTCTTCACTGTACATGTATATATTAATGCCCTCTTGAGTTCATGAGGAAGATACAAAGAATTGCAAAAGCCAACTTTTAGTAGGCCCCTCAAGCACCAGGTAGATTAAGCAGACCAAAACAAAATGAATATCAAGTACAGCCTTATTATCAGAAAATTAACTGATGAGCAGATACCAGACCAGCATACTTCAAAGCTTAGAATGAATTTGCAGAGACCAATTTCACCTGACCATTTGTGACCTTCCAAGATACCGTCTTCAAGTTTGATGAAATGTATGTTGAACCAGCCAATTCTAAGACAAATGCACTATTGGGTTACAGATACAAACAGGATTACAATTACATCAGCATGGAGAATCAGATTTCCATTCTTTGAGAATGACCAAAAAAAACCTCACCAGACCTTCCAAGCACAGCTGGTACTAATTTGGACACTTTGCTCCATGCACCCTATACTTACTGTGCAGCCTGTTTTCATTTACTAGACATTAATCCACCAAGATGAAGTGATCAATGTCTACTCTTAAAGCACATATCTTAAAAATATTTCAGATTTGTTTCATATTTATCTCTTCTATACTAAACCCAATGTCAAGTCAATCATAGATATAAACATCTTTCTCTGTAAATTCCAAATATCCAGAACACATGTAAGCCATTCAATGCTAGGAAGTATTATGCGCAACTATAAGCCAATACTGGTTGTTAAAAGGTTTGTTGTACTGATACATAACAATAACAATTATATATACTATATTTGAAAGAGTTAAATGAATATAAAGCATGAAAATAATGGATGACACACCAGAGTGATATAGTGGCTTATCATGTCCATATTATATGGGTATGATATACCACTGTGCCAATCAATGGGTACAGGGTGGGTATAGTGGGGCCGTGGTGTGTGGTTAGGTCTCCCGGGTGAGTAGCGGGGAATGGGGGTTAACTTCTTAATTACTATAGTGGTTATTAACTGCTAAGGTGATTAAGGGGTTAGGGGCCATTAGATTGTATTTTTTCTTTTATTCTTGTTGGCATCGGTGGACATGGACCTGGAGTATGCTAATGAGGATGTCCTTCATGATGGCAGAGATAAGTTGAACGCTTTATTTACTTTATTAATGCTGGGTGGCTAATGTTTGATTTTGTGCTGATATTAATGTTTATCAGCTCTGGAGACCTGCGGCATCAATCCAATGCAGGAAAAAAGCATTTTTTTTTAACTAAGTCCTGTCTCGCCGCCTTCTCTGCAGGTTCTCCCCAGCCACACGCCAACCCCCCCACGCCCCCCCCCCCTCAATTCTGGGGCAACAGACGTCTGGATCGTCGGCTACTCCTTGATATTCTGGGCGGAAAAACGGGCGTCGTGGCGGCCTTGCGGACCGAACCTCGGATTGCGCATTGATCAGGCGAGGGTTTTCTGGTGGGGGGAGGGGGCTGCGGTGGTGCCAGCTGCTCCTGTGGCTCTTGGTGCTGGCCAGGGCGAGGACGCGTCACAGATCCTGCTCATTCACGCAGGGGGGAATGACGCGGCGGCGGTGCCGTCGGTCGACATGATAGAGTCCATTACAAAAGATTTAGCGCAGATGTTTCCCCGTTGGCCGGCGGTGCAGGTTATATGGTCAGACATTGTCTACAGACAGTCTTGGTGGGGCACTAGAGTGCCGCGTGTGGTGGACAGGGCACGGAAGTGAATAGGGCCGTAGGCAAGTTCGTGGCGCAGTGCGGGGGTTAGGAGATTAGACACTGGTAGCTCTAGGGGGTAGGTCTTTGTTCTTGCCAGACTGGGAGCTGGGCTATTTGAGCCCGGGGGGAATTACGAATGGGCGGGATCATTTATACATGACTTTGAGAGCCCGCTCCGAAGGGGACACAAAGTCAGCGGTTCAAGGGTCGGCTGACTGCCCCCTCCCCCTCCTGTCAAAGGAGCATTTTGGCAAGGAGTGGCATTTACCCTGTTAAGTTTTTGTACAAATAAATAGCAGCAACCATTTATACCTCCAGTTCTGGTCTCCTGCCTTTATTTGTGCGTTACATGTGGGTACGGGGGAGAGGGGAAACCCTGGTCATGACGCTGTATGAGTTGCTATAACTGAACTGTGAGAAACCACAACACGATGTGGTGTCAGGGAACATGCTTATGAGATTGTGCTGTGTGGGCATGAGATAGATTTGTGTGATAAAGACAGGTACAAGTAGAGAACGACAAGGAGGGAAAAATAGTTTTATATTAGCTACCACATGGAGAAGAAGGAAAGTTTAGGCAGGAGTTCGACAAACATATGACTTATTAAAGCAGCAATACATTTTTTCATAAATCTGCGGTGTAGTATTAGATAATACTCACTGCATTTGTTTATCCTCCTACTCTTTAGGAGCTCTTGAATGAGCTGTAATGTATTCAGCTTCTATTCACAATCCTATACAAGTTTTGTTTTTTTGTATATCAATTGTATAGTATTAGATAATACTTAATTGATTATTTATCGCTTCCTCACCCCTCTCCCCCCCCTAAACACACATACACTCTTTATGCCCTTTTAATGAGTTGTAATGTATTATGCTTCCTTGAGTTGCCACAGCAACCATTTACAAAAGCACAGCACTTCCCATTTTGAACTAGGCGGCCATATTGCGTGCCCTGGGAAGCAGGATCTCTGCCGATCGATCACGGTAGAACGGATCGATAGGCAGCTTAGGTAATTACATTTCCTTAAAGCTAAGCAACTGCTGCATCTATTAAAATAAAATAAAAATAAATGCTGTATTACCACTGTAAGCTCTGAACTCATTAGCACATCTACAAGGAATCTTTAATTGGTCCATTTAAAGTATCACATACTGTACTTTAGTATGCTAAATCTCACAATTAGATTTCCTCTACTGTATTATCAGACTTTACCATCGCAGTCAGCATTACCATTTGAATAACAAGTTCACTTCTTTAGGAAGCAGTGTACCCAATCAAACTATGTTGCCATTTTTATATTGAACTATTTGACCTTTTTTACTTTATGAGACAATAACCCGCATGGGTACAGTTTACATGAATATTAGTTTCTTGTTTTCAAAAGTATTTCCCTGGAGATCAAGTTTGTGGCTAACAAAACACACAAAGAACATTATTATATTGTGTACTTCAGTCAAAATGCATCTAAGGAACCATTTATTTATAAAAAATGTTTTACCAGGAAATAATAAATTGAGAGTTACCTCTCGTTTTCAAGTACTGTCCTGGGCATAGAGTTATGATGACAACTACATGGTTACAAATACATAGTTACATTAAGTGAACAGGGTTATACATTATATACAAGACTTATATACAAGACCATGGCACTTTACTCATGAGTGTAATATCAATGGCAAGGGCTGGGGCAGTATGAATAAAAGAACAATGACCAATATCATTTTCCTATAATCAAATAGAGAAAAAAAATCAGCTGTGTATTTATGCACAGGAACGTTCCTAAAATGTTCTCATAATGTGCAGTGTAGATGGTACAGGTTTCATGTCTTCATGGCTTTAAATCAATCCATCTAAATATCACTGTGCACATGGTTATTAGGGAAGGCCATGGATTGCAATGTAGGGCGAAGCAATGTGTAATTGGGACCAATTAATATCAGTGTACACATGTACTGTATGGTGGAGGACATTTCTTCTACACTAATGACTTAAAACACTGGGGCAAATGTAAATATAAATACCCCATTCACTATGTCTGCAATGCAGCATAAGATATCACACATTAATTGTAATTTATATTTCAGCTCCAGTGGTGGCAGTAATGAAGAAAAATAAAGAAAGTGCTTGGTGCCGAAATTTAAGGCCAGACACTGTGCAGTGAGACAGTGAAGCAAATCTGATTTCACCTTATGTCAAAAATAAATGCATTGTCAATGACTCAGTGCTGGCACTGTTACCATGACTAATGCCAGACCACCATTAATATGAAGCTGACAACAGCTATAAAACTGTTCCCATTCCAAGCCATGAATCTCTAATTTATACTAAAAACTCATCAGAAAACAATTCATGTGAACAATTCTGCTCGGAGTAAAACTCTTAACAAATAACCTTTTATTTAAAAAAGTCAACTAAGTAGATTAAAAAAAAGAAAAAAGTATAACAAAAACATAAATATACCATATTTCCTCGATTGTAAGACGCCTTCGATTGTAAGACGCAGCATTGATTTGGCCCTTACAATCAAAGAAAATTACATTTTCACTTACCATGAAGCGGGCGGCGGCGGCAGGAGAGGTCCCACGTCTGCAGATGGTTGAAGATGGACAGCGGGTGGGTGTGCAGCAGCAGGACAGGTCCAAAATCTGCAAGTGAATGAAGATATGAAGACAGTGGGCGTGCGGTGGGGTGCGGCGGCAGGAGATCATAATTGCAGGAGAGCTGAGTAGGAGCAGAGCGGCATAGGGGAACGGCTTTGGAGGTGCACACTGTAACCGGAAGTCAGTCACCGGTCAACTTCCGGTGTTACAGTGTGCACCTCCCAAGCCATTCCCCTATGCCACTCTGCTCCTGCTATTATGATCTATTAGCCGCCTCCACCACCGCACGCCTGCTGTCTTCTTATCTTCATTCACCTGTAGACTTGTGACTTGTCCTGCCGCCGCAACCGCACTCCCGTCCGCTGCCATCTTCAACCATCTGCAGACGTGGGACCTCTCCTGCCACCACCGCACACTTCGTCCTCCGCTGACATGGGACCTCTCCTGAAACATGTTAAGTGAAAAGAAGGGGTTAGTACTGTAGACACTTTTTTTAATACATCGATTCTAAGACGCACCCCGATTACAGACATGTGAAAATTGAAAAAAAGGTGCGTCTTAGAATTGAGGAAATAGGGTAGTTGTAGCCAAGTCCCATTGGGCTAGTAATTCTCTGGCCCCTCTAGCCCTGCAAGTCCCAGTAAAGAGTGGGCAGTGTTGGGAGCAAATCCTGCAGGGCCCGGTTGTATTGTGATATGTGTGTTACCTAATAAAGTTCAGGAATAGCCTGGTATTACAAGGGGGGCCTCTGACTGATAGGAGGCCGGCTTACAAGCCACTCCTCTGGTAAGGAGGGGGTTCCTTCTAGAGGATAGAGATAGGGTTCTGGGAGTTAGTGCTGTGCTGATCTCCCTGCGTGGAACCTGTACTGATGTGCTGAACCTAATAAACTCCAGTTATATCATCTCTGGTGTGATGTCTGGAGTGTGAACAACCAAGAATAGTTGCCCCTGAGGTTCATCCTGGCTGGAGGCACTGCGCTGCGCTGACCGATGAACCATCATCGATAGCCTGTCCTGATGTCTCCCTATACCACCGCGGAGATCTCAGGCCTTCTGTTCTACCTAACAGGTATGCACCCGCACCAGAATACACCGGTAGCTACATGATCTCAATTAGGGTGGGGGGAAAGGTGCTACATAGTGTTTTTAAACGGGGGTGGGGCCATTGGACTGACATTTGTGAGAATTGTAAGGGCTTGTCAAAATAAACTGAATATATGCCATGTGTCTGATATGGTGAGAAGCAGGTTAATACATAGTAAATAATGTATTAACTTCAACATGATCATATTTCTCACTATACTGAATTGTGGCCTATGTGAGTCAAATAACAGGGAAATACAAGGCACAGGCTTGGTAAGGGAAAATTTCACATAGCTCCAATAAGTGACTTCATTATGTTACATTAATATCACGTTAAACCTTGCATCAGCTACAACAAACATTAGTGATTATGAGATGCAAAAGAGGTGTTCCCACTAACATCGCATATATACACTAAGTCCCAGTAAGGTTAACACATGGACTTAATGTTACTATAGTTGTCATATCCAAACTTGGAATTACTCCCATCCAGAAGCTGAAAATGAAAGGAGGGGTTGATGGTCCTCCTCCTGCTGCTCCTCCTCCGTTTGGGTCAGGATGGGAGTTAGGCTAAGACATGCTTAACGTCCCGTTATTGGAAGCTAACCAATGGTACACTATAATAACCTGGCAATAAGCCTATGCTAATGAGAACTACAGCGCCCGTTGTGTTTGCATATCATTATATTTGTGGATATGCATTAACCTCGGGTAAAAAATGCCTGTTACTGTTTTAGGTAACGTCACGTTATGAGCCCTGAATGAACTGAGCTCCGTGGCTCTAGCCTGAGTTCTCCAGTGCCTCCTAATAACTCTTTACTCAGCTCTTTACCTCCATATTACTGTCATATGCATTACAGTATGTGATGGTAAGTACTCCCACAGGAAAAGTTGGCGTGAAGGTGGTGAGAACCTGCCGATAAGGCGGCGAGAGAGGACACAAGAAAATGCATTTTCCTGCCTCGGATTTGTGCCGGGAGTCTCCAGAGCTGATACCCATTAATATCAGCACCGGAGGCCCCCAGCATGAATACCATGCAATAAAAATGCATTTACAGACAACTTCATTACCTTAGCGGCTAACCACTAAGACTATGAAGAGGGGTTAACCACTGATGCCAGGTTTACTGTGGGTAGCGGGGTTTGGTAGTGGTGGTATTTGGCCCTTAGTGGGTGTTTAGGCCATGCGGGGGGGTTGCGGGTGGAGTTAATCCCTTCATTACCTTAGCGGTTAACACCGCTAAGGTAATGAAGGGGTTAACCCCATCCCGCTACCACCCAGTAGGCCTAAGCATCCATCCTTGGGGCTACTATCCCCTTCACCCAATCCCTCTACCCACAATAAATAAAAATACACACAACAACCCTACTACCCGCCTCCTCTACCCCCAAAACCCCCCCCTTCCCCAACACATACAGTACAGTAATGGTCAAAATTACTATTATCCAGATATGGATAATAGTGCAGGAAAAAGAACAAACACCTCACAACTCACATAGTGTATTAAATTCAATTATATTGAAGTAAAGTGAAGGTGGTGAGTATCACACGTACATCAATACTTATATAAATAGGCAATACATGTATTTCGGCATGTTACCAACAATGCTCTGCAGGTCCCCTCATCCGATGGACATCAAGGTAATACACCGGCAAGTTGCAGATGGAGTCTAATCAACCACCGACAGCCTTACGGTGTTGTTGGAAACATGTGCCGAAATAAATGTATTGCCTATTTTTAGTATTGATGTACGTGCGATACACCTTCACTTTACTTCAATGTAATTGAATTTAATACACTATGAGAGTTATGCGCTGTTTGTTCTTTTTCCTTTATTAGTTCTATTGGATGCTGAGCCATCTGAAGTGAAATAGCAGCAGACTCTCAATTTTATGTTATTATGTTTTTTTCCTTTTTTGACTGTATACAACAGATTAGTGAAGTGTAAACATAGTATTCAATTGTATAACGTGTATTCACACAGTTGAAGGGTTAATTTAATTTATTTTCACTTATTATATATCACTTATCACAAATCGTAGCGCAGATTTTTCACTTTATTTCTCATGGATAATAGTGCATTTGCCATTATAAAATCAAACATTAGCCAGCCAGCATTATTAAAGTAAATAAAACATTCAACTTACCCCTGCCATCATGAAGGGCATCCTCGTCTGCATACTCCAGGTCCATGTCCTCCGATGCCAGCAAGAATGCATGAAAAAATAAAATCTAGTGGCCCCTAACCCCTTAACCACCGTAGCGATTAATAACCGCTATAGTAATTAAGGGGTTAACCCACCCACCCCCGTTACCCACCCAAGAACCCTAACCACCCACCCCGGGACCACTATACCCACCCTCTACCCATTGAGTGGCATAGTGGTACATCATACCCATATAATATGGGCATGATAAGCCACTATTGCAGTCAATGGTCACCCTAATAAAAAAACACAAAGGCCAAAAATACACAATAATAAAAGATATTCAAGCACCTAAACACCCAAATTCAAGAAATAAAAGCACTAGCCAACCAATAAATTAAAGAAATGAAAGCACTAGACAACCAATTAAATAAATAAAAGCACTAGCCAACCAATGAAACAACTAAATAAAAGCACTAGCCAACCAATCAATTCAAGAAAGCACTAACCAACAAAACAATTAATGAATTTAAACACTAGCCATCAAAACAATTAATGAATTTAAACCAGTAGCCAACAAAACAAATAATTAATTGAAACCGCTAACCAATCCTAAAATGTACAAAAAACAAGTCATCCAAATAAAAACATTTTTAATCCAAACAATAAACAGAAATTAAAAAAATAACAATCAATAGAAAACAAGCATTTGACAAAAAATGCATTGGTTGTCACTGTATTTATCTGTACCCTAGGGCACAGATTAATACATTACCAGTCAATGGGCAAGCAAATACATAGAAATAAATAAATACAATAAAAAAACCTGGGGGAAAAAACAATTTCATACACTCAATATTTTACTTACCTTTAGAAGTCTTCACCCTCCAAATCCCGGCGTTATCTGGAAGCTCTCGTACCGCGACGTCATCACCCGCAATCCAACACCATCCACATTGAAGACCAGCATCAGGTAAAAAAAATCTTCTTTCTTTATCTTCTATCACTGTCTTCTATCTTCATCTGTAATTATATTTATCTTTTCTTTAATCTTCTATCTTCTTCTTTCAATCCAAAGCCCCATGGTAAATCCACAATAGGATGTTGTATTGTCGGCTTCTTGACGCAAAATTAGACGTATACATAAGGCCTGTACATCTCATTTTACCCCGTTATGGGGTGCCAGTATTTCCTATGCATTTAAGTGTCCCGTGTCACGTGTCCGTGGGAATAAAATACATAGGAGATACCGGCACCCCATAACGGGGCCTCTATCTTGGGAAGCAGGGGTCCCCGGACCTTAAATACACACGGTTCTTCTCCGGAGCCCCCCTGCTCATCTACACCAGTATTACATTTTATATTAAAAACTTTTGATTGCTGGCGAGATATGCGCAGGTCTCTCTGCAGCTGAAAGAAATAGCCGGGTAAAGCCTTTTCAGAGAGGTGATCATCACGTTGCCTGCTACTCGCCCATTTTAGGAATTTTGCTATCACAAGTAATCGAGGCTTTCTGAACACCGTGATAGCAACGCTAAAAAAACTGGCGAATTAAACAAACAGCCCAGCGATTTTGTTTATGAAGGCTTATAGCATAGGCCTCTAAGTAATATACACCTAATGACCCTTTAAAATGAATAGGCTAAATGGTGCAATAAATCTTGCCAATACATGTGCCCCACCCTCCATGGATACTGCAGTCACTTTTATTTGTCTCCATTTCTTCCTACATCCTTTTTATTCCCCTAACCATATCCTGGTAATTTCATCTAGTAGCCTCTGAGTCAATTCACATTTCTCAAACAAATATTTATTTTTTGTACTAGAAAGATATTGCATTCTGCTTTAATGCCTTGAGTATAGAGGGGCAAGTAAGCTTTGCTTTCTAATGCGTTACTGTCACATCTGGTCCTCAAGCGTTAAAAAGACTATTAATAACAATGATATAAGCATTATTGTATGCATTTCATCAACAATATACTTGTAAACTATACTAGGCAACAGTCAATCAATGATAGCTGTAGGATTATAAAATGCATGCCAGAGATACTGTATGCCTCATTCTTGCCATCCTTCCCCATTCCAATCCATCAATTCTTCTGTGTATGCACTAAAATAATTGTATTGTACCATCTCACTCCCTCAATGTTCTAACAATTGTTAAGTTATTGTTTAGGATCCTGGCAACAATAATGTAATTGTTAAGGACATGTATACAGATAATTATGAATATATCCAAGTGACCCTGTGACTGGTGTGAGGGGGCAAGTTGCAGCAGAAGTACTTTAAACTAATATGACAGCAGAAAACTTCCTGTGTCCTGGTTTGCGGTCGCCTTCCTGCTGGTGGTTCTTAACACTTTATCCCCCGCACCCATATCCCACCCTTAGGTGCCAAGAGCCACCACGCCAAATATTGCCTGCTCACTGACCTCTACCCCATCATGCCTCAACACCTATTGCCCCCCCCCCCCTCCAATGACCACATTTCTCCTTGGCTCCTATGCGGACTCCAGCCCAATGCTGGGCCTTCATATTTCTAACCAGGTACTTCAGTAGCTGTATAGTTCAAAATGCACACTATACAGTTCCATGAATTGTGTGGCTTAGTAAATGCAGATAGAATACTAAATGTACTCATTGGGTGCTATTTAAAATGTAAAAAATCTAAATTAATTATTTAAGCTAATTTATTAATATTAGTGTAACTAATTTTCACATTTCAGTTTGCAAGTACAATTCTGGCAAAGTGAACAGGGACCCCTATGGTCCAGACACACGCCACTCCTTGACAAAGGCTGCTGTGACAGCCGGAACGTTGGACACTTTATTTGGCTTCAATAAATTATTGCATTTATAAAATCCGTGAACCCTGTACTCTTCCTTGTTTTGTGTACAGTGAACAGGATTAACATTTTAGCTTGCCTAATCAAGTGATTACTACAAAGAAGAAACAGGTATCTTATACCTGTATACTTGCTGAAATTGCATTCTTATCCATAATAATAAAAAATGCATTACACAGAAGACAAATTAAATAAAACTGAATTTAAAACATGTACTACACAAAATAACTACACTTAAATAAATAAAGAGAAATACAAATGGAGAAGCATCCTAGTTCCATCTAAATATTAAAGAAACACTTTGAAAGAAAAAAAGGTATCTTGAAGAATGTAAAAAAACTGACCTTCTTCAGATTTGGTTGTGACATTGCATACTTGTTCTGTGCCTTCCCCAGCAAAATTTGCAGCTTTGATTTCAAAATAGTAAGTGGTATTAGAAAGTAGTTCTCGGAAAGTGTAGACATTATCAGCAGAAGTGACCCGGACAACAATGCTTTGAAATGTTATGATGTAGTGAGTTATCAGTCCATTTGGCCGTGAAGGTGGATCCCACTGGATTAAAACTGACTGCCAGCTAGTTGGAGTGCAGTAAACATTCTGGACAGCACCCGGAGCTTAAAAGAGATGCAGACAAATACAATGTTAACATTTCAACACTCTTACATGTGCACTGAGCAAATGACACACCCATTAAGCAAAGTAGTGTTTTGCAAACCCATCCACTACTGAACAATCCAAGCATAATGTTAACGCAGGGAGATACAGTACGTGAACTATACATATATATCTTGGATTTTTGGGACCACAAATATGTGTCTGACAACTATTATTTTTAAGGATTAAGCTAATGTTGTTTATGGTCCCAGAATTGGTCACATTGAATAAAACTCTTGGATGCTCCATTCCCTTCTACGTTTTATTTAAAGACAACAGGTATTTTAGCTTTCATATTAGGGGTTATGTATCACTTTCTCCCACATGTAAAACTGGTACAAGAATTGGATCAGAAAAAAAATCTCATTACTTAAGGTTTTTTTTTAGCACCGTTATTTTCCAGGTTTTGAACCTGAAATACAGGTATTAATATATTTCCCTTGACTACACCATTTCCTGTTTTTCATTGTTCTACCTTATACGGCACGTCCCTAGGATATTTGTTTTAATATCATAAAGAGACAAAATTGTATAATAATACTTTGTGATGCTCACACCTGCCAACGGGCTCTGACTCGCTTCTGTATGATACCAATTCAGTTCTGGTTTAGTTATTTGCTAGCCTGTTGGCAACTTTGGTTACCGAATCAGATTACATGTGCTTTATATTAGTTTTTTTAAAACAACAAACTTTATTTTTAGGATAAAGTACAGACACTTTTAGAACCATTTCAATTTGGGCACCAGAGCCCACTTGCAGTTTGTATTACTTCTATAACTTGTTCTGGAAATAACAACAAATATTTAGCAAAAACACTTGTTTTCAACATTCTCCCTGGAAATGGATTTGACGAATGACTAAGAACAAGAGAATTCAATTGGGAAACCTACAAAAGTAACATGCTGCTTATACCCATAACATTGTCTTGATGAGGTTCCCAGATTTTCTAAGCTGCAGGTTTTTTTCATTGGCCTTTGCAGGACAGGTCTATTGAGACCTACCTCCCTCCACTGTAGAGGTAAATGAGAATACTCACAGGTAGCGTTAGGATCGCCATAGGTGTGGCTGCAGGTTTGTAACATTTTGGCCAAAGGGTTTAAATAAATGACCCTTTCTTATGAGTATACAAACATTTAAGTATTTAACTATGTATTTTGTCATATTGGATGTAGCATTGAGTATTTTTGTCTTTTGTGGTTCCCTGATTAGAGCTTTAAAGAAAACTATTGAGTTAGTAAAATAGTGGCTATGCAGGTGACTGTAGTTAAATAATAATGTAGCACTGCCCCTCCCCCCCCCCCTGCCCCTCCCCCCCCTGCCCCTCCCCCCCCCCCTGCCCCTCCCCCCCCCCCTGCCCCTCCCCCCCCCCCCTGCCCCTCCCCCCCCCTGCCCTACCCCTCTCCCCCCCCCCCTGCCCTACCCCTCTGGAAGATACACAGCCTATGCTCCTAGTGTGTGGTGCATGAGTCACCACCTTACTCCTGTCCATCATAGAGGAGCATGAGTAAGGGTCACAAGCCCACAGATTAACCCTTACAGCCAGCAGGATTTACATAACAGGGTGGGGAAAGATAGGCAGAAAAGACATACCCTGTTACAATAATAATAATAATAATAATAATGACCAGCGATACTAAGCAGTATTTGCAGAGATAGTGAAGATATGCTATGACATGTAGCCTTCAGAAATTGTCATTAAGGTGTAAGCAATATACTGGTATTGCACCAACTACAAACAGGCTGTAAATAAAAGTCATACATAACATGACCTGCATATTCTCTGCATGATTTGGACTTTAAAATACTTTCAGACTTATTCAAAGTGGCAATCCCTCTGAGGCCCAAAGTGAACTAATTCCAGTGCAATGTTTAAGGGGTCTCATGTGGGTAAGTGATACCTTTTTTTTACCCAGATCTGACATCCAGGGCTGCCACTTTCTACTGAAGGCCAACCCGGAGGGGGGGGAAAAATCCCTTACTTAGTGTGGTGCCGCGGCGTCTTCCGGCATCCTGCTACAACTTATCCCTCCAACTGCAGTGAAGATGGCTGTGCGGTGTCAAATAATGCCACGTTGCCATGGCAACTGAACGCTACGTGATGTCATGTAGCGTTATTACGTCACGTGGTGTCCGGTTGCCGTGGCAACGCGGCGTCATTTGACGCTGCACAGCCATCTCCACTGCAGTTGGAGGGGGGAATTGCAGCAGGCTAAGGAAGGATGCCGGAGACGCCGACGCAGCCCACTGCACCCCGACGCCACCTGGAAATTGAGGACGGCAACCCGTAGCCCGGAGGTAAGTTCCCAAAACCCGGAGAGGTGGCAACCCTGCAGACATCTATAAATATGTTTATCAGGGGCGTAGCTATAGCCCGGGGGCCTGCACTTCCCCCTCCCGGCAGCAGCGGGGCCTGAGATGCAGTAAGAAGGAAGGACAGAGGTGATGGCAGGACCAAGTTTCGAAAGACAAAAATATTTGCTTTTCAAGCACAGTCGCGTGACGTCAGCGTCACGTGAGCAGTTCAGCCAATGAGGGAGAACCAGCTTCGTGACACATCCGCCATGCCTCCCCATCGCCTCCCCAATCTCCTGCAGCCAAGATCACACATCACTCGGGCGAAAGGTGCCCGCGATGCGATGAGTGCGTGCGGATGCATTGAAGCCTGGACTATAATCGTGCCCTAAGAAGAGAAAGACAGACACGGTGGGGGGAGCAGAGAAAGTAATGCTGGGGGGGGGAGGGTGGAGAGAGACATGCTCGGGGGGAGGGAGAGAGAGACATGCTGGTAGGAGAGGAGAAATAGAGACATGCTGGGGTGGGGGGGGGGGGGGAGACGGAGAAAAACATGATGTGGGGGGAGGAGAGAGATTCTGTGTGGGGAGGAGAGATAAAAACATGCTGGGGGGAAAGGAGAGAGACATGCTGGGGGTAGAGGAGCGAGACATGCTGGGTGAAGGGAGAGGACAGATAGATGTGGGGGAGGAGGGGAGAGAGGATGATGAGGAGGGAGAGAAAGGAGAGGGAGAGATGATGAGGAGAGAGATGATGATGGGGAGAGATAAGGAGGAGGAGGGGGGTAGATGATGAGAGGGAGGGATGATCAGAGAAGATCAGGGAGAAGAGAGAGGCTGGTGGGAGGGAGATTTTTTTTTATTTTAGTCAGAATTAATATTAATGGGGCCCTGAAAAATGTTATGCCTGAGGGGACCGCACATGTCTAGCTGCGCCACTGTGTTTATGTATTTTTTTTTTCATTCCTCTGACTACTTACTCCCTTTTGTGTGATATCACTGTGTTAGTGCTTATACAGCCAAAGTCCCCCCTGCACAACTACCCTTATTTTTATTGGATCTCTGAAAAAGGACACGGTGGGATAAGGGTAATTAAAAACCTTGATTGACAAACACTTCCCCATCCAGAAGCCCCTTTCAATTTTGCCGTTTTAGGATGAAATTCACCATTGACTTCAGCAGCCCGATACTGAGCACATATCATAGGTAGGGTAACTGTATCTGAGTCTCTATAATTAAGCTACAGTATCTAGAGTAACATTTCAGTCCAAGTACTGTATGTGCCTCTTAGGATCAATCACTGCACAGTTCTTTGTCAGTTTTTGCTTCACATCCCCAATTACTTCCTTTTGCTGTGTGTTGCTAGCCCCAGTGACATTGAAGGAATCGAAGTAATAATTCACCTATTTTGCAACCTTTTACTGCCTAAATGGAGATCATGTTCATTGCTGAGTGCAATCAGAACCTAAGTGAGGTGGCGCTCCTCTTCACGCCACTGGCCGCATCAATGGAGGCCTGGTCAGGTGACCACTTCCCCAACCTGTCATCTGGTTCCAATCCCAGGTGCTGCTGTTCTTCCAGTATTGAAAAAGTCAACATATTTCCCTTTTGTGTGGGTTCATTGAATTGAAACTTATACTAAGTTTAGTTTAACTGTTGATAGCTTGATTGCATAATTACTATACAAACAATGGACAAAATAAAAACAACGAATCTCTAGTTTTGAGCACTGACAAAATCTTATCAACAAAAAAAAGGCAGAGATTATAAAAAATAAACCTCCAAAGTTTTTTTTTAGCATGGAAAAGTTAAACAATTGAAAGATATAATTAAAAATCTTATACTAGTTAAAATCAGTCAGCTAAACTAATCCTATTAAACATACTACAATACTTAGTTCACTTTCATCCTACAGTGGGAGAGACTGATCTTTCATAGGTCAGCATGATTATATTTAAGGATTTTTTTCATATAATGTTTTTTGCACGTCTTAGATTTTATTCAAATATGAAATAGCAGAGGAGTACAACTTACCTGATGCTTTTGTTGCAAAGCTGACAATATTGCTGAACTGGTTCCCATTTCCAACTTTTGTGAAAGCTGATACACGAGCGAAATATGTCTTAAAAGGTTCCAGTGCAGAAAGTCTTGCTTCAGTTTGCAAACCAGATACGTTCTTGTAAAGAGAAAGTCAGCATATGTTTATATTTTTTATTTAACATTTGAAAAAGTGGCAAAATGACAAAACTCAGCTTTTATTTAGATACAGCAAATAAAAAATATCACTGCAACCATGCTTTTCACCATTATCTCCTCGCATGCACTGCAGCTAGGGATTCTGGGAAATGACATGCAAATAAGCACACTGTGTCACCTTTTGCTTTCAATCTATTTTAACATGGACCCCCTTTAGATAACTAATCTGTATGTGGTGCCAACATAAGCATGTGCTAATCAGAAATTATATTTTTTTTTAAAGAAACTAGTTTTCTTTAATGAATTGATCTAAACAGAAATATGAACTAGTATTAATCTTATGAAAATGTGACAAAATATTTGGTCTTTAAAACAGATCACTATATGACACCATCTTGGATAACAAAACTATTTTAATGTCTCTTGAATAGAGAGCTGCTCCAGCATTACAGATGTAAAAACAAAGCAATTTGATTAGCAATACAGGCATACCCCGCATTAACGTACACAATGGGACCGGAGCATGAATGTAAAGCGAAAATGTACTTAAAGTGAAACACTACCTTTCTTCCACTTATTGATGTATGTACAGTACTGAAATTGTCATATACGTGCATAACTGATGTAAATAACGCATGTGTAACAGGCTCTATAATCTCCCCGCTTGCGCACAGCTTCGGTACAGGTAGGGAGCCGATATTGCTGTTCAGGACGTGCTGACAGGCGCATGCGTGAGCTGCCATTTGCCTATTGAGCGATATGTACTTACTCGCGAGTGTACTTAAAGTGAGTGTCCTTAAACCGGGGTATGCCTGTAGTTTCCTGCATTACTTTAGTTAGCCTTTTGGAGTTTTATTTACATGTACTGTACCTGAAAAAATATTAATTGGCTGCTGTTTTCCAGAATTTTCAAACTGTACAAATGCACAAAGCCGTTTGGTTTTGGACTTGGGCTCCACTGTAACCATGCAGCATTTTCAGTGGAGTTGATAAAAGTTAAGTTCTGAGGAGGCGCTGATGGCTCTGCAATAAAATGATTCATTGTGTTATTTGCGCTGTATTTGAGAATCCCTCACCCGAAATACTGTTTAATCAATACATATTCCACTTGCCAAAATCTAAAAGTAATATTATGGATACAGTAATTGCTTAACTCAAACATAATGTTCCCTTATTCAACAAAGATAGAATGCATGCAACCAGCCTATTTTTAGCTGTTTAAGGCTTTTATGGTCATTTAATACCTTTTTAGCGAAGACCAACAAATATTCAGCTAGAACAATATCCGTGTTTTAAAATACATTAATTGCCAGCAGACATGAATTACCAGACCCATCTAGTCTGCCCACTTTTGCAAATACCGTGCAACCTCAGGCCACATTAGATACTGTACAGTACCTAGTTTTTTCTCATACAGTATTTAGTACACACCTGTATCCTATCCCACGGAGATTTGAATTCCTTTATTATTGTATAGTCCGGAATATCTACAAAACCACTGCCCCTTTAGTGAAGAAATATTTATTTAAATTTTCAAGACTTTCTAATTCCCTAATTGGGTAATATTCACTAAAGTGTAATAGCCATTATTTTTCGATAATGACCAATTAAGTTACCCCACTTTATTGTCTGAAAAGAAGCCTGGTTTTGAATGCTGGGATACTTGTAAGTAAATGAGCTAATACAGGAATCCATTCTAACACACTACCTGCACTGGGAAATACAGTGCACTATTCAATTGACACAAGTTTGGTCAGATAGAGATACATGTTCAATTTCTTCTTACCTTCTGTAAGAAGTACTATATCTTTAGCTGAAAAGTACCTTGTATCTTTGTTAAAAAAACTTTTTTTGTTTTTTATTATCTTTCATTGACCCTAAAATATATTTGTATTACAATGTTACCAGCTTTACATGTATGGTGGTGCTCCATTTGCAGTGTAATGCAAGCACTCCATTGCAACAGAACAGAGCCATCAACAAGGCATGTACTACGTACAGATTGGGAGATTATTATAAGGAAATGCCTAACTCAAACAGGACTAACTGATTTGTTTTATTACATTTCATTACGTCAGAGAATCAGTGGTACTCAGTTATTGTGGAAGTCTGTCACAAAATATTACATGTTTTGGGTCCATGCTTTGACCCTTCTTCAGAAGTATGATGCTATGAAATATAAAGAGACCACAGATTGCCCTTTTATATGTGATGACATATTGTGGACTTCTCTGTTACATTGCCGCTAGGCTGAACATTGTGACAAAAGGGGAGAGCGATTTGATTATACAGTATAAAGGTAAGCTCTGGTCTCTCCACATTTCATGGCATTATAGTTATGAGTAAGGGTCAAAGTATGGACCTAAAATGCCTAATTTATTGTGATGAACTTCCACAATAACTGACTGCCTTTGATCTTCTTATCTGATAAAGGGCCTATTGTACCCCTAGTAAGACCATGCATTGCACCTACATGGGAAATATGTCCCCTGTTCAGTGTGACATGCCTATGAACTCTTAATATTAGCTCATATATTTAATTTGCTTTCTGCAACCTGTTCGGCTAATGCATTTTGGATCAAAATAATTGTGGATTTGTATTGTATTTATTCAAGTGAGCAGGAGCTTTGTTTTATTGTCTTCTTTTTGATTAGAGGTTTGATGGATCCTGCGATTTCACGGCACCCTGATTTTCATTTCTCTCTCTCACATTTTATTGATGGTGATTACCGTCTTTTTTTTTCTTTAAATGTAGCTGTTGGTGTTTAACACTATGTTATATTTTTCTGACAGATATATACAGTATGTAGACATCTAGAGAAAAGCTGACAGACAAGCACAGAGATATACAGACAGAGACATACAGTAGATGCAGTTAAAAGCGATAAATAAAAGCAAGCATTCATTCTTATTGAGCTACACTTACTGCAGCAGATCAGCCACAAGCAGGAGACAGGGGCAACATTGAGTATATAAATTAAGAAATATATACATATAAGCACCAACTTCAAATTAGCTTTAATTTGTTTTTATAGTTAACACTGATTAATAATGATTTTTTTATAAAGGAAAAATATAAAACAAAATAATAAAATACAATTTTACCAAGAAATAAGCACCTAAACCCAAATCCCTAATTATAAGGCAATGCTTATTATGTGGAAAGCAGGCAGCAACCCACCATCCTTTTTTTTTTTTTTTTTTAAATGTCTAAGCTTGAATAGAGCCTTTTCATAACACTGCCCCCACCTTTTGACGATTAATACTCTAGTTAATGGCTACTCGCCATTATGTTTACTACCGTTACTATATAAATAGATAATAATGTATCATCTATTTTTTTAGACATTTGAAAAAGTAAATGAAGTCGATATATTCGGAATCTCTTTTTGTAATAATTTAGTTTAAACAAAGTATTAATATCCCAATTACCTGCTTCATCTGTATGAAAGACAAGCGGACTAGACGGACCGGTTCCCTTAACAGTTCTTGCAGCAACAAAGATGAAAAATTGTGTAAACGGTAAAAGATCTTCCAGAATGATGGAGACTTGGGAGGTGGACACAGAGTAGTTTCCCTGTGGTCCATAAATCTGTAAGTAGTAACCAATTATAATACCATTTGGCTGCACGGGAGGATCCCATGATAATAGAACTGAAGTAGATGTTAGATTTTTGCAGTCACTGATCATTGGTGAAGATGCTGGGACTATAAATAAAACAAGACAATATATATTAAACATGACAGAGTTACAACATTGTGGCCGACTCGGTGAGGGACTTGGGGGAAAGTTTTATTTGAGTGCTCGCTATGCTTCAACATGAAACAGCCTTTCCTTTCTGCCGACTGTACAAAACGCAAGCACAATTTTTTAAACAAGTCTCGTGTGCACATTGTATGTTTCAATGTAAAACAAACATCTTGTAACGTATAAATTGCTTAGTGCTTGTGGAAGTACAAATGCAGTGTGTATTTGAAAATGGTACTGCCCCACTTAACAAATGTATTGGACATAGAATAAAGTGAAGAAAACTATCTTATAACTTCTTTATGACTATTACACTGGCTTCAGAATTCAATAAAAGCTTACGTATGTAAATAAACAGCACAGCAACAAACACAGCTGCCTACACAATGCATTATTTAGAGATGTGTTAATGGTTCATGTCTAATTGAGGAAAGTATGATGACGTGATTCCAAAGTTGCAATAATTAAGCTATGAAGCAGTTACCAAATAATTTGCAGCGTTGGCGTTTTTTTTAAAGACACAAAGATTTTCTTATAAAAAGGGGAATGAACCAGCACTCTCCTATCCGGTATCCAAATAATCTTTTAAAGTTACATGTCCATATTGGTGCTCAGACCATAGCACAAGATCCATTCAAGTATATAACCACATTTTGAACCACTCCCAAAAAATTGTACAAAAAAAAGACTCCCAACGTTTCTTTTTGGACCTCTTGAGGTCTGACAAGAGGCAAAAGGGCCAGAAACATTGTTGCTGTTATTGTGCACCCCTGGTGAGGTGTCAACATGCATCACTGCAAAACTGAAGAAGAGCGAGTGAGTTTTTCTTTGCTATTTCATTGCGATGCTGATTAAGTACCTATTTTTCATATACACAGATATTTTATTATTACTTCGTTATTTCTTTAAAACTACCAGAGGGATTTACAATTAAGTGAAGATGAAAAATCCAATTAGTCAAATAATATTCCTGTACTTTGGACACAGCGGAGTAATATGATGTGTAAATTAGCACTGCCCGACTTCCAAATTATTTATTGATAGAACTATTGCAATCAAAGAACATTTTCAGCTAGTGCTTCGACTGGCAGGAAATCTTCAAAATGAGTCCGTCTATGAAAATCTTCATATGAATTTAGCCAGCAGGATACTGTATAAACTCGTCACACATTATTAACATTGAAATTCCATTATTATGTAAATATTTGAAATACTGTATATATACTATACAGTGACATCAATATAATGCAGCCCAAATGATTGGAAAATATATTTTGCAATGCCTTATGACAATTAAGTATTATGCATAAAGAATAGAGAGATATTTTTTTTAACTGCACTACAATACTTAAGAAAAGGATATATTGAGTTGTAATTATTGACTCCTCATTTATAAATGGACCAATATTTTCATACAGATGTAGCCAACATTATTGCAACCTGTGATGGGTTACCGCTGGTGGAATGTTGCAATAGCCCCTTCTCGTACGAGGCTGATTCAAAACAATGTCTGCCTTTATTACATTTTATAGTCAAATCTTCCTAAAAATGTTCCACATATGCATACACTTACAACAATGTATAATAAACGACTAACACAGTGTCCATAGTTTGGCACAGCCAATGAAAGGGAACTGTTTTGAAGGCTGCTCTTAGAACATATACTGTAGTCCTCACTGGCTGTGCCACACAACGAGAAACCGTGTTGGTCCTTAAAATACAAAGGACACTGTTTTAGTAAATAAAATACAATGTAAATACATGTAATATATTGGCAAAAGCATGAGACAAGTAAACATTTGGGAGCTCATTCACTAACAACAGGTTCCTATACTATATGCTAAAAATTCCATAAAGCAAATTACCTACATTGCTGCTTCTACTACTTTTTAAATAGTGATCCCTCCTAGATACCCCCATTTCTTCCTTTACAGTATGGGAACCTGGGAGGTCAACCGGAGCTAAACAGTGCGATTTTTTAGCTCTCAATGTTATGGCTTCCTATTGACCCTGAGATTTGGTGGCCATATTGTTTTCTCTGGAGGGAAATTTAAAGCTGATGGCTGCACTGGTAAGTATCCCAGAAACCAGGGGGTCCCTGGAGATAAAAAAAAAAAAAATAGCATGGTTCAGCTCCTGGAACCCCCGATTTCCATGCTGTAAAAAAACAAAAAAGGTAGCAAATTAAAAAATTACGAGTAGGAGGGACTGTTGCTTTAACCCTTTGAGAGCCTGAGGCCCCTCCGGCACAGCAAGGTCACGTGACCGCCGCACGGCCTCCTCTTCCATTTCCCCTCACTTCATATAATCGCATCCTACGCTCCATGGGAACACAGGACGCGATTAGAGCTGGAGGGGGGGGGGGGGCACTCTGAGCATGACGTAACCACTACACCATGTGGCCCCTGGAGAGCCAGTTCCCACAATTTATGACTACATCTTGAAGCACCCGAAGGGTTTAAGGAACACCAAGAAGAAGGGTATCTCTGCAATAAATATCATGGTATCAATCAAGGGAATCAGTAAGGGTAATTGTAGGAGGAATCACTAATCAGTAGAGAAGATACAGTAAATGTGTTTCTGAGAGGGCTGTGTGGAAGTTTTGCCAATTAGTAGCTACAGTACATCGTTTCTGTATTCTGTATATATTACATCAGTCTTAGTGATCTACTGTACTCATATTGGATATATCATGTAGGAGTGTATTGACCTGTGTGTCCGCCCTTGTTAGGTCAAAACAGACATCTAGATTTTAATGCTATATACCTGGATCCCCTCCTCGAAAAAAATTATAGATGAATGTATGACCACAGAGGTACCCTTAATTGCCTATAGAAATTGAGAATATGTGAATCCTTCATTGAAACCAGCGGGACTGAGTGTCTTTAATGTGTAGATCCATTTACACTCTCTCTGGAGTTACCTCCTGTCCCAGTCACCTTTTTATTGGGGTAATTTTATACCTTAGAGCACTGTATATATACTTTACTGCATTTCATCGTTGTTACCATTGAAATACAGATTTATTATTTTATTAGTATCTGCTGTCCCATTACATGGGGAGTAATTACTACAAGTTACTTATACCTACCAACTATCTATTACGTACAGTACATATAGTGGGCTTTTTAGTCATACGTTAATTTACATGATTAGACAGAGTGCAGTAAACAGGGATCTTAGGGATGATTTCTTCATCATATTATTCTGGTAGAAATTATGTGATGCATTTTTCCTGTATGCACCAGTCTATATTAATGGACTTTTGAATAGGTGAGCGGTAAAGCCTAACTGGTGTTAACTGGATTGTAGACTTGTCAAATACTGCCATTCAAGGTCTACTCTATATAATCATGAGCGGCCATTCAAGCCATGTCAAGGCACAAAAATACACCATTGAAATGGGGATTTTTATCTGAAAATGTCCTGAATGGTCGCATCGGACTATAAAGTATAGAACACTATGGGTAGATCCACAGAGCTCCATTAAATCTGGTCTACTAATATGACGATAAATAGGTAACATCCGTTAGTTTTCCTGAGTTTAACGGGTATCCACACAAGATAGATATATGCAAAAACTATGACCGTTAGGGATCTCATTAGCATAGCCTTAACGCCATGTGAAGTTAGCACTGCGTTGCGTTAGCTTCATATTGGCGTCTGTCTTGCCCAAAGATGACGTTACCTCCATGCAGACCCTGAATTAACATAAAAAATAGAACACAGGAGAGGAAAAGAACCCGGTAAATAACATGACTCTGGGCCACCTAAGGGCTCAGAGGAAGAAAACCATCCCCCCAAACAGACCCATAATCCCCCATGAAATAATGACAAACCACTGTGCTTTGGGGGAAAGGCCACAGCATTTATTAACATAAATAAATGGGGGTTGGGAAAAAGAAGAGGGAGTATATAGCGGGCTCGGCAGAACTGAACCCGAGCTCCCAGATACCGTGACTCCCATCTTACCGCCACCTGACGACCCAGCCAGGGGCATTGCCATAACCCCCACCGGGTGTCCAATGTAAGCGGGGGAGAAACCCTTAGGGCAAGCTGACCCAGCCAAACACAGAGACCTCCCATGTTTAGCTCTTCAAACCTAAGGCTGAACCCTGACCAAATTAACCCAGGGTTCTCCTGCCAGCCTGGCAATCCGCACCTACCCTGCGACCACAGCTCTGACAATCATTAATACTGTATTATACAACTGACATCCAGCACACTGTGCTGAATGGATCATAACATTCCTTAAAACCCCTTTCCATTATATACATTGTTTTATAAAATACAGTGAAATATAAGTGAAACTTCTTTGTCTTTTGTCACTGTTTTGTCACAGAATTGTAATTGTAATGGTGATGTTTTTAATTAATCAAAACACAATTTCATTGCCAAAATGCAAAGAAGTTTGACTTGGAAAGCGTGTTGTAGCTATTTGCACTTCTATATTTATGGAAACGGAATTCCTTGTGTGTGTCTGTGTGTCAGTCAGTGTGTGTGTCAGTCAGTGTATGGGTGTCAGTCAGTGTGTGTGTGTCAGTCAGTGTGTGGGTGTCAGTCAGTGTGTGCGTGTCTATCAGTGTGTGTCAGTCAGTCAGTCAATGTGTGTGTGTCAGTGTGTGTGCATGTGTGTATGTCAGTCAGTGTGTTTGTGTGTGTGTGTGTCAGTCAGTGTGTGTGTGTGTGTTTGTGTGTGTGTCAGTCAGTGTGTGTGTGTGTGTGTGTGTGTGTCAGTCAGTGTGTTTGTGTGTGTGTGTGTCAGTCAGTGTGTGTCTGTCTGTATGTTTGTGTCAGTCAGTGTGTGTGAATCAGTGTGTGTGCAGTGTGTGAGTCAGTGTGTGTGTGTCAGTCAGTGTGTGAGCCTGTGTCTGTTATTCTTAGGGTCCTGCCCCCCTCTCCTGACTCCCCCCCCCCCCCAGAGCGGCTCCCCACTCCCCCTCCCCGGTGGAGGTACGGAAACATAGAGGGTCTGTCTGAGTCCCCCGCCCAGAGCAGCCCCCACTCTCTCCCCCGGCAGAGTGGTGTCCTGCTGCTGGTGCCAGCCTTCCATCACCACTGACTTCCGTCCCCACCAACTCCATTCACTGCCACTGAATTTTGCTTATGTGGTAGGTGCCGCTAAAGAAGTTTCACTTCAAAAATATATATTTATAAAACAAACAATATGTACAACAGAAAACAACTGTGCAATAAACGAGGGAGGGAAACCCCGGTGGGAGCACAGAAAGAAAGAGTGACCACCCATTCCTCTCCTTTTATTGCTAGCCAAAGGCCCCTCCCCCACACACTTAGCCCCATTATAGGCCAGCTAATTTACAACCTCACCATGTCATATCATTTAACTCCTAATGTCCCAGGGATAGCCCATTCTTGGCCCCAGTTATGTTTCCCTTTCCCTAACATTTAGGGGCTTCTGAGTGGATCATTGAGTAAAGACACTGACAGTCACTGACAGTCACTGACAGTCACTGACAGTCACTGACAGTCACTGACAGTCACTGACAGTCACTGACAGTCACTGACAGTCACTGACAGGCACTGACAGTCACTGACAGTCACAAATTATTATTATCATACCAAACTGTGGTCTCACACTTATCCAGACCCCTGTAATAGACCTATTTCAGGGTCTGGATGTGAGTAACGCCACCTTTACCTATGACCTAACTAACGCATTGTTAAATCCCTGAAGTAACTATAACAGAGCTCTGTAGATATGCAGAAGTGTTGTTCCCTCTAACAATGCATATCGTTAGCATAATATTTTGTCAGTTACAGTAACGCACTGGCTCATTACAGCTGAAAACAGGATTGTTAGAGCTTTGAAGATCCCCGTTAGCACTTAATGAGACGTTAACATCTCGTTAAGTCATTAATGGAGCACTGTGGACCTACCTGTTAGAATTATGCATGTAACCACTGTAATGTAAGGGACTTGGAGAAGTGTACATTTTTAATAGGTTGTGATATATTTTATCACACCAGCAAGAAAAATTATATGGCACAAGGAATTTAACCCTTCCTTTTTTAATGTGTCCATTTCTTAAGTGTATCAGAAACAGTGCAAAAAATCAGATACTAGAAAAAATATTTGATTTGTAAATAAAGAATATTAGCAAGGCACTAATTGTATGCCTTTATATTACACTATACATTCTTATGTTGTGCATTCTTCTGTAGATGTGTAACCTAAACTATTCTGGCTAATTCCTTTTTAGAGAACAATCAAACCTGGTTCAGGAAACTAACCAAATCGAACAGGAAGATGGAAAAATAATGATGCAGCATTATAGATAATACGGAATGTCATGTTAGGAAGAACGATATATATATAATATATGTATATTGAAACAGTATGGAGGAAAATATTAACTTAATTTAACAAAACCAAAACACATCTTCATACATCAATCACCAATATTCGAGTATATAAAGAATATGGAAGGATGACGCAGTCCAACAAAGTCCTTTGATTAAATAAAATTATTTATTTATTTTTTTAATGTTAATAAATATGATTTACAATTTGAAAGGATATTTTGTTAACTTACCATCCTGATCTGTGTTAACATTGATCACGTCACTAGTTTGGTTTCCATCTCCAAATGCAGTGCTAGCAGTAATCCAAAGCTTGTAGTGACTGAATTTTGCCAAATCATCAATAATTGCAGACAAAGTATTATTATGAACATAACTGTCAATATTATCATCTGTAAAGTTCTGGGGGGAAAAAATCAGTAATTCATTACACTTTTAATTCTCTTTAGTAGAGTTCCAATCATTGCCAATCATTTAGAAATGACAGTAGATATCCAGTTTAAAGGGTGTACAATATGGTTCTATATTATATGGGCCATTTTTCTGTCTGTAGTTTAACCTTTTTGGTGCCTATGGACGTAACTACTACCTCTTGAGTCTGGCACTCCATGGAGCCCATAACAAAGTAGTTACATCATAATCTTATTGCTCGTTTTAGTTGGGGAGATCGTGTTCTGCTCTCCTGTGTCCAGAACGTGATCTGTCAGGAAGAACATTGGGAGAGGAGAACTCCTCTTCCATTCCATCATCAGTGACGAATCGATTTCATGAACTCTGGTGCCGTGACCCTTCAACACTCAAATGGTTAAGGGGCTTTTCTTATAACAGCCGAAGTGGCCGATCAATGGGGAATTTCAGCCAAAAACCTAATTGGCCGCTATGGCTGGTATATAATAAGCCCATAAGCGTCCATTGTCACAACTGGCTCATGAATACAGGAAAAAATATACTTGTAGTTGTGAGCAAGTGCAGGTTTTTCTTACTTGGTCTAGGTACCCACTTCCTGTGATCTCTCTCTCTCTCTGCCTAAGCCCGTCTGATAGACCCTGTATTTGGACTGTATGCTGTACAACATACTTTGGATATCATTTTTTGGAGACAAATAAACTCCACCTTTTCATTCAATACTAGTTCATGTATTTTGCCTTTCCTTCCCCTGCTTATGTACATGAGCAGTTTGGATGCACAATGACATAGCCACCACGATGTAGGATCTGGCACTCTAGTGGCCCCATAACGTATTGGCTATGTCATCATGGGCGGTCTCCTCATTTTCTAGTGCTGTGTTGAACACAATCTAGCCAGCTGAGAGGAGGACTCCTCTTCTGTTCTCATCATTAGTGATATTGTAACCATTGGAATTTTCCTAAAATGTGCCAGAGGGGCTTTGGCACTTTTACTATATCCCCTCCGGCACTGGAAGAGTTAATACAGAAATAGATTATGACCTTTATGTTCTATTATGGCAAACTTAACCCATCTACGAGAGTGCAAGCAATTAAATTTGGAGCGCTGGAATATCCTCACTGAAAATCCTTGAAAATATTGCACAATGTAGAACCACTATAAATGGTTAAAACACGTGTATATATTTTATGCATAATGCTTTCAGAGACGATTTTTTTTCCTTGCAGTCCTTCATATCAATACACAGAGAAATAAATTAATTGGATACCTCAAATGTGGTTCACTTGAGCAATTTACTAGTTGTGAGATTCTCATTCCTCTGTTAGAGAGTACCATCTTAGAATCAAACCACCGTTTTAAATGTTTTACTTCGTAGTCACCTCCCCTATTGATGCAGTCCTTCCCCAAGAGTTAGCCTTTTATTAGGGGTTTAGAGTAGATATGGGGGGATAGTGGCTTAGTTGGTCAAAGGCACTGTTCCAAAGTGATAGTGAAAATATAAGATACAGAGGAATAAGAAGGTTGGTGTGTTTCTGAGAACTGATTTCTATGAAGCAAGCAGCTGCGATGCTCATCTCTTTACAGCAGATGATCTGTATTTTTTTTTGTATAGCACTGACAGTGCATGCAGCGCCGTACATATAACTTTGCAGACATAATGAGTCCCAGCCCCACAGAGCTTACAATCTAATTTGTTGTGCCTGATGCAAAAAGAGATAAAGTGACTTTCCCAAGCTGACACCGGGACATGAACCAGGCCCCCCTGCTTCAAACTCGGTGTAATTGTTTTTAGAGTCAGTGGGGGCTATGCACTAAGCTCAATGCTTTTGCGTCCAGATGAAATAAAAAAGCAGGTCCGTTAAAAAGTGAGGCCGGAGACGCGATTCACTAAGGCCTTGAGGCCATTTTTTAACGTATGTGCTCAAAACAGCCACAGCGTACGTGTTGCTTTTTTCCCCCTGCTAGCGTTCTTAAACTTCACATATGCTAGCTGATAGAAAAAAAGCCGCTTGTAACATTTGCATGGAGATTCTGTATCTCCATGCAAGGCTGTTACAGGCAATCGTACACAAAATAAATACATTTTAATAATAGTGTACATGAGCAGGGGGTCTCCTGAGCTGAACCGCATTGGTTTCAGCCTTGGGGGCCCCCTACTTCAGGAGATACAGGCCCCGTTATGGTGTGCCAGTATCCCCTGCACTTTCAAGATCCCGCGTCACGTGACCGGATATTTACATTCTGCAGGGGATTCCAGCACTCCATAACGGGGCCTGTATCTCCTGAAGTAGGGGGCCCCTGAGGCTGAAACCAATGCGGTTCCACTCAGGAGACCCCCTACACATCTACACAACTGTCAAAACACACATATCAATAAACAATAATTCCTTACCGTAGCGGCTATCTGCAATGGTAATGAAGCTGCATTAATGTACATTTTAATAATAGTGTGCTGGAGCAGGGTGTCCCCTGAGCTGAACCGCATTGATTCGCTGCCTCAGAGACACCCTGCTTCCCGAGTTACAGGGCAAGGTATGGGGCATCGGTGCCAGTGTCACCGCCATCTTTATAGCGCCCATACGCGACGTGGACGCTATTAACATGGCGGCGACACTGGCACCGATGCCCCAAACCAGGGCCTGTAACTCGGGAAGCAGGGGGTCTCTGAGGCAGAAATCAAAGTGGTTCAGCTCAGGTGACCCCCTGCTCCCGCACACTATTAATAAAAATACATTAAAGCAGCTTAATTACTTTAGCGGCTAACCGCTAAGGCAATGAAGGGGTTAAGGCACAATAGCATGTTTATTGGGGACAAATGCCCACAATAAACATAGCAATATACAACACACATCCCCCCGCCCCCTAACACATACAATACAGTAATGGGCAAAATAACTATTATCCACATATGGATAATAGATTATTTGCCCATTATTAAACACATAAATCAGCATAAATAAATTGTGTTCTACTTACTCCCTGGCAATGCCTTTAAGATGACGTCATCAAAAGAATGATGGCCGACGACACATGGTACGGTAGCCAATCAGAGCGTGGGAACGAAATCCCAACTCTGATTGGCTCTGGTAGACCATGTGACAGAGGCTTTGCTTCAGCAAATCAGTGTGTCATGTGTCGCAAGCCATCTTTGTTTTGATGACGTCATCTTAAAGGCAATTGAAGCTCAACCATTCTGATTGGCTGGCGTCATTGCCTTTAAATGACGTCATCATTTTTTTATTTTTTTTCTCACAAATCACATGTTTTTCACGGCCCAATCAGGGCCGTGAGAAACATTTGACCAAAATGTGACGTCATAGGCCTATAAAAGGCTATGTCGTCTTATTTTTAAGCCAGACGCCATCGAGGAAGGACCTCCTACCGAAGAAAAAAGGCCAGGGCGTGGCCGAAGAAGAGAAGAAGACCCCGGAATAAGATACAAGAAAGAAGAATACAGATGAAGATAGATTACAAATAGAAGATCCCTGGATTGTTATGGTTTATTATTTTATGTTTATTATTTTATAGTTTATTATTTTATGGGTTCCTGTGCGTGGATTGGTTTGAGAGTAAGGTGTTCAATGGGAGTCGGTGAGTTGGTCAAGTAATGGCAAGTGAACAAAAGAAATGGTTTATTTTTGACTTGTACATGTTTTTTTTTTTTTTTTCACGTCATATATTTTTTTTTTAAAGATCATTTCTTGCCACTGTATGTATGTATGTATGTCTAGATCGATATATACATACAGGGTAAGAAATGATTTGGTAGGAAATGCTTGTTTTGCTGTCTTTAAAATGTTTTTGGCTATGCTGCTATGCATAAATGTGTGTGTAACGTATTTTGGAATTAGATAGATGTAATTTTTGGTGTTGTATGCTGTACTTTAGGTCATGGTGAGGCTTTCTTTTGTATATTGTATTCTTTTTGGTGCTTATATTTTGTCTGATGGTAACTTGTTTTAACGATTGAAATATTTAATTGTGTAATTGTTATGGATGGTATTTTAATTGTTTTGGGATTTGATTAATGAATGCTAATTCATTTATGTTGACTTGCTTGGTTTAAATAGTATACTTGTTTGGATTTAATGGTATTTTGTTTGGAATATTTTATTGTTAACATTGATTGGCAGAGTGTACATGGTGCATAGATTTTATGCATTATGTATACAATGTAAATTCAATGTTTTGATTGGCATTTGATGCTTTTGATTGGAAGATGAGATTTGATTTTTTTAGGAAATAGGATTTTATTTTACTGTGGCTGATATGGAGAAGTGGTATTGTTATTAGAGCATGTTTTTGATAACCCTTAAACATTTCTTTGTATATTGGTTCATCATGTGTGTATATATATATATATATATATATAGTTGCATGATGAAGCCACTGTACAAATGAATGTGTGAAGGGTGGGTATAGGGCCAAGGTGGCTTAACCCCTTAATTACCTTTGCGGTTATTATCCGATAAGGTGATTAAGGGGTTAATTGATATCAGAATGTAATTGCAATGTATTGGCTATGTATTTTGTTGGCAATGGAGGACACAGATTTTGCTGTCGAGGGGGCTTCTTATTGATGAGGTCAGTAGAACTTTATTTATTTTATTATGCTAGTTAATGTGTTTAATAATGGGCAAATAATATTTTATCCCTATCTGGATAATAGTTATTTTGTACATTATTGTACTGTATGTGTTGGGGTGGGGGGGGGATTGATGTATTTAATGTATAGGACAGGTTTATTTTTTTTACATACAGGGTTGGTTCCTTTTGGTATGCGGGGGACCTATGGAGACCATCTGCGGTCTCCTCAGGCTTCTCATGGGTAAACGGCTGCCGGGTCCACGGGGACACCTGCGGGGAAGAACCGGTGGCCACACATCTGTGGTTCCCAGACCCCCGTGGGAACCACCCGAGGCCCCTCAGGCACCTGTGGGTCTGACCCGGGGCCCCCCAGACAGCCGTGGGCCTACCCGTGGGGATCCCATTGTGGCCCACAGTGACCCACGGAGACCACTTGGTGAACCATGGCGCCTGGCAGGGACCACCCATAGGCCTCCAGACCGTGTTTGAAACATGGTGCTGGGCTACTGTGAGGTCTGTGAGGTGACCCGTCAGGCCCACCGGGGACTCCCGTGGGCCTGGGGTATTAACCCTGTATGTAAAATAATGAATCATGTATTTATGGGTGGGCACAGGGGGTGGGTTATGTATAGAATAAATATAATGATGTTTATTGTGGGGCTGTTTATTGTTTTTCTTGTGGGTACTGGGGGTGGGGGAAGGGAGTATTGGCCCCAAGGGTATGTGAGTAGGCCTCCCGCCTGTGTTAGTGGGTGGGGGTGGTTAGGCCTCACGGGATGGGTAGTGGGGGAGGGTATTTAGGCCTCCCGAGTGGTGGGTGAGGGTGGGTTAACCCCTTAATGACTGTAGCAGTTAATGACCGCTAAGGTGATTAAGGGGTTAGGGGCTATTTTTATTCTTGTGTATGGTTTGCAGCACCGGAGGGACATGGGCAGGATGAAGATGAGGATGGAGACGGCCTTCATCGTGGGTGCCTGTAAAAGGTAAGTGTAATAGGTATTTACTGTATTTATTGTAATTTATATGTATTTAAAATGGGCAAATGCATTATTATCCATATGTAGATAATAGTAATTTTGCCCATTACTGTATTGTATGTGTTAGGGGGTGTATTTAGTTATAAATATTGTTTATTATTTTTGGAGGCGCAACATTGGGTACCCCGGGACTTCCGCGGGGACCCCGGGACGGCCGCGGGGACCCCCGCACTCCCACGGGGACCCCCACTTGGTGAACCAGGGACCCCCAGATCCCCACGGGGTCATCTGGGGACACCCACGCGACCCCCAGGCCTCCCTCGGGGACCCCCGCGGGGTCAGCCGGGGACACCCACCGGCCTGTTGTATGGGTTTTGCGCATGCAAAAATGTAAACAAACAAATTTTTCTAAGTCCAGCTTTTTTTGCGGCTACCTTGAGCTGACGTGTTTTGTTGAACGCAACTTTCGCGTACGTTAAGGTTGCGTTGCTTAGTGCATCCCGCTTAAGGGCAGAATTTCACGCAAACAGGGAAATGAACGAGCAAAGTTGTACTTAGAAAAATTTCCAGAAAAAAGTCACTTTTAGAACGTGTGGCTTAGTGAATCGTGTTCAGCGCAACATCACGTTCTAAGAGCACTTTGCGTTCTAAAAACGACTTATCGGAGCTTAGTGCATGACCCCCAGTGTCTTTACTCACTGAGGTACTCCTTCAAACTAAAAAAAAAAAGATTTAAGATTTCAGATAGAAGTGAGTGAGGTTATGAGGGAGGAGCAGAGCAGAAGATCATTCAAAGAGGGCATGTTGGAGAGTATTTTGAGATGAGTTCAATCAATTAGGGTGCACAGCCCTGTGGGACCCCAATAGAAAGTGAGGCACTCCCACAACAGGACAGTCAGTCACAGAAGACACAGGACAGAGACAGACAGAGACTCACAGGAGACAAATGGCATAGACAATCACAGGAGACACAGGAGGGAGGCAGACAAAGAGTCACAGGAGACACGGGGCAAAGAGTCACAGATGACACAGGGCAAAGACAGTCACAGAAGACACGAAGCAGAGACAGTCAAAGAAAACACCCAACATGACAGTATCATGAACTTCAAATGATGAGAATAAGATGGTACAGTAGGTGGGGGGTATAACTTTAAATGTGCATCTACAAGACAGCATGATACCTACTCCTTCACCATATCTGTTGCCTGACTTGTGGTTATGGCAAAAGGAAAGGCCTCTATATTATAGAGTAGCAGGAAAGGCAATGTCAGTGGTGAGTCATGTCTCCTAGATGGTTAAGGTGGTTGGAGAGGTTATCATGTACTGCAGGAGATGTGGATGAGTTGGAGAGGTTGGTAATGTATGGAGGGGAGGATTTAGGAGGTTGGAGGGGGTGGTGGTGTAGAAAGTGGAGGATTTAGGAGGTTTACGATGAGAGAATGGTTATGTGAGTAGGGCCAGGATTCGGGGAGATGTTCCCACCGAGCAGTAGATGAAGTACGGGACGGAGGAATGTGTAAGATGGATCTCCCTTACCGAGATCTATAGAACTCTATTAAGTGACTTCATGCAACGTTAACCTAACTCAATGTCATGTTAAGCATTACAGCATATCTTCAAAGGCTAATAACATAAAGTTAAATCATGTTTTCTCATTGAGTTAATTATAATGGCCATTAGTACTAATGAGATGCAACATAAGTATTCCCGCTAACATTGCCTATCCACTGAAGCCTGTCAAGGTTAACACAGGGACTTGACATTATGTTAGTTGTCATACCAAAACTTGACGTTACTGACGTTCAGACCCTAAAAAAGGGAATGGTGGAGGACGACTACTCTACTACGTATATAACACACCTAAGATGCTGTGAAAATATGCTACATTTAATGAATTTGACTATACTTTGCATTTTCAAATTAGAATAGTTTTGTAGATAAAGCACTGGTGAATTTCATAGAAGAAAAACTCATAGAGAAAAATAGTATGGGCTCAACGTTAAATGTTGATCACACGCAGAGTCATGTTCATTGAGATAATAACAAGTTGATAAGGAATATGTGTAAAAATATATATTGTACAATACAACCTACATGTACTGTATTTTTCAGATAACTAGTGCAAGAGGCAATAAACCATTTAATGGATACATCAGGGGACATTGGCTGCTTAGAAGGTTAAGTGCAGCCATGTGATGAAAGAAAACGTGTGAATAATTTGTAATCTTTGATTTAATTTGAAGGTCATATTGTCTCAACCAGGAAATGTGGCATCATAATTGGAAATTGAACCAGGAAGATTGAAATAATCTTAGATTACAAGGCATCAGCTAATCATCAATTCCAACGCAGACACCAGACAGAGAAATAGGTAATTGACCAATTTGCATGGAGGGTATGTAGCAATCACATATTAGAAGTTAGGGCATATCCTTTTCATTATAAATGGTCATTTTCAATCTTCCATTACATCGTTATTACAATATTATTAAGAAGAGTATATTTAGAAGTATTCCAAATTGCAGATATATATTCAGTTTGCTACTTGGGTGATAAATTTAAATTCCCTGAATAAAGTACCATTAAACAGTCTGGTACTACTTGTACCAAATGAAATGAAAGGACCTTTATTAATGCAATTAACATGCAATATTTCTTTTTCGAGATTGGATTCACGAACTTTGATGCACTTTAGCTGCAACTAACACAGTGAAGGCCGTTCCCTCAATTTTGAAAATGCTAAATCTGCGAAGGACTTAAAAATGTGACCACATATATGATCAATATTATATTTGCTTCTGTCTGTTAGAACATCGGCATATATTATGAGGCAAAAAGTTCTTATGCACTGAAGTGGGAGAAAAAGAATGTTGACTATTTTCTAACATGTTTAAATGCACTTCCTTGCACACAACAAATTATCTCCCTGTGGAGATAAGCACTGCTGTATTGTAAATTAATTAGCATTTTTCTTTTATCCTTCACAGCATTTGTTGTTCGCTTCTGTTCTGGAATGACTTGCATCCTGAAACAACTGCTGTTTACACACTTTTAATGAAGTTCTATTGGGGGTATTTTTCTTACAACGTGCTGTCACTTACATAAAAGCACGTAAAAAGGAAAGGATATACGCATTATCCAACACACAAGAAACCAAATGGTGGCATATAACTGACTCAGCCTGTCCTGATTTTGAGCACTTGTTCGTTAATGAACACAACTGAATTAAATCAAGTTAAAATATGAGCTGCAAATACAGTGCTTGCCTTTATCTGATAATCTGGAAATGTTTTATCATTGTTTCCAAAGTAACAAGAAAAACAGAAAAGTCAATAATGATCATTTTTTCCTGATGCTACCAATTGCAGCGCTCTCTAGCAGTAGTAAGGCGAAGGCTGACAACAGGGGGGTAGAGCTAGGAGAACTGTCCCGGGCCCGGCAGGTGTGGGGGGGCTTGGCCGGTCCGGGAAGTTGGGCCCGACATCCGCGCCTGGCTGCCCAGCCTATGTTGGCTGCTGGGCCCCTGGTCTCCCCCCCTGCAGTGGGCCTCTCTCCCCTGCTGCGGTCTGGCTTTTACTGAAGCATCACCCCCGTGTGCCGGAAGTTGGGCCCACCCAGAAATCGGGCCCAACTTCTGCATCCACCTGGCGCTGCTATGTGTAAGGGGGTCATCATGTGTTTTTGGGGTGAGGACTCATTATGTGTATTGGGGAGGGTCATTATGTGTATTGGGAAGGGGGTCATTATGTGTACTGGGGCGAGGGTGGAGTTATTGAGTGTGTTGAGGGAGGGGGGTTAATAAGTGCATTGGAGAGGAGGGGAAAGGTGGAAGTGGGGAAGAAAGAGAGGTGGAAGAAAGAGAGAGAATTGGGGGAAAGAGAAGTGGGGGTAGAGAGTGACAGGTGGGGTAGAGAGTGACAGGTGGGGAGAGAGAAAGGTGAGGGGGAGAGAGAGGTGTGGGAGAGGTAGGGTAGAGAGAAATAGATAGCTGGGGGAGAGAGAGGTGGGGGAGAGAGTGTAAAAGATAGGTGGGGAGAGAGAGAGATGGGGAGAGTGAGAAAGGTGGGAGAGAGAGAGAGAAAGGTGAGGGAGAGACAGAGGTGGGGGAGAGAGAGGTGGGGGATAGAGAGAGAAAGGTGGGAGAGAGTGAGATGGGGGAGAGAGAGGTGGGGGAGAGAGAGGTGGGGAAGACAGAGTGAAAGATAGATAGGGGAGAGAGGTGGGGGAGAGAGATGTTGGGGACAGAGAGAAAGAAAAGTGGGGTGTAAAGAGAGAAAGACAGGAGGGGGAGAGAAAGGAGGGGGAGAGAGGAGGAGGAGGAGAGAGGAGAGGGATAGAGAGGAAGGGGGATAGAGAGGAGAGGGGAAGAGAGGTGGGGGAGAAAAAGAAGTAAGGGGAGAGAGAGAGGTGGGGGAGAGAGCAAGAGAAAGTTGTAGAGGCGAGAGATAGGTAGGGGATAAGGGAGGTGAGGGAGAGGATGTGAGGGGGGTATAAGAAATGGAGGGCGAGAGGTGGAGGTGCAAGAAAGAGAGAGAAGTGGAGGGGAGACAGGTGTGGGGAGAGAGGTGGAGAACAGAGAGATAGGCAGAGGAGAAAGAGAGCGAGAGGTGGGGGAGATAGAGAGAAGTTGGGGAGAGAGAGAAGTGGGGCGAAAGAAAAATGTGAGAGATAGAGAAAGGTGGGGGATAGAGAGAGAGATAAGTGGGTTGAGAGAGAGAGTTGGGGGGGAGAGAGAAAGATAGGTGGGGAGAGAGGTGGTGGGGGAGAGAGGTGGTGGGGGAGAGAGGTTGGGGAGAAAGATAGGCATGGGGAGAGAGAGAGGAGGGGGGAGTGAGGAGGGGGAGAGAGAGAGGAGGGGGGAGAAAGAGGAGGGGGGAGAAAGAGGAGGAGGTGGAGATAGAGGAAGGGGGAGAAAGAGAGTTGGGGAGAGAGAGGTGGGGGAGAGAGAAAGATAGGCAGAGAGAGATGGGGAGAGAAAGCGAGAGAGGTGAGGGAGAGAGAGGAGGGGGGAGAGAGGAGAGTGGAGAAAGAGGAGGGGGAGAAAGAGAGGTGGGGAGAGAGAGGTGGGGGAGAGAGAAAGATAGGCAGAGAGAGATGGGGAGAGAAAGAGAGAGAGGTGAGGTAGAGAGAGGTGGGTGGGAGAGAGAAAGATAGGTGGGAGAGAGAGGTGGCGGGGAGAGACAGGGGGGGAGAAAGATGAGGGGGAGAAAGATAGGTGGGGGAGAGAGGTGGGGGAAAGAGAGGTGTAGGGGTCATAGATAGGTGGGGCGTGGGCGAGAGAGATAGGTGGGGGAGGGAAAGAGGGAGGTGGGGGTGTAAGAGAGAAGAGGGAGAGGGGAAATGTGAGGGGAGAGGTGTGGGTAGGGGAGAGGGAGGGGTGAGGTGGCGGTGTGAGACATAGAGGGGGTATCGCAAAGCCGGTGACAAGAGGAGGGGGAGGCAGTGGAAACTAGTCCTGGGCTCCAGGAAAGCTGTCCGCAGCCCTGAAAATTCACATTCTGTATCAAAATGGAACCACCACAATTGTGTGTTTACATATAAAAGAAACATAAATATGCATAGAAGTAAACTAGCGTTGTCCAGATACCTCCAACAAAAAAATCTTTACCAATATTTTAAATATTTATATGACCATATTTTCTAAGTGGTGTAGATCTTTAAGTGATATTTTCTTTGACAGACAATATTTTAAAGTTAATGTTAACCGGTTTGATATTTCAAATATTTTTCTGTATGTACTGAACAGGAACTTACCAAATTAAACATGCACCACAACAATCTGTGCTTTAATGTTTTTAATGGTACTAAAAACTGGGTTTCTCTCTTTTGGCCAAGATCAGTGCAGAGCTGTTACAGATGTCCTATCTTGCATAAGAGTTATGTATAAATGTGGCAGTATGGCATGAGTTAAGACCTCACAAATGTCTTTCTTAGTACATTTGAAGACTAGACAGTCTAAATTATAGCTGAAGAAGAGTACTGTTAGGGTTTATAAGCTAAACCGACTGTGTAAAGATCAATTACGTTTTCAGAAATGATTCTTTATGAAATGTATGACATAAAAATGTTGATATCAAATGTTCTTACCTTAATGTAGGTATCAGAGATATTCTTGTGATAGATTGAATAGTACTGTATAATTCCATTTGGTTTAGTAGGGGGGCTCCAGAAAACCATGATTGAATTAGAAGTGATATTGTTATATGACACATTCTTTGGTGGATCACTTGGTGCTAGAAAAACACAACACAAGCCATGAAGCCTCATATCAGCTACTTTGCAGTTATGAATAAAGGACATACAGTGTACATGTTGAAAACGTTGTAACTAAGATACCACATGCTTATAACTAATGTAGTACACCACGGCCATATTTACTAAATCGTTTTCTGTCGTAGAGCAACTCCGGAGCTGTAAGTCACCTTACAGCCCATTCAAGTCAATTGGACGAAGGCTGTTTAGTAAACATGTACAAGATTGGAAGGATTGTAACTGGGCGCTCTTCTGTGGAAATGAAGTGTATAACGCGTGAGTTATAACGTGCTTAATAAAAAAAATAAGTGATAGTGACTTGAACAAATATTTACACACAGTGATAATATAAGTAATTGTGCAGAAAATAAATTACACAGTGAATAAATCACCATAAGTGTGAACAAAGTGTGAAAATAATGTAAAGCAGCTCAGAAAATCCCTTTTAGGATCGTTCCTTGGTCCATAACGATGCAATTTCTTCCAAATAAGGGGAGCACAGGTGTTCACGTTGAACATGAACACCTGTGCGCCCCTTATTTGGAAGAAATTAGTAAACATGTGCCTACATCTCCTCTGTGGTGTTACATAAATTCCTTAGTTTAGAAGAATTTAAACTTACCTCCCTCCAATGTTCTGAATTTAAGAATAGGACTTTGCACTCTTCCATCCCCAAATCGGGTACTTGTTGTGACATATGCATTATATTCATTGTTGTTTTCCAAGTCCTTAAATTCTACTGACGTTTCTTCACTCTTGATAGTTTTATTTGACGCCGTATTCCTAAAAAGAAAAAATACTGCATTAAAATGAATGCTGATACCACAGTTTGTGTTTCTTCTCCCTAAATCAGCATAAATTAATTTGTAATATAACTACACACTTCCAAATCCGTAAAGCTTTGTCATTGTAATAAACAGGGTCCATCACGCATTATGAATACGCTCAACTGTAATGTATTTTAACCAAACTTGAGCACCAATTACTGCAGAGTGGCAAATTCATCACAGTAAACCAGTCAACTGGCTTAGAAAATAACTGCACAACTAAAATACAATGTAAGCATTCACGGAAAACATGCAGAATCAAACACAGAGATGCAGTTACTATGTAGGTAGTGGAAGTGAAGTTGTATTCATTGTACATCTCCTGTGCTTGTGGAGTGCAGTAATTCATTTCTGTCACATACTGTATTGCAATATGGATACAATTTCAGGCACCTCTGTGTTTTCTTTTGACCTAGCTCTTAGAAGGGCTCATAGCAGTGGTTCTCAAATCTCTCCTCAGGTCCCTTCGCCATACCAGGTTTCTGAGGCAACAACCCAAACTTCTAGTCGTGACAATTAGACGAATTCACCTGTGTGCAAGTACAGTGATAATTCCTAGCACCTGATTTGACCAATGTTCTCTGAAGAGAGGTTTGAGATTCAATGACTTAGGTGTAATTCTAAATCTGTCAGAGCAGATGTTTTTGGCCTGAAAATCCTCATAGACTTCAATGGGGATTTTTGGCCAAAAATGACCCGAGCAGCCGCTTCAGGAGACATACAGTACAATAAGTTCCTTAGAGTTTTCTAAAGTACTTTGATCGCAACTAGTGATGGGGTTGAAAAACAATGGCAATCAAACTGCGCTATAAGAAATTGTGGCTTACATACTCAAAATGATGTCAAAAAAGACTTGATAGCAATGAAAAACATATTTTTTCAATTTCTGTATTATTACAATACACAGGTATGATTTTAGTGTTTATACTGTATGTTTAAATAATAATTTCACATTCTGACATGTCAACTTTAAAAAAATCTTTTCTAAGATCTTACCAGATATAAACTGTGTAAAAGAGGATTATCCCATTTGGCTCAAGAGGTGGCTTCCATGACAACTTCACAATTATACCGGATAACTGTTTTACAGAGAGAGAGCGTGGAGGAGAAGACGGAGCTGTCAAAAATGCAACAGAAAGTACCCTTATGAGTGATATGATCCGAAACGTATAACTAAAACAACATTTTCCCTTGAGATTAATATTATCTTTCCTAAAAAAAAAAAATATCCCAGAACAGGTATTTCAACTCTATCAATTCCAATCAGGCTGCTTTACTTTTTCGGCCAAAAAACTGAAGGACAATTTTGCATGGTGGTATTAACACATCTGTTTCTGTGATTCAATGGAAAAAAAACGATTCCATGAGAAAACAGACCAGTAGGCATAACACAGCGATTTGCTTAGTGTTTTGTCCAAATACTGTGCTGTAATATTTTTTTCTTCCAATAAAAGCGAGATCTGTTTTATAGGTGTGAATGCATGTAAAAATAAAGTAATTTGCAACACTACCCCATTGGGGAAAGAGAGCTGGAAATAATTATTACAGGCTACAAGAGGTGGGAAAATTCCTGCTGGGCATAACATTGAGAGATCATAAAAATATGGGATTCCACGAGGGCTTAAATCATTCCACACTACCCAATGCTGACGCCACAATTTATTAAAACAGAAAACCTTACATATGTGAAATACATTAACTATTATAGAGTCTTACGAAATATTGCAGCACAGTTGTATACAAACAGGGTAGGAGACAAAGCCGCTAGGTAAACAGTTTTTGTGCCCTATACTTTCCCAATGAAAGTTACCAATCTAAAAAAAAAAGCTGTCATAAATAAGACTTAAACATTTTCACAATTTAAAAAAAAATCTAATTTAATATTTCAGTAGATTTAAAACACTATTTATGCACTTATATGTGCAATCTGTATGTTGACATGTGCGATATTAACTCTGTCTTAAAAGAGTTTGATGTATCTGAGCCTTAGAGGGATATGTATCAAGTATCGCGTGAATTGTGTCATTTTAACAATGAGTGATACTGCTTCAATGTATTAAAGGAGCACTCCAGGCATCACATTGTTTTTTTTTAATACAGTAGGTTTGAATCAGGGTGTCCCCGGAGCTGAAATTAACACGGTTCAGATTTGAGGGCCTACGATTCAATCCTAATTTGTTTTTTAAATGCACGGGAAAAAAAAGTGTCGCCAGGAGTGCCTCTTTAAGGTGCTTTGCTCAATCTTTCCCCCCTATTTGCTCCACTTGCATTATGAGTATTTTGGAGAGTGTTTATAGGAGGAGTTAAAGGAGTCAGGGCAATATTATAATGAGATATATTACAAGTTGCACCTATAACTGGTGCAGTTTTCCTCTCTCTTTGTGCCAAATAAATGTGCCAGCGATCAGAACCAAAATGTAAGAAGTAAGATTTGAAAGATTAATACATAAGATGTTGCTTTTCGCAAATGGACGCAGATGCAAATATTTGCTCTGTGTTTTGGAACAAAATTTGCAATTTTTATACATATCCCTATAAATGTAGCATAGTGATACTTGTCAATTGGGATTTCCATGCGATACCCCTTGATTGGCAGTATTCGACCTCACAGAATAAGGGTCATTGCCTTCAAAGGAAGTTTCTGAGCAATGGGGCCCTGATTGGCACTATCTCAATGTAATGAATAACCAATGATGTTCCTGCTTATCTCTTGTGCTCTACCAAGACTGTCCCCACTCTGTATATGGTGTGTCTACTGCACTCTCACTCATGGAACCTTTCTGAATACAATACATGGTTAATACCATATCACATAGGAATGCATCACCGGGATTCATCAGGCTGCAATGCAGGATATCGCACCCGATCCAGCGTTACTTGCCATTCAAGTCAATGTCAGTTAATGTCAGATTAGCGTGTGACACCCTGCATCAGTGCTTAATGAAAAGCTCATATGTATTAAGGAAAATGTGGTGCATTCTGAGTCACCAAAAAATGCACAATGAGAAAATAAAACACTGAACAAGAAAATAGGATATTTTTTTCATTTGATACATATAGTACAAATGTTTTGCCCCAGATTTGCACCATTTCTACCTTACCTAATTATTATTGCATTTGACCAGTAACCCATATACAGTAGGGGTTGTTAAAGATTTATTAGAGATATTTTAGTAACAAAATGTATTTTATGTTTGTATTGGAAAAGATGGATCCTTTTTTCCTGCCTTACAAACAATGCCTAGCAAATCACAAATCGCAAATCGCGTTTTCAGTGGTGAAGCGACAGACCAGTAGAGGGAGGCATCAGGTACAGTTGACAGAGAGTGTGGTCCAGACCCTCATCATCTACTCCAGCAGAGGCTTATCCGGATCTCCCCATCCCTGCTCTCACCATTTATTTTTTTTAACAATCTTATCTTTATTGGAGAATTGCAGCGTGGTTACAGAAAGAAATAACATTGTAGAATTGGCAATGAAGTCATAGGCACATGACTGCAGGTGTTACAGATTAATCCAATAAACCATTTTCTGTTTTCCTTTTTGAAGGTAGGTTGAAGAGAAGACAGAGGAAGGGGGATATGTGGGAACGACACAGAAAAGATGGGTGGGGATGGGAGGGAGGGGGGAACTGATGGAAGAAGATAGTTTTGGGGGACACCAATCCCGCTCACCCTGGGGGGGGGGGTCAGTTTTGGGCTAGGACCTGTAGGAAGGGGCTCCAGCGCCAGGCCATGGTTCCCATGTGTTGTAGAATTGGGGCATCTTTTGTTTTAACATGGTTGTGAGCCTTTCCATGCTCATAACTGTGTTTATTCTGCTAATGACTGTTCTTTTGGAAGGTGCTTTTACTTGTTTCCAAGCCGCTGCAACTGAGCACCTAGCGGCTGTCAGGTTAGCGGAGATGAGCCTGGAAAGTGGGGCGGGTAGGTCTTCTAGTGGTTTTCCCAACACATAGGTCAGAGGGTCCAAAGGGACCTCTGGTCCTAGGGTCTCATAAAGGAGTCTTTGAACTCTGGTCCAGAACCTCTGGATCTCCGGACATGACCACCAAATGTGGGCCATGTCTCCCTTTTGACCACATCCCCTCCAGCACAAGTCTGTAGTGCCGGGGAAGATCTGGCTCAGTCTGCTCGGGGTCAGGTACCACTGGAATAGGATTTTATAGATATTTTCTTTTGTTATGGTACAGATCGAGGTTTTGGTAGCGGATTCCCAGATATCCTCCCAGTCCTCAGTGTCCATTTGTAGGTTAAGGTCAGCGTTCCATTTTTGCATGTAGGAGTGGGATGGGGGGGGGGACAACTCCAATGCTCTGTAAATCTCGGAAATCAATCCTCTCTGGTATTCGATTTTGAGGCAGAGAGACTAAAATTTGGTCAGGGGGGGGGGAATTTAGAGTTTTGGGATAGAGCTCGAAGGAAATGCCTAATTTGTAAAAAATTTAATAGGTGGAGGCCGGGAGAGGGGTACTTAGCTTGGAGCTCCTGGAGCTGTCACCATTTTTAACACATTGTAAGTCTTTTATTTTGTATATACACATTGTTGTGTTATTATGGAGTCCTTTTTGAGGACTTTTTTCAATACATATATTATACCATACTAGTTCTCAGTGCGCTTTCTGTCTTCCTGTCTTTGATCTATTGGTTCAATTATATTTTTCAAGATACTTACACGTGCACAAATATTCATAAAATATGTATTTAAAAAAACAGACACTGAGTCCCATGGTAGAATTATTACACTAATATGTTTATTGCATAATACTTTTCCTCTTACCGTCTTCTTCCGTAAAAATGCTCTGAGTCGCACTGTGTTTACCCTCCCCTTTCACAGTACTGGCAGACATTTCCAGGACGTAATTGGTATATTTCTTTAAGCCTGTACATAGTAATGTAAAAACATACATTTCAACCTTTTCCAAAAATATAAGTGGTAAGAGGAAATAAAATGAATATATCTTCATAATTCATGAACAGTACCTTTTAATTGTGTTTCATTAACAATTATGACATATTTATATACATATAATTTAACAAGACACACTACATTCATTGAATATAAAAAATATCAATAACGACATAAAAAAGTATTTTGCTAATGATTTTAGGCAAGTAAATACATTTTTTTACGCAATGCATACTTTCATTTTATTTTGAAAACACAAGTCTTTATACCTTGCCCCCATTTATTTCTATAACTTTTCATTAATATTTTCCATTACGACAAGTCTATTACTTTCTACTCTACTTTTGGATCTGGCTTCTGTTTCACAGTACTCTTTATAAAGAATTCATACTTCTTTTCATTGACCATCCATTTTATGCATACATTTTTTTGGTTTGTCATAGAAAAAAACAAAAAGAGAAAACAGCGCAAAATCTCATAGTGTAGAATATAAAAAATTATATTGATATATTCAGCGGGTAAGTATAGCACGTACATCAATAAAAACATATATTAGCATGACATGTTTGGGACATGTTACCACATCAGCAACCGTAACAACATCCGATCACGTTGATTCAGCCCAGACAAGGAGGTCAGATCCCTTCCCTCTCTGGTAGCAGTCTCTACTTCATCAGGGAAGTATTTTTATATACGAAACGCGTAGGAAGGAAGAGGACACGTTCCAGCTTATACTCAATACTTTTGAGGATCTCATTTTGATCACAATCATTGACTTTAATTGTGGACATTGTACATCGGCAAATAACTTGTAAAAGACGCGACGGAAGTGACGGAGCTTTGGTGACATCATCGGTGAGTCCGCGGAGACCCGACATCCGGAAGCAGTAAGGAGTCCATGTCGCTTTACATCTACGGCAGCAGCATCCTCACTATGCAGTGAGATGTATACTTAACCGAGTGAAAGGACTTCAGAGACTGCTACCAGAAAGGGAAGGGATCTGACCTCCTTGTCTGGGCTGAATCAACGTGATCGGATGCAGTTACGGTTGCTGATGTGGTAACATGTCCCAAACATGTCATGCTAATATATGTTTTTATTGATGTACGTGCTATACTTACCCGCTGAATATATCAATATAATTTTTTATATACTACACTGAGGTTTTGCGCTGTTTTCTCTTTTTGTTTCTTGCACTAGTACTACGGTCTGTGGAGCCATTCCATGAGTACAGCAGCAGTAACCTCCATACAACTTTATGTTTTGTTAACAGGTTCTATATTTACTTGTTAAATAACACAGCACTCTAATTGAGATTGAACACTTTTAATCACATTAATTTGCACTGATTGGGAAATTGGTTTATATCCTATCACTTTAAGCACTTTATCACAGTATCCTGAGCGCAGATCACTTCTTTTATTTCTTTGTCATAGAAAGCAGTGTGTCCTATCCAGATGAACCATAAGGCCCCTTAAAACAAAGGGCTCTATGTATCAAAGGTAAAATGTTGGCACAAAGTTGTTATTTTGGCGCAACTCGTGCTCAAATATAGGCCGCGCCTATGTATTACTGTATTTGCCCGATTATAGGGCGACCCTTAATATAAGGCAACCCCCTAATTTCAGTAGTAGCTGGAAAGAAAAGAAAAAGTTTACACACACACATACATACACACACACACACACATACACACACACACATTGTATCTGTCTCTGTGTCTCTCTCTCTGTTTCTGTGTCTCTCTCTGTTTCTGTGTATATCTCTCTGTCTCTGTCTCTCTCTCTTGGTTAGAGCTTCCTGTCACAAGCAACATGGCTGCTTTAGGCCCCCAAGGTGGAGCTCCCTCTGTTTTACCCATATACATGCGACTGCTGACTGGCTCGCAAAGTGGGTGGGCCCAATTATAAGGTGAGTTTGTACTTTTCCACTTAACTTTATTTAAAAAAAAATGTCGGGCAAAACCGGTAACCTTAGTGGAGACATTTTTGGGTATGCTTACAATGCGATGAAGGATTTATTGTGCAAGTGGGAGGAGTTCGGGTGGAGTTACATTGGTAAATTGGTGCAGGTTTATGTATTAAAAAATGTGCAGCTTGCTTTACTTTTCTTGATGCTTTCTGCGTTGTTTTCTCCATCCCTTTAAAGGTGGCATAAGTATTTGTTTTAAGTGCAGATTACAGAACTATGCGCCAACAGTCTATAATTCTAAAACAGTAGAAATACACTATACAACATCTATATAAATATGTTGCGTTTCAGACAGAAGAAAAGGCACACAATGTTATGCAACTGTGTCAGCGCACACGTACATCTTTACACATGTAGCCCAAAATACAGTAGAGGCAACTCTTATTCTAACAAAAACCAGTGGCAATTCCCCAAAAGACCCAGGTACACCCAGGTACATTCTGAATACATGCCTTAAACTTTCCTTAAACTAGCCCCAGCATTTCTGCATTGATTAATGGCCCATCAGATTAACAGCGGGGTCCCTGGCAGTCCCATTCAAACTGAATTGGACTGCCAGGGATCCCTGCTGTGTTAATCCTATGGGTCGTTAGTCAATGCAGAAATACCTTAAACGTGCCTCAAACTAGCCCAGAACATACCCAGCACATACCCAGCACATACCCAGAATGTAACCCGGCTAGTTTACGGCAAATGTTAGAATAAACGTTGCCTCTACTGTATCTAAAGTGGCTCCATTACACTTCCAGCTCACCACATCTCCAGAGAGAAAATATTAACTAAACCCAAAACATAGACTGCTGAAAGAACTACCATGTTGATTACTTTGGTACCTGAAATTGCTCCCCTTCAACCTATTGCAATAGGCAACACAAGAGGCCCACACTATAGTAAACCAAAAACTAGTAACAAACGGGAAATTCGTACACCTATTAAACATAAATAAGCTGCAGTAAACCCCAACAGCGTAGTAAATGACATTAAGAACCAGTAGGAGAAGCTTGCCCAAAATTAAATCTACACCAATGACCAACCCCAGAGTCCTTAAAACTGTAGTCTAATCCAGATAAGAAACAATAAAAACGTTAGTACAAACTGTACTTATGTGACCCTTTTCTTTATTGTTTTAAGAAACTCAAAAATATTTTCTTTCACTAAATATTTTTTGTTTGTGTTAGTAGTCATGTATTTACCTGAAACATTCTGCAAAAGATTTGTAGTATTTATGACTCGTTCTATGCTTCCACTCAAAGATTTTATGTATATGGTATAATACTTAATGATTCCATTTGGTGTGGCAGGTGGAGAAAAGGATAGCACTATTTCTGTAGATGAAATGTTTCTGTAGGTGATGCTTTCTGGTCCACTGTCAGGTACTGCAAGAAACAAAAGGAGATACTGTGGAAAACTACAAAAATTGTTCAGACACAGTTGGCCAACAGATTAATAAGTGTTTCACTAATAGTGCAAGTTCAGCCAATACTCCAAGTATTTATTTTCTGTATGGTTTGGTAGAACAATGTATCTTGAGTCTTGACGTGTTGGCTGTGAAGTTAAACTTTTGAATATATAATATATATATTTATTTTTTACACACTTTGATATATTATTGAGGTAAAACAATAGAGGAATTATGCAGACAATGGTTTACTTCCGTGTCTACATGGGAGAAGGAGCGGCTCATTGAGTTTGAAGCTGGGGACCCTAGTTCAATTCCCGGTGTCAGCTCCATGTGACCTTGGGCAAGTCACTTTATCTCCTTGTGCCTCAGGGACCAAAAACGGATCTGGGACCTGTGCCTACAAAATGTCTCTGTAAAGTGCTACATAAAACTAGCCGCGCTATACAAGAACATGTTATTATTTAACTTTTTTCTAGTTAATTCTGTGTAATTTGTGTTCTGATGCCTTGATATCCATAACATGTTTGGCATGTCTGCCATCTTTTATTGTACTACTGTACTGTATATCATCGTTGCACTTGTGGTATATGAAATGTTTCCCCTCATATTCGAGTATGTGTTTTCCATGTCATTCAAACTCTTTTTCATGTTATCAATTAATATTTCCAGTACAACATGTGCCACATGCAGATAAAGGGCCCTCCTTTACTTGCATACCTGCATTATATGCACATGCTCTAATAATATTTCATTGGTTTACATGATAACCACATCAGGATTTCTTGGAAATACTGGACAGTATGAGTAAAAGCAGAGGTTTGTAGAAAAGTAGCTTATAAGAAAGAAATTGTATGTACAAAATTACCATCTTCATCAGTTCTTACAAAGAGCGGATTACTTGTTTCAGTTCCACTTCCCACAGATGTACTTGCTCTAACAGTGACATAGTATTCACTATACTTTCTGAGACCATTAAGGGTTACAGAGCAGTTACTGCTATTGAAAAACTGAGAACTGCCTTCAGCTCCTAGGTAGGTGATTAAGTAGTACTTAATAATGCCATTGGGAGAAGAAGGTGGAGAGTAAAACAGCTGTATGGAAGTAGAGTTTAGATTTCTGTAGGACAGGTTATGAGGTGGATCATCAGGAACTGCAGAAAGAAAACAAATAGAACAGGAATTGACTAAGGCAGATGTCAATAACGTTCATGTAATTGTGAATTTCATGTTTTAACAAAATCAAAGAGAATTTATTTTAATCAACAGTATTTTTAAGTTTTAAAAATAATGTTTTTCGTTGTTTCCTATGTCTATGATAGTACTAAAAAAATAGAATTATGTTTCAATTCTTTTACAAAATAATTAAGTAAAAATATGTTGCAACTGAGATAAGATCTTAAAAATGCCCGTTGCTCATTATAAAGTAATGTAAAAATGTAATGACCAAATTGTATATAGAGTAGGAACTTGGTCCAAAAGGGCTTTCCAAAAATGAACATGTACTGTACTGTAAGAGTGCTAAAAAAATTAAGACCGGCTGGTACTCAGTGCAAAAATAGCTGGTGTTCTATGAGGTTGAATTCAGCAATAACAAAATATATCAAATATTATACATCTGTATTCAGAGACACAATTGGAAAAAGTGCCTTGATGCATAACACACTGAAATTAATGTAAACAAGTTGAGTCGTATGTGGTATCAACTTACCATCTTCCAAAGTGGTCACATATAGAACATCACTAGTTTGATTTCCATTCCCATATATGGTATGACCAGATATAACAATTTGATACTGAGAATATTTCTTAAGATCAGATAAAATAATTGATGAATAGTTACTGGTGCTTGTCAGAGAATGAGATGTATTCCAATAGCTAATTTTATAAAAAAGTATAACTCCGTTCGAAAAAACTGGCTGTTGCCAGGAAACCATCACACTCGTAGATGAAATGTTTCTGTAAGTTAAATCAAATGGTGGACTACTTGGAGCTGAAAACAATGGGAAAAGAATATACTTTAATACACATTCAACTGCAAAAGATTTTCATCTACAGAGAAGGTGATTCTACTATTTTCTCCGTGTTCATCATATTGTATGTATGTATGTATGTATGTATGTATGTATGTATGTATGTATGTATATATATATATATATATATATATATATACACACATATATATATATATATACACATATATATATATATACACACATATATATATATATATATATATATATATATATATATATATATATATATACACACATATATATATATATATATATATATATATATACACACATATATATATATACACATATATATATATATATATATATATATATATATATATATATATATATATATAGGTATCAGTACCGTGTTAGCCAAGCTTCAATAATCAAAAAATAAATAGATGATACCGTTCTGTGTCATTGTAACATCGCCGGAAGAAGAGATCAGTGTATCTCGAAAGCTCGCACAAATAAAAGCATTTCGTTAGCCACAGAACGGTATCATCTATTTATTTTTTGATTATATATATATATATATATATATATATATATATATATATACATGTAGTGGTATCAGTACCGTGTTAGCCGAGCTTCAATAATCAAAAAATAAATAGATGATACCGTTCTGTGGCTAACAAAATGCTTTTATTTGTGCGAGCTTTCGAGATACACTGATCTCTTCTTCCGGCGATGTTACAATGAATGAAGCAAGCAAAAGCTATACTATAAACAGTGTCTATTGGAATGTTATCTGTGCTGGTCCTTCCCCCGGTGTGGATGTGTTTTATGGCTGGAGGTGTCAAAAGGTTACTGAAAGCAAGTGATGAAAGAGTGTGTATGTGTATCAGTGTGAATAAAAATTAATGGAGAGCCCACAGTATATACAGTGCTTTACAAAAGGTGTGTGTGGAGTGGGAGTGGATATAAATGGTGTGGGTGGGTGTGGAAATGTGAGAGTTAGTAGCACAACTAAAAGTGTGTGTGGATACTCTGTGTAGTCCCAATATGGTGTATAGGGATGGAAAAACAAGGAGTATAAGTATGTATGAGAGACAGCTGTGTGTGCATACATATAGCACAGTATGTACAGACATGGCCTGTAGCGCTCATGGGAAGAGAGTTCACTTGTGTCAGTAATGACTCATAAAATTTCGATCTCTGTTTAGGCCACTGCTAAGTGTCCCGAACAGTTGCATAAATTTGTATTCATGCAACCGTCTCTCTTTCGGTGTTTTAAGATTACCTTTGAGTATGGCAACCCTCAGATCGTTCATCTTATGGCCAGAGTCAGAGAAATGTTCGCCAACAGGACTGTCTCTTGTTCCGCGTGTGATGCTGTGGCGGTGCAGGTTCATTCTCTTGTTTAGCCCTTGCCCTGTCTCACCTATGTAGTAGCAGACCCCTGGGCATTTCTTGCACATGATGAGGTACACGACATTGTTGGAGGAACAGGTGAACCTTCCTCTGATTTTGTATTCCCGATTCCTGTGTGTTATTTGTATTGTGTCCGCTGTATAGAGCATTGCGCAGGTTTTGCATCTTGGGTCCTGGCATGGTTTTGTCCCGCATTCAGTTGTACTACTGAATACTTTACTCCTCACCATAATATTCTTATAGATTATGGGGTTGTCTGTATGATAATAAGGGTGCTTCAGGGAAGACCTGTTGCAGTCTTGTATCTTCCTGGAGGATGGGTTGTAGTTTCCTGGCGATCTTGCGTAGGGCTTCTAGTTGTGGGTTATATGTGACCACCAAAGGTATCCTGTCGCTTGTCTCCTTCTGTTTGTATTCAAGGAGATCACTTCTTGGTATTCTGGTGGCTTTGTGAATTTGCTGGTCTACAATTCTGTGGTTATATCCACGGTTTATAAAGTCTGATCTCAAGGCTTTAATCCGCTGGTCTCTGTCTGCTGTGTCGGAGCATATCCGGTTGTATCGTATGGCTTGACTGTAGATGGTTGCATGTTTGGTGTGTGTCGGGCGGAAGCTGTTGTCCCTCAAATAGCTGGCTCGTCTGTAGGTTTGCAGTATACAGAAGTCTGTAGTTGGTTGTTCTTTATAGTAATGGTGGTGTCTAGGAAATGTACTTCATCTGGGGAATGGGTGAGTTTGAGGTTGATGGACGGGTGGAACGTATTGAAGTTGTCATAGAACTGTAGGAGGTCCTGTTCGCCAGAGGTCCAAATCAGGAGGATGTAATCGATGTAGCGAAGGTATGTAAGGGGTTTCAAGTGACAGGTGGAAAGAAAGTCACTTTCCAGTTTTGCGCAGAACAGATTGGCATACTGTGGCGCCATCCGAGTACCCATAGCAGTCCCGGTTGTCTGGAGGTATGTGTCATTTCCAAATGTGAAGTAGTTATGGGTCAGAATAAATTCGATGCATTTAGTCACTGTCTCTGTGAGTGGCTCCTGCGGTCCCTTTCTGCAGATACTTTCTGAGACCGCAGGAGCCACTCACAGAGACAGTGACTTTGCATGAAATGCCCAGGGAGCTGCTACTACATAGGTGAGACAGGGCAGGGGCTAAACAAGAGAATGAACCTGCAGCGCTACAGCACCACACGCGGAACAAGAGACAGTCCTGTTGGCGAAGATTTCTCTGACTCTGGCCATAAGATGAACGATCTGAGGGTTGCCATACTCAAAGGTAATCTTAAAACACCGAAAGAGAGATGTTTGCATGAATACAAATTTATGCAACTGTTCGGGACACTTAGCAGTGGCCTAAACAGAGATCGAAATTTTATGAGTCATTACTGACACAAGTGAACTCTCTTCCCATGAGCGCTACAGGCCATGTCTGTACATACTGTGCTATATGTATGCACACACAGCTGTCTCTCACACATACTTATACTCCTTGTTTTTCCATCCCTATACACCAATAGGGACCACAAAGTATCCACACACACTTTTAGTTGTGCTACTAACTCTCACATTTCCACACCCACCCCACACCATTTATATCCACTCCCACTCCACACACACCTTTTGTAAAGCACTGTATATACTGTGGGCTCTCCATTCATTTTTATTCACACTGATACACATACACACTCTTTCATCACTTGCTTTCAGTAACCTTTTGACACCTCCAGACATAAAACACATCCACACCGGGGAAGGACCAGCACAGATAACATTCCAATAGACACTGTTTATAGTATAGCTTTTGCTTGCTTCATTCATTGTAACATCGCCGGAAGAAGAGATCAGTGTATCTCGAAAGCTCGCACAAATAAAAGCATTTCGTTAGCCACAGAACGGTATCATCTATTTATTTTTTGATTATATATATACATATATATACATATACACAGTGTTCGACAAACCTATACATTTGCTCGCCCCGGGCGAGTGGATTTAACCCCCGGGCGAGTAAATATTGGCCCAAGCAGCACACGTTTGGTACTAGGTGGCGAGTAGATTTTTTTGTGTGGCGAGTAGATTTTTTGGTGATTTGTCAACCACTGCATATACATATATATATATACATATATACACATACATACATACATACATACATATACAGTTGTGTGAAAAAGAAAGTACACCCTCTTTCAATTCTATGGTTTTACATATCAGGATACAATAACAATCATCTGTTCCTTAGCAGGTCTAAAAATTAGGTAAATACAACCTCAGATGGACAACAACACATGACATATTACACCGTATCATCATTTATTTAACAAAAATAAAGCCAAAATGGAGAAGCCATGTGTGAAAAACTAAGTACACCTTATGATTCAATAGCTTGTAGAACCACCTTTAGCAGCAATAACTTGAAGTAATCGTTTTCTATATGACTTTATCAGTATCTCACATCGTTGTGGAGGAATTTTGGCCCACTCTTCTTTACAACATTGCTTCAGTTCATTGAGGTTTGCGGGCATTTGTTTATGCACAGCTCTCTTAAGGTCCAACAATAGCATTTCAATCGGGTTGAGGTCTGGACTTTGACTGGGCCATTGCAAAACCTTGATTCTTTTCTTTTTCAGCCATTCTGTTGTAGATTTGCTGGTGTGCTTGGGATCATTGTCCTGATGCATGACCCAATTTCAGCCAAGCTTTAGCTGTCGGACAGATGGCCTCACATTTGACTCTAGAATACTTTGGTATACAGAGGAGTTCATGGTAGACTCAATGACTGTAAGGTTCCCGGGTCCTGTGGCTGCAAAACAAGCCCAAATCATGACCCCTCCACTACCGTGCTTGACAGTTGATATGAGGTGTTTGTGCTGATATGCTGTGTTTGGTTTTCGCCAAACGTGGCACTCTGCATTATGGCCAAACATCTCCACTTTGGTCTCATCTGTCCAAAGGACATTGTCTTGTGGTTTGTTCAGATGAAACTTTGCAAACCTAAGCCGTGCTGCCATGTTCTTTTTAGAGAGAAGAGGCTTTCTCCTGGCAACCCTTCCAAACAAACCATACTTGTTCAGTCTTTTTCTAATTGTACTGTCATTAACTTTAACATGCTAACTGAGGCCTGTAGAGTCTGAGATATAACTCTTGTGTTTTTTGCAATTTCTCTGAGTATTGCACGGTCTGACCTTGGGGTGAATTTGCTGGGACGTCCACTCCTGGGAAGATTGGCAACTGTCTTGAATGTTTTCCACTTTTGAATAATCTTTCTCACTGTAGAATGATGGACTTTAAATTGTTTGGAAATGGCCTTATAACCCTTCCCAGATTGATGGGCAGCAAACTGCTAAAACTTTGGCTTTTATAGAGGTGTACGAACTCAGGAGAGGGGAAAAGGGGTAGGGGAGGGGGAAGGGCAAATCTCGCTACTGCTAGGAGAAGTGATAGTGGTGCTACTATATGGGGTGATAAATCGAGAGAACACACAAAGAGAACAGAACCCCAATGGAGAGCACTCAATCACGAAAATCACAGAACAAGGCAATGGAGTTAGGGGTGTAGTGACATATGGTGAGGAGTGAATGAGTTAAAAATTCTTTAATGGGAGGGAATACTCAACTAAAATAAATGGAATACTAGGGTATCAAATAATTTAGACTCAACGGTGAGCCAAAAAAGCGGCGAAATAAAAAACCTACGTGACTGCCTGGTGAGGAGCCATTTTGAGGCTAATGTGAACAAGACCTGGCTTCCCAACAAACCGCCAGGCTGTTTCAGCTGCCACTGTTGCAAAGCGTGCTCTGTCATAATTAACGCCAAAACATTCAATAACTGGGACAACATACGCACATTTGATATACGAAAGTTTATTAACTGCAAAACTTCGGGCGTTATCTATATGGCAGGATGCATTTGCACAAAGAAATACATAGGGAAGACGAGACGCCCTTTTAGGATACGCGTCCTGGAACATCTTGGCAGCATCAGGAATGGCCTGGACACACCAGTAGCCAGACATGTAAATGACAACCACCAAGGGGACCGCACTGTACTGACCTTCAAAGGCATAGACCAGCTCTCACTGGGCATTAGAAAGGGGGACTGGGATCAGGAATGACTCAAAATTGAGTCCCGTTGGATCTACACACTTCAAACCCTATCCCCCAAAGGCCTTAATGAGGGGTTTGTCTTCAGCCCCTTCATTTAGCCAGTTTCCATCTAGCACATCAGTGCAATTCACTTGCACTCTGTGAGTTGCTGGGACTTCATGCCATATACTTACTTTATTCTCCCTGACTCTGCCCAATTAGTCTTGCTGTGAGTGTAGCCGCATATACCAGGTGTCTACACATAGCGCTGTCAGCACACACACATACGAACACTACCCACTCTGTTTACTTAACATAAGTCCTAGAATAGGACACCTACTAACCTATCAGAGCTCACGTTCTCTGATAAATACTGGGGGCTGTACATATGCTCCCGTCCAGCCTTGAGAAAGCATGTTTAGCGAAACGTACGTCGGCAGTGATGTCATCACGTCAGAGGGGCGGGACTAGCGCTCATGATCGGAGCACGACCGCTTCCACTAGCTCTATGCCTGGAGCTATGTGTATACATTAGCATATCCTTGTTTTTAATTCTACAGCAGCGCCCTCGATTAGGACTTTGAGCACCAAGCATTAGCAAGTAGGTGCATAGCTATTAAGCGTCATCACGGGGACTGCTGTAGTTTTTCCGGATACCCTGTTCACCCACACTGTTGTAAGTAGACACTACTTGTGTACTACTGTTCGAGCTGTACACCTGCCTACCATTGACCATAGCTGTTAGCTGACTTTACCAGCCCCCCAAAGTGAGTGGGAGCTCCAGTCCTATTGTTATACTTAGTGTGCTTATCGCGACACACACACTAGAGATTGAGGTCTCACTGTGATTCTGAACTAGTCAGAACAGACTGAACCACTATCCAGACCCTTACACATTAAGCCAGATTTACATTGACATTCACTGTGCTTCTATTGGTCACATTGCTTGACCTTATGGCCATACCATCTTATGGGTAGGTTTGCTCTACATTACTCGTCTGCGTGAGAGTACCCCTACTAGCAGTGGCTAAACTATAAGCCTTTACTAGTGGCTGGACTCTCAGCACCTGTGTCTGTCAATTGGTTTCCTGGGTGTACATATACACTTACCTGCATCCTGTCACACTTTGAGGAGGGCAGCACATATGTAACGCGCTGTATCTGGCCTTTTTTATTTCGCCGCTTTTTTGGCTCACCGTTGAGTCTAAATTATTTAATACCCTAGTGTTCCATTTATTTTAGTTGAGTATTCACTCCCATTAAAGAATTTTTAACTCATTCACTCCTCACCATATGTCACTACACCCCTATCTCCATTGCCTTGTTCTGTGATTTTCGTGATTGAGTGCTCTCCATTGGGGTTCTCTTCTTTTATAGAGGTGGTCACACTTTCTGATGATCAATTAATCAAGGGCATTTGATTAGCAGCACCTGTCTGCTACTTAGCATCGTAATTCCTTTGGAAGCAGTAAGGGTGTACTTAGTTTTTCACACATAGCTTCTCCATTTTGGCTTTATTTTTGTTAAATAAATCATGACACGGTGTAATATGTCATCTGTTGTTGTTCATCAGAGGTTACCAAATTTTTAGACCTGCTAAGGAATAGATGATTGTTATTATGTCCTGATATATAAAACCATAGAATTCAAAGAGGTTGTACTTTCTGTTTCACACAAATATATATATATATATATATATATATATATATATATATATATATATATATATATATATATATATGCCCTAACAAAATGTTCCAGAGGCCCGCCGTATACTGAAAATCGCCGGAAAGCGGATCCGGCGATTTTCACTTCTGCGCATGCACAAACCGGCATTTTTGCCGTTCTGCGCATGTGCAACCTATGGTATGCGCGGGCAACCTATGTTATGCGTGCGCAACCTGCGGTCTGCGCAAGCGCGCCGGGCGCACCCGCCCATTCTGCGCATGCGCGAGTTACAAATCAAGATGGCGGCCCCCTTCTCGGTGCCGCCGTAGCAGCGGATCGCCGAGAAGTGAAGCACCGAGAAGCGGGGCCCTGCTGTACTTATGAAATGGAAAGTACCGGTAAAGTTTTGTAGGTCAGAGCTACAAACAAGCTTTTTTCTATGACTCCCATGATGTAACGCACCTTGCTATAGCCTATGAACACGTGTGTGTATAATCATAGAAAAACGTTAATAACGTTGCATCTTTCTCTTAAAAATAGGATCATGTATCGTGATGTTAATTTCTCATTGGTAAATCAGTGTACCGTCAGTGAATCAGTGTTCAACCTTTATGGCTGAAGAGGCCTTCAATAAATGAATTGTTCTACACAATACTGCAGATCTCATGAGAACTCTGTTGTTAAAATATTCACTGAGTGTTAAATAACAACATATTGTAGGTTTGCAACAGAAACAAATGAAATAATTTAATATGCTAATTTGCACATTAAAACTGTTAGCGGTCTTCTTTAGTATGACAAAACTGTTTTGAGAAGAGATTAATAAAATGAGTACAACAAAGTTCCCCACGAAAAAAAGGCAAAACTCCACATTGTAGTAATATGTGGAACATATTTATCAATTAACATGCAATCATAGGATGAAGATTTATTTTAAATGATATCAAAGTTGTAAAAATATTACACCTACCAGTTTCTGATGTTCTTACAGGCAGCGGAGAGGTTGACTGGTTTCCATGTCCAAATCTGGTGTAAGCTCGAACTGAAATGCTGTACAAGGTATATGGATTTAAATCACTCAAAGATAAACTTGTTGATGAGGTATTTAGAGCAAAAAGGGCTGTCAAATTTGTATAAATTATTTCATAGTGAGTAATAATTCCATTTGGTTCTGACGGTGGTGACCATTCTAAATTAATGCCTGTTGCACCAACACCAATTAATACTAGATTTTGGGGAGGTGATCCTGGTTCTGTAAAAACAAAAACAAAGTAAACATAAGCCTAAACAGAAATGCCATATATAACACATAGCGGCACGCAGCAACTAAACACAGACAATAGGCAACATTTGCTATATGTCAATAGAGGTAATGTCCCAAGCACTCAATGTGAATAAAACAAACAAAGCACTGGAATATACCAAAATATATCAATTGTATTGAAAAATATACAATATAGGATATACAATTTGAAGGATGCTACAACTATCCTAGGGAAAATCTATAAATACACAAGACAATAACTGGCGTGATGGGAGGGGAGGGTGGGAGGTAGGGGAGGGAAGGGAAAAAACAAGGGAAAAAACTAAGGGAATAAGGTAGTGACAATAAACTGCCTGACGGCAAAAGATGCAGTGCATGTGATGACCAACATTGGATCTATATCCAGTAAAATGAAAGGAACCTGCTGACCTGGGAAGTGGGGAGGGGCGGGCTTAAAACCTGGGAAGTGGGGAGGGGCGGGCTTAAAACCTGGGAAGTGGGGAGGAGCGGGCTTAAACCCTGGGAAGTGGGGAGGGGCGGGCTTAAACCCTGGGAAGTGGGGAGGGGCGGGCTTAAACCCTGGGAAGTGGGGAGGGGCGGGCTTAAACCCTGGGAAGTGGGGAGGAGCGGGCTTAAAACCTGGGAAGTGGGGAGGGGCGGGCTTAAACCCTGGGAAGTGGGGAGGGGCGGGCTTAAACCCTGGGAAGTGGGGAGGGGCGGGCTTAAAACCTGGGAAGTGGGGAGGAGCGGGCTTTAAACCTGGGAAGTGGGGAGGGGCGGGTTTAAAACCTTGGAAGGAGGGGCCACTAACCTCCAACAGCTGAGAGAGCTGAAAATAAGTTAACAACACACAGAACCCCAGCAAGCTCTTTGTGGGAACCCCTGAGCCCCCACAAAATATATATGTATATAAGTGTCAAAAAGGAGAGCTACTGAGCGTGGCAAATGTACACAACAAGCAACAGAAAAATTCTCATTTACCTCTATAGATCCAATGTTGGTCTTTCTCCCTCTTAATAGAGGTAAATTAGTATTTTATCTGGTAGTGTTAGGACCTGTGAACAGGGCCTGCCTTGTCATGGCTCACAGGCTTACAATACTTTGGCCAAACTAATGACCCATTTTCAAGAGAATATATAAGTATTTTACTGTGTATTTTTGTCATATTGGATGTAGCATTGGGCTTCTCTGTCGCTTGTTGTGTACATTTGCCACGCTCATTAGCTCTCCTTTTTGACACTTATATACATATATATTTTGTGGGGGCTCAGGGGTTCCCAAAAAGAGCTTGCTGGGGTTGTGTGTGTATGTACTGTATCTTTACAGCATTGTCAAATATTTAATCCAAAACCAGTGTAAAAATGGAATTGATTGTTAGCATTATTCTGCCAAAAAAACAAACAATTATATTTATTTAGTGACAATTTAGAGATAGGTTTGGCTTGTAAAGTATTTGGTCTGTTTGTGACACTTTAGGGAAATTGTTGGACTACCTCTGAACAGAAACTTGTGGCTTAGAGTTAACTTGCTACAGGAATACTCACCCATTTTTCAACACCTGACCCAATACAATAGAGATCAGGAAATGACCTGGTAATTTGGCTTACTTAAAAGTTGTTATGAAGTAGATATGATATATTACAGAGGCCACGAATACAAATAATGATTTGCTCTTACCGTCTTCAAGAGTTCTCACAAAAATATCATTTTCTTCAGACAAAGAGCTTTCCCCTGCTATTGTGGAAGCTGCAACACGCATTTTGTAATCGGTGTACTTTTTTAAGCCTAAACAAAAAAGTTTGTTGTTTTAATGATTTCAAACATAAAACATGTACCATTTCCTTTTTAAAACATAGTAAACTAATTCAATGTATCCGCCAGATCAATTGTATTTTTAATAAAGTCATTCAAAATGTCACTAATTATAAATTCATACTGTAGATTTAAAGATCCAGCTGAATGCAAATGATAAAGTATTTAAAGATAAGCATCAGTATGTGAGAATCAGTTTTAGATCTTCTCTCCCACTTAGTAATAAAGAAATAGCCCACATAGCAGGAAAAAAAATACAACTTAGGAACATAACCAACATCCTAAGAAATATCCCCCCCCCCCCCGTCCAAGTGAAACCGTTTCCTACTGTACATCTTTCCTGTTTTACTTTATTTACTGCAGGTTTCAGTCATTCTTATCTTAGATGCTTATTTGGCTTCATAATGGCATTATTCCTTTTAAAATATTTTTATCTGTTTCACTTTTGTTGTCAAATTATCTACATTTAACCTGTTAGACACAACACTATTATTAATTCACTATGGTCCTAAAAGAGATTCAATATACTGCGAAGAAGCCGGTTGTGGCAACCCCCATTCAACCGCGATCTGCGACTTCAGATCGGATTGAATTACCCTTGAAGTCTCTTAGCTGCAAAAATGTACCAAAACCAGTGCAAAAAAATTAATCATATTTATCAAAGAAAAGGAATCCCATTGAAAACAATTATATTTTTAACACTGGTAAATCTGACGCAATTCTTGTGCACCAGTTTCACCCAGTTTGGTAGCAGGGAGACTTTGTAGTTTGCGTTTAAAGGTAAGTCTTGCAGCCACAGAAGGTATTTCCTTAGTTCACTACTTAAGATTTTCCTTGTCTTCTCCCCAACCCCTTCATGCTTTAAAGCTTCCATTTACACACGTGGAAACCAGTCACTCATAAGCAGACGTTTGTGAAGAAGAGAACGAAAATGTCAAGAAGAAAACGTAATTAACATGACCCATAAAAATACAGCCTGGCCAAATGTATACAACAAAAGTCAAAAATACCCAATATACATCCAATGTGACAAAATACATAGTTAAATACTTCAACTGGTATCAGTTGGTTGGAGGTTGGTGGCCCCTCTTACCAGGGTTTAAGCTCATCCCTATTTTTAAGAAGCAGGTTTTCCCATGTACCTGTGCAGGACAGGTCCACTGAGACCATTCTCCCTCCATTGCAGAGGTAAATGAGAATTGTCACAGGTAGTGCTAGGACCTGCATACTGGTCATGCTGTGAAGTGGCTGCAGGCTTGTAATGCTTTGGTCAAAGGGTTTAACTAAATGACCCTTAATCATGAGAATACTAACATTTAAGTATTTAACTATGTATTTTGTCACACTGGCTGTAGCATTGGGTATTTTTGTCTTTTGTTGAATACATTTGACCACGCTCAGTAGCACTTCTTTTGACAAATATATATATATATATATATATATATATATATATATATATATATATATATATATATATATATATATATATATATATATATATATATATATGACTGCCTTCAGTTCCTAGTCCCATGGCTGCTGCTCCAACGGCGACGCATTTTGTCGGAGCCGCAGCCACAGTGAGTGGTGAGTTGTAGAGCACCAGCGGCACTTTGGACTCACCCAAAGGTCCTATTCCATTATCAGTTTGGGGACCTTTGGTATTATTATCAAATCTAATACTTTTATTCAGACATGCCACATGTCTTTTTTTTTAGTCCACTTGTTTGAAAATAAATAGTGTAACATATTTTAAGTACATTTCCACATCCAATAAGCACAAAGTAAAGAAGTATAGCTATTACCAGTAAACAAAGGCATATACTTTGCATTCGCATTTCGCAGAGAAAATAACTGTATGCAGGATATGTAAAGAACGTGCCCAGACATTAAACGTTTGACTTGCTGCATTGCTCTATTTTCTATTTGCATTTACAGTACATCAAAGATAAGAATGTTTTCTTGCATTTGATGCAAGTTATGACTCTAGCCTGTAAATTTTACACCACTTCAGATCTGGCGGATTTGACTGTATAAAAAAGTTATACGCGGAAACGTAGAGTACATTACATCTTATTATAATCTTTCCTTTATATAACTCCTGCTATTCACATGCTCCAAATTGCAAGCTGACACACACTGTGGAAAACTTATAGTATAAACCTTAATACATTAGGCTAAGTCCACCGCTAGCGCTGATCGGGCTGAGCAGGTGGCGCTTGCGGAGGAGACTTACATATATAGATATATGCAAGTCCCTGTTCACGCGGTGCGCGCAGCGCTCGTGCGCGTGCACACACGCTCAGCCACGATCAGCGCTTAGATAAACAAAAAAACTATACTTACCCGCGCGCTCCACTCCCCGCAATGCCCCCCCCCTCCACCGCACACAAGCAGGACACCCGGCGCTCATGGAGCGGGGACTTAGCCATAGGCAATTTGCAACAATTTTGTTCCAAGCTCGCCTTGATACATCACCCCTACTGTGCACTCTCTGTCCTATAAACTACCATTTCATAGCTTTTATTTCAGTTCAAATGCTTGTCAACATTTTCAAGGTGTATGTTTAGATTGTAACAGGATATATAATAAGGTATAATTAAAACAGTTATATAGTTATAAATATTATAATACTTTCATGCATGGAATCTGTCAACTTCTACACTTCATTACTTCTTCAACATCTACCAACAGAAACTACGACTGCATACTCAATCATTTCAGAGAGGCTCAGTATCCCGGCTGTTTTGATTTTCACTTTGTCTCTCAAATGTTTTTGGGGCATAAATATCAAGGTAACTGTGGAGCAATTTGGGGGCATATTAAAGCAGCAATATACACCCCCAGTCTCCCTTTTTATTCTTTTTTTTAAATAATATGTAAAGCATGTGAAAATGTATAATTGTACATTTTTACCTAAGCTGGCAATCGTTGGTGCTCCTGTTATAAATCTGTAACAATCCTGATTGTGTGCCTAACTAAATGGTCACCTTTAAGTTCCAATCAACCCTTCAGTCAGTGTAACTCAGCAGCTACAATGTATCCAGATATTACTACAGTAACATTTCCTATTGTTGCAGTTTACAGCTCAAACTGCTGGGAATATTGGCAACAAATTACACAAACAGGAAAGTGTTACAAAGATCTTGCACTGCTGGAGAGGTGGCTAAAACCTGCTAGAGAAATCAAAGAGTGCTCAGTATATTAAAACTCATTCAAAATGGCATTAAGAGTTGAATACAAAAGAAAAATAAAACCAGCACTATTATGTAATACTACAGAACTGATTTGTTTTAAAAAAAAAAAACATATGATTTCACATTTTGCTGCTTTAACTGCACCATATATTTAAGGATAAAACCCACATTGAAATCAATAGGATTTTTTTTTTAAATACAACCTGTGCAGTGTTTTTGCCCTAGAAGTGCTCCACTTTTATCTTGATACATACCTTTGGCTTAGGTTTTCCCAAAAGTGGGTTTGTTATGGTTTTGGACTATGATAAAAATGTTCACTAGTACCCCAAAAATGTAATCGTTGGGTTAATGATGTTTTGTAATATTAGCCCCCCTGGAATTGATTGGGGGCATGAAATAGTGTCCTTGCTGTCTCTGATTGATCTGTCTATATTTCTCTGTTTTGCTCTATATATTCTATGCACTATATAATCTCGGTTGTCTCTATTTCTTTGGTGGATTTGGGAATACTCTTCCTAAATCCCTAAATCCCTCTCTTGGAAGCTTGTATTTTCTGATTTTTCACCCCAGGATTTGCCCATCTCCAGAATTTGTCTTTAAACTTCTTGGTTCTAAAACTCTCTGTCATGTGGGGAGTAGGAACTCGGGCCTGGCTTTCAGTCTCCCTCACTGTAGCAGACTCATTAATTAATCCCAGCAGAGTTATGCCTTAAAATATCAGAGATTTCCCAGTCTCCATTGCTAGCTGTAAAATCAGAATGCTAACCCACACACTACCATGCTTTTAGCTCAGTTTCAAACCATTCATGCCTGCTCCCCAGGCCTGGTTCTTTTGGGGCTTTATCACACTGTGTTGCTATATGCTACTGGCTTCAGCATGGTGCCTGCCAGCCTCGATTGGGCTGCCAGGCTTCTCTTCAAGCCATTGTCCTACCATCCTCATCTGGCTCTCGGCACAATACCTCTGGTCATTAGCTCTCTAGGGTTCAGGCATAATGCCTCTGGCCATCCTCTCACTCCATCTCTCTGTCCCTTCTCGCCAGCTCGCTGTCCCTATCTCCCTCTACCTTGCTTTCCCTTTCCCCTCTCCTCTGTCCCTTCTCTTTGTCTCCCCCCGTCTCCCGCTCTGTTTCAATCTTCCTTCTCTCTTGCTGTTCCTTTCCCCCTCTTTTTCTCTCAGTCCCTTTCACGCTCTCTCATTCCTCTTTCCCCCTTCCTCTCACTCTTTTCACCCTCTCCTTTCTTTAATTCTCCCTTTTATTCTCCTCCCCTCTCCCATCATGTCTACTGCCCCTCTCCTCCTCTCTCCTTCTCCACCTCCTTCTCCCCCTCCTTCTCCCCCTCCCCCTATCACCCTTTTCCCCCCAGTCTCCCACCTCCATCTCCAAATCCCTCTGTACTATCTCTCTCTCCAACCCTCTTTCTCTCTTCCCACCCTATTTCTCTCTCCCCCAATCTCTTTCTCCCCTCTTTCCTCCTTTCACTACCACCCCTTTCTTTCCCTGTCTCCCAGAAATCTTCTTTTTTTCCCCCTCTTCCCTTTCTATCTCCCCCTACCCCCTCACTGTCCCCACTCATCTACCTCCTCTCCCAAGCTCCCCTCCCTCTTTCATTCTCTTTCCTTTCTTTCTCTCTCCCACCCCCTTCTCTCTCTCTCACCCATTTCAATTTCACCATATTTCATCTCCACTCCTTCCCCCTTGTTCTTTCTACTCCCTCCATCTCATTCTTGCTGTCCCCACTCCTCTTCCTCCTCTCTCCCCTCATATTTCTCCACCCCCTTTCTCTCTTTCTCCACCCCTTCTTTCTCTCTCCCCTCTTCCTCCCCTTTCTACCTCTTTCCCTCCCTCCCCCTTTCTCTCTCTCTCTTCCCCTCTCTCTCTCTCCCCATCTTTCTCCACCCCCTTTCTCTCTCTCCCCCTCTCTCTCTCTTTTCTTTCTATCCCCCCTCTTTCTCTCTCTTCTCTCTCTCCCCCACCTTTTTCTATCTCTCTCGGCCCCTCTCTCCCCCACCTCTCATCCCCTCCCTCCTCTTTTTCTTTCACACCCTATTTCTCTCTCACTCTCCCCTTTTCTCTCCCCACCCACTTACCCTTTCTCTCCCCCATCTTTTTCCATCCCCTTTCTCTCTCCCCCTCTTTCTCTCTCTCTCTCTCAACCCCCTATTTCTCTCCACCCTCTTATCCCTCCTTTCTCACGCTCTCTCCCTCCTTTCTCACGCTCTCTCCCTCCTTTCTCTCTTCCCCTCTTTCTCTTTATCACCCTTTCCCTCCCCCTTTCTCTCTCTCTTCCCTCTTCCTCACTCCACTTTCTCTCTCTTCCCTCCCCCTTCTCCCCCACATTTCCTCTATCTCTCTTCCTCTTTCTCTCTCTCCCTTTCTCTCCTTTCTCCCTCTCTCTCCCCACCCCTCTTCCTATCCCTTTCCTTTCCCTCTTTCTCTCTTTTGACCCACCCTTCCCTCTCTCTCCCTTTTACCGTCTCTTTCCACCCTCCTCGTTCTCTCTCCCTCTACCCCACTCTTTTTTCTCTTTCCCCCTCCGCTCACTCATTTTTCCTCCTCCTCCTCACTCACCCAACTTGTTCCCCACCTCTGGGCATTACCTGTAGAGTGAGGTGTGCGGGGTCTACTGGACTTGGGACAGATGTCCCTGCACTTCCCCCCCCCTGCCAGCGGACATGGTTTAAGCCATATCTACTAGCTACAGATTTAGAAAAACTTACTGTAATCAGTGCTGCGACAAAAAAGCAAACGCCCGTGGTGCTAGGGACAGTGTCTGGTGGGATCACACTGCGGGGGTCCATACTTCTGTATTAGGCCCTCCACCGCACTAATCCGTCCAGGCTGCGATCATCGTGGTCATGTCACCATAAGTGGCAGCATCACCACGAATGGTAAGCTTTGCTACATCTGTATCTTCTGCCCATAAGACACACTGAAGCCCATTGAAGTCAATTGGTTGTAAGATGTATTTCTGCACTGGAAGATTTCTTATGGCAGAAGACTACTTAGTAAATATGGGACAATATCCTTAATATAAAGTATTGTTTAATTAAATTGGGTAAACAAAAATAGGGATATATGTGTGTGTGTAGGTGCCGTTCCCGTCCTGGAATTGACGTCACCGGGATTCATCGAGACAGATGCTGTGAAATCCGCTACGCACTGGGAACTGGAAGGGGGGAGAGACGTCGGTGTCTGAAAGTGAGTATATTCTCAACTAAAAACATACGTGTAAAAAAACTGGGGGTACCTGTCATAAGGATGTGATTGTTGATAGTTGCCACCTGGAATGCTTTCCTCGTATGCAGTTCCATAGCATAAACAGTATAATTAGTAATCATTCCATTTGGCTCCACAGGAGGATCCCATAAGAGCATAACAGCTGTTGAGCTAATGTTCTGATAACGTATATTCTCCACTGAGCTGGGAACTTAAAACAAAAACAAAGGTGTGCATAACATAAGAATGATAAACCATAAAGGTTATTATAAAACATTTAGTTTCTTCATTTTCAGTCACAAAAGGATTACCTTGTTCACGTGTTCTTACTACAATATCTGATGGCGGTCCTTCTCCAACAATGGTAAAAGCAGAGACACTAATTGTATAGTCAGTGTAAGGTGAGAGCTTCACAACAGTGTATGACAGCTGTTCAGCTACAATATCAATGCCGTATTGTATGTTCTCAAAAACTGCATGAAACAATGGAAAACAGCATTATAATCTACAGTATTTGTCTATCCTAAAAGCAAAATCATTAAATATTTGTATCACACATTTGAAAATCAGATTTTATTTATCATTCATAGCAATAGCTCCCATTAAAAACCTCAAAAATATGGATCTGATAATAATTTAAAAAAAATGTATTCCATTTCATAATGCAAGTGTATGTGCAAAAGAAAACGATGCATAATAATAAATAGACTAATTTTATCAACACAATCAAAATATGCACTTGTTGTGCTAAAGCAAACATAGAAAGAAAATATGACAACACCACAAAGGAATGTAATAGTACCAGTAGGTGATGTAAGAAGACAAAAAAGGCTTTGGCAATTATTCAAGTGCATGTTTTCAACAGTTACTACAGCCCAGCAAAACTCAGTGTTTATGATGAGCAAATGTTCATATGAAATTATTCTAATCATGTATGAACTAGACCCATAAAGCCATATTAAATCATGGCTCATAACGTTACATAAAACAGTAATGGATGTTATTTTACCTTAGATTAATGCATATCCACAAATCTAATTACATGCAAAAACAATGGCCAAAATACATCTCATTAGCATAGGCCTAATGCCACTTCTTTTGTGTAAGGCCACGCTTATAGTAGCGGCGACGGCGCGCAGCGCAAAGCAACTAATGTACATGTAGTCTGTCGCAGGTTGCCATAGTGGGTGTGACAGTGCAGCGCAGCGACATGGCGACCGAAATCGCTGTAGTCAAAGAATTTTGACTTTGGCTTGCGATGGCAGCCTGACGTCAGCGTCCCGTGAGCGGTTCAGCCAATGTGGGCGAACCGCTCGCGTGATGTCACGGGCCACGCCCCGTGTCGCCCTCCCGAGTTCTCCTGCACCTAGTGCAACAATCGCTATGATGACGGCGACGTGTGTCATCACGCGGTCACGTCGCCGTTGCCTTTACTATAAGCGCAGCCTAACACTGTGTTATCTGCCTAAAAACAATGTCTTAGCCCTGCTCCCATTCACTCCTTTAAATAGGTATTTAGTTAAAAAAGAGAGGGAAACAACACTGGTGGAAATGATGCTGTCAGTTAAATCATATCTAAATGTGGTATCCAGACCCTGTTAGAGCCTTATGTTAGGGTCTGGATGTGAGTAACACCAAGTTTAGGTATCACCTAACTAACCCAATGTGAGGTCCCATCATTAGCTTTAATGGCATTTAGTGGATATGTGCTGGTAGGGCTGATATTGTTAACACAATGCTCTTTCAGATACAAAACATGAATTAACTTTACGTTATTGTCCTTTGATAATATCTTGTAAGGCTTCAAGAGATGTTAACTTAGCTTAACATCACGTTAAGTCACTTAACAGAGGTTTGTGGATCTGGCTTTATATGTGGCATACATAAGTCATTGCTTTGAATGTTTGGCACTACGGTTCAGTAGATGTTTAAGGCACTCAACAAAGCTCATTTCCACATGTATTTGATGGAGGCAGCAGTATTTAAAAAAAAGCCTTAAATTGAACCCATCCTCCAACTCAACTGCATATGGTTCCATCTAAACTCCATCTGATGATCACGAAGCAGGTGAGTAAATAAAGCCTTATGGCTCTGACTGTCACATTCACACAACAAATAATAGCCCAAACAGACTTCCTCAGTTTCTAAATAGTACACAAATGAAATGTAATGTAAAAGAGCATACAGTATATTTGTCCCTCTTGTGGTTGCACATATTTTCGGAGACCTCCTAATTCTTGAAATGTTTGCCTCTATGCAATATGCAGTGAAGTCACATCCCCCTTGCTCGGGAAGGTTTCAGCTTTGGAATAATGTAGATCAGATATTTTCTTACAGAATGGGAAGAGAGCTTTACTGAATATTGAATAAGAGCCTGGAAATGGATCGAGAGACTACCACAAATTGGTTTACCATCCTAACAAAAAAGTTAGCCAACTGCAATGTTTTTTTTTTTTAGATCCAATCAGAGTAATGTGGTACAATTCATTTATTACATAATGCCTTAGTAGTCTAAATACACATTTTGTCAAACATATATGTATGGATTGATTTTTATTTATTTTGCAAATGAAAGAAAAAGGTGCTTTCAAAATGCCAAGTAAGCTATTTAGAGATGGAGTAGAGAATGTTCTGTTTTGTATATATTCCCATAAAAATGCATGCATGAAAAAGCCTGTAGAAATGTGCTTACACATTTACCAGATCATTAAACTGCTCTTTCTGCAAAAATATTTGCTCTTTTTTCACCTCATTGCTTACTCGTTAAGCATGAAACTGGCCTGTAATTCAGCTAGTTCTATGCAAATTCTGCACCTTATGAATAAACGAAATAATATAAGGAATGCATATACTGTTCTGTCTATGTTGAAGTGACGTGGCATTTTGATAGGGTAAAATAGGTTTTTGTTTTCAACATGGCAAGTATTTATATTAGATAAAACATTAGGACATACTTGAAAACGAGAGGTAACTCTCAATGTATTATTTCCAGGTAAAACATTTTATAAATAAATAAAATACAAATTATGTGTATGTATATATATATATATATATATATATATATATATATATATGTATATGTATATATATATATATATATATATATATATATATATATATATATATATATATATATATATATATATATATATATATATACATGTAGAGGTATCAGTACTGTCTATTTACCATCTATTTATTTTTTGATTATATATATATATATATATATATATATATATATATATATATATATATATATAATCAAACAAAGGTATTGCAAGTTGCTGGCACCTACCTCTTATGTAGTAAGAGAATGTTTAGCATTTTGTAAGTACACATAGTTTTCCTGCACAAATCTCACTTCCTGGGATCATATGAAAACACAGGGAAGGAGAAGGAGTGGCTCAGTGAGTAAAGACCCTGACTCTGCCAACAATGAAATTGAGTTTGAATCAGGGGAACCTGGTTCAATTCCCAGTGTCGGCTCCTTGTGAGTTTGGGCACGTCACTTTATTTGTCTCAGGCTCCAAAAACATAGATTTTAACTCATCTCTGCCAGGACTGGGTGTGAAAATATATTTCACTGTAATTGTGAGGTGCAATATAATTGTATATTATACACTAGTAAGATTGAAGAACTTGTAACACACAACTTTTTATATATTAATGTACACCTGTTACAGCAACGTCCAGTACCTCTGTTTGTTTATGTACATATTCCTATAAAATATGTCTGTGTGTGTGTGAATTTTGAACATCTGTTTTAAAAATTTAAAGCAGAACCATCAGGTTGAACAAGATAAATGTTTTGTTAAACAGAACGTTTTACTGAGGATCTTTAGAGACATAGATGTAGACATGTATTAGGTGTCTTTGTCTTTAAATAAAATTTGTACTGCCGCAATATTATTTTAAACATATATCTGTCAACTGAGTACTGTTTGAGTACTCATAAATATGATCTCCCTGCAGGAAGCATTTGGTTTTATTGACTCGAGAGAGAATGTCTATGTAATAATGGCATCTTCATGTCAACAAGGTCACCTACACCTGTTTGCCACCACACACATTGGTCTTGTAATAGTTTGACCTATTTGACTCCAATCATGACATTTGAAGAGCCATTAGTCAAAGGCCTCGCTGCTGTAGAGTTCTGTACGGCAGAGTAGGTGATACGTTAATCCCTCGCAATCACACCTGCTCTGGCAACTGTAATAACTGATTGTCCATGCAGCTCGCCTGGAAGCTAATGGGTGCTACTTGTTCAATGGGGGGGCGGGGGTCAATGGGGTGACAAGAGTGGTTCCTGCTTGTGTGGCATTCCCATCTGCTGCAAAATGCTTCTCAGTAGAAAAGGCGGGGGGGGGAGAAGTATGAATAGCAATTAGACTTTCTAATAAGACTTTAGAAGGAGTAGGAAGTAAATGTATGAATACGTTTTCTTAAAGTTGAGTAAAAACCTTAAGACAGCTCACATTACCTGTGTTACTATTAGGGGCTTTATAAAAGGTCACAGAGGACTTAGTCTGAACTGTTGCAAAAATGTCAGCTGAGCCTTCGTACACCCCCGTTATTGCTTCTTTTACATATCCAACAAACAGTGATTTTGGATTTTCATTCCCGGTGGTTGAACTCAGATATTCCATGTTATTTGAGTACTGCAATTAGAAATAGAACCAACCAGTCAGAAACCAAATTGTTATACATTTTCTTCAACTATGCAACATTGTAATTCATGCCAACTACTGATGTGAAAACTATTTAATAAAACATAGCATGGCAGAGCAGAAGCAATGATATTTAAACCTACAGTATATATAACTTGCATCCATCCTATTTGACTTCCTGTTTCTTTATACATTTACAGTATGCACTTCCAAGTAGGTATGTATATCCGATTGTGTAAGGATAGTGTGCATTTGCCGTTCTTTCAAGCTAACATTGATATTTAGACAATGAAATAATATGCTGTTAAGCATCTTCTCCATGTCAGGAAAGCTCTCAGTTTAGTTAAAGTGTACATGGTTCAAGGACTTCGCCGGCGATGGAGAAGCAACTTCACAACATATTGTTTAAGGTCCTTAGTCACTGACCCAGCAAAACAAAAAGGTTAAAACAAGAATAAAAGCAATGACACAGCAATGTATCGTAGGGAGACGCAGGCCATTAAATCTAAATATTACCATAATTCAGGTATATTTTGTAGATTTCACAGAACAAGACAACAAATGTAGAGTGGAAATTATACCTTTAATATTTAACATGTGCTACTTGCTATAACACATGAAACCTTCCAGGATCACCAAAGTCTCTTTTGAGTGATCTGTTTTTTGTTTCTAATTTAAAGCCTGACAATTAAATGCTGCACAAAGTAACTAATTCGTAAAATACATAATAATTACTGCTTTGTCGGGGGTTGCTTAGGGGTTATATCTAACAGATGAAAGAATACAGCAACGATTGGCAAAGGTCGGGGAACAAAATGGACATTCTATGTAAGAAAGGTTTCTAGGCCCAAATGATACATATATATATATATATATATATATATATATATATATATATATATATATATATATATATTCCAAAAGATTGACCTAGGCGCAAGTGGAGACAAGAAAGAGAAACATAGGGTAGTATGTTCTGACAATTTAACCCCTAAATGGTCAAATTGTCAGAACATACTACCCTATGTTTCTCTTTCTTGTCTCCACTTGCGCCTAACAAACAGTGTAGGAAGGTTGGAGCACAACTGAATACAGGGTTGGAAAAAACAATCTGCGAGAGAGTGTGTGTCCCATAAAAAGTTTTAATGGATCAAACCATAACCATACAGTGAGCCCACGGGCCCCCACCAACGCGTTTCGAGCAACGCTCTTTATCAAGGTGCAATGCACCTTGATAAAGAGCGTTGCTCGAAACGCGTTGGTGGGGGCCCGTGGGCTCACTGTATGGTTATGGTTTGATCCATTAAAACTTTTTATGGGACACACACTCTCTCGCAGATTGTTTTTTCCAACCCTGTATTCAGTTGTGCTCCAACCTTCCTACACTGTTTGCTGTCACCCTTGGAAGACCGGATGCACCTACCAGAGGAGGTATACCATGAAGACCATCCAGTCGTGAGTAACATTACTCTTACACCTTTACACCTTTTATTGTTCCACAGCGATATATCTGACTGGACACTAGCTAGTGGGAGTTGTTACTTATATTAGTGGAACTCCATCCAGGCCATCGTGTTATAGTGGAAATAGGTGTATATTCAACAGGATTTTTTGGTTTGGTTCAATGCTCCTGGTACCCCTAGGATCTCTACAGATGGAATTATTCTGTTAAAGGACTTTATTGCCGTTTTGATCTATGTTTTTGAGCACCATACAGCATTTTTTCCACTTGCGCCTAGGTGAATCTTTTGGAATTTCTTCGTTACCAGCCTGTGGAGCGGTAGACCTATTGGCAGCAGACAGAGTCATGGATAGTTAGATTGTTAGGGTTTGTACCCTCCGCCATATGTGGTAATTATATTATTTAAGAATCTCTGTGTGATTGCGCTGTGTGTATTTCTTTTCTGTATATATATATATATATATATATATGTATACATACACACACACACACACACACATATATATATATATATATATATATATATATATATATATATATATATATATATATATATAAATAACCCCAATATATATTAGACCCCAATAGTATATTTTACCCTTGGACTTCGGCAGCTGGTAATAATCCAAGTGGATTGCAAACACTGATAACAGAGGTGGGTGTATACCAAATTAACAGTACATAAAGAGGAGAGAAACACATGCACACTTTTCATGACAATCATGCAATGCACATTCTCCTAAGTGACACACAGAACCGCATTGAGGGTGTGTCTCATTATTTAATAACAAGAGATGGGCGGATTATCTATCAAAATCTGATCTGCACGTGGATATCCGAAGGCGGATTAGGCAGTAACAAATTTGGGGGGCTCCAATTTTTCTGCAGTGGACCAGCACTTGACCTTCATATTGCAATATCCATATTGCTGTTTATATTGCATATTTTATATTATTTGTTATTTCACTTTTAATAAATGTACCTTCTCCTTTTGTCACTTACATTTATTTTCACCTATCTATGAGGCTTTTTCCAGTACTTTTAGTACTGACACATCATTCAACAGTATTATGCTATGTTTTGTTTTTTTCTCTTATTTCATGTATTGGGAGCTCATCTAAATTGAAATCCGTTTGGAATAACCAGGACATTGGTCTCCAACTAACATCCAACGATGTATACTACATATGTATAGTCTTGGCTATACCGTACCAGGACTTTAGGATCAGGCGCCGAAAATATTTTCTTTGTTTTGCATTACTACCTACACTTTGCCTGGCAGCTCAGTTAATAAATCTGCAACATTTGCAGGTCTTCCACCGAATGCACAAATGTGTTTTTCAGTTGTTTGATCATGATTTATGTTAGCAAAGTTAGGTATAAAAGCCATAAAGTGCTTGTCATTTTTGACAAGAGTCTATATATTTTATTCAAGTTTCAGGATGAGCAAGAGGAGCATTTGATATAATAATAGCATGTTCTTGATATCTGTAACAAACTACACAACACTGGAACAAACCGTGTCAGAGTTTTCTTGCTGTATATTCAGGTTTGAAGACATAGAAGGTCATATTTACTAAGCAATCTTCTGCCATCACATTACAGGGGTTATTTACCAAAGTATCCAGGCTGCAAAACTGAGGCAAAGTCTGTACAAAAGAATTGCACCTGATTTATTAAAGGAAAATCTTCCTTTTAATGGGATTCTTTTTCTTTGATGAATGTGGCTCTGTTTGTTGCACTGGTTTTTGTGCTATTTTTGCAGCAGGGAGACTTTAGTAAATAGTGCCCCATCATCTGGGCGCTAAGGTATCTTCCAGCGGTGGGGTGTGCGTTATGGCACAACACTGCTACGTAAATATGGGCCCTTTTGTCTTAACTATCAAAGCCACTTGATATAATAGTATTTCTCTGTGTATAAATAGTAGCAATGTAAAATGTCGCTTTTCTCATGTGTTTGCAAGATAATTTTAAGAAAATGTGTTTTTATTATTTAGTAATTTCAACAAAATGCCATAACTCATAGGCGACTATCGACCAAAGTCTCCTGGCTGCACAACCTAAGGCTGCGCTTATAGTGCCGGCGACAGCAACGCAACGTTGCGTCAAAACAAATGCATTGCCGCCGTCGTGTCCGCTTATAATAAGTGCGACCTGACGGAGCGAGGGCTTGGTTGTGATTGCTGGAAGTCATCTAAATTTGATTTTTTCCAGCGACCGCAGCCTGACGTCGCTGGCTCTATGAGCGCGGCCTAAGCCAAAACAGCAGCATATTTTCTAAGGTAAATCATTCCAATTGAAACCAAAGGGATTTTCTTCTTTGATAAATCTAGTGCAGTGTTTTTGCATTAGTTTTGTCCCCCTTTTGCAGCCAGATGACAGTTGCAGTTGTAATGTCATCAGCTGCACTGTTTGGGAAAGTGAAATCAAAGGAAAAAGCAGATTTAGTTATTGATCAAAAAAAAAAAACAGTTGGCCCTAGAGTAGTAACAATATACAGTATTATCCCCTGCTTTCGTACGGATAAAAGACAATAAACATTGTCATAATTAACACTTTTGCAGAGCTATTTTAAGCACAAAGGCTCACAGAGAGATTATTGGTAAACCAAAGAAAAGAAAATAATGATTTGTTTCTCCAAACCAGACAGTTACTGAAGGATTTTGTGATAAGGAAGGAAAGGGGAAGCTCAAAGCTATTTGTACAAACAAAACTAGAAACACTTATTATAGTAGGTAGATGCTTTACTGAAGAAACTATTTTGACATTTTACTATTCTCTTTAGCTAGTTAAATAAAAAGACTAGTCACGAAACATGTCTAAGGTGGTGACTGCAAGTCAATGAAAGTCATAATGACATTCCACTGAGTTTTTAGTTTGAATGATTTATGGGAATAAACTTTGAATGAGAAGACATATTTAGGATTGCTTTTTTTATAATCCCTCTTTGAATTTAATTCAACACTATTAAATGTGGCAGTTAAAAAAAAACATGTCAATCTTTCAGTGCTTGAGGGATTTAAAAACGATTGTAAAGCAATGTGGTGCCAACCCCTACATACTAGTGGGGCAAAAAAAAAATAGTTTCTTGACCAAATGTGAAATTCTTATCATTGGCCCTTTCATTGCAGAATACGGCAGGAAACACGTGTAGGTGTTGAGCTGCATGGAGTAGGGATAAAAGAGAGAAGATGAGAATCTTTTTAATCCTGACAGTAGGCAGAGAGTTTACAGATTAAGCACGGTGTGAAAGCACTCGCAAACCAATGAGTGGTAACTAATTGTTCAATGAAAAAGACAAACAAGGAAAAAAAAATCAAAGTACCTTATTTTTCCCTGTGAGAATTGTATTCTCAATGACCATTCCTGTGTCTTTTGCAAACGCCTTGACCCTGTATTGGGTAATGATGCCATTTGGTTGCTGTGGTCTTCGCCAGTTAACGTTTATGAAATTTGATTCCACTTCTTTTGCATTCAAATCAAATACTGCGCTTGGTACTTGAAAGAAAGAGAAAATGAAATGTTTTGGTGCACAATATAATGTAACGTTCTAGCAGTAGTTGCCATTGAAAAATAAAATTCATCTTTTGATGGTTATACTGGGGGTTTTTTTTTTGTTTCGTCCAACAGGTCATGCCCAGACCCCCAACAGGGTGCTAAGATTTAGCACACCTTCACTGCCATGCATATCAATGGGAGCTGAGGTGTGCTAAAGTTTAGCACCCTTTTGTGGATCTGGGCGCCCGAGAGGTATTTTAAGTATTACTTTCAGTTATCTTTCACCACGCTAGTCCTTTTTTAAAATTTTAGAAATAAAGGGGGTCATGTATTAAAGTCTCTGCTTCAAAACAGTTAAACAACTAGTGCAAAAATACTTCATCAGATTTATTAAACATTCAGTGATGTTTGTAACCTGCAGTGCTGAAAACATTTTGGAGTAGTTGACACTAACAGTGCTCAAGGCCCAGTAATAATAATATTCTTGCAAACGACCCAGACAAATGATATATTCCTATTTCCATCAGATTCTGCAATACTACCAGTGTTTTACTGTTCTCTGGGAGATCGTGGGATTCAGAGGGTGGTGTCACCCAGAACAATCAAAGGTGGGGTGCTTGTGCAGCCAAAGGCAAAATCACACTTGAGTATAGGGAGATCTTGGGGTTCAGAGAGGAGACTCATCCTCCAACACTGAAAGAGGGCACTACCCCATTTCGATTTTTGAGGTCTGAAACCCCATTAGAGCTTCACAAGGCACAGGCCCGTCCCTCCCTCCCTCCCTCCCTCCCTCGTACTTCTATTCCCTTCATCTGTCCAGATGAGATCTAGGTTACAGAGGAAGGTGTCAACCCCTAAGATTAAAAAAAAAACCCTTTCAATCTTGGGTGTGTCACGACCCTCTGAGCCCCACAAGTGACAAGGGGGGGCTCCTGATTGGAACCCTCCCACCTGACCCCAGAGAGATTGTGAGGTTCAGAGGGTGACATCACCCCCCAAAACAAATATGAGGGAGCTTCCTTTCATTATTGAGGGGTCTCACCCTCTCATTCACAAGGCATGGGCAGGAACCGTCCACCCTGTCATCCTATTGCTAGTATATCCCATGGATTTCTTGGAATTCAGTAAGGGGGTTGCCCTCTTTCTATTTTGGGGTGTCACTAGAGATAGGCGACATTTTTGCAAAAATTTGAATCTGCCACGAATTTGCACATTTCCTTTCATCCGCAGAACTATCGCAAAAAGGTAGATTCATGTATTATTTTTTTTTCAAAATAACTTATTTTAGTACTGTTCCAAGCGCTATATATATCTCCAAATAACATTTTGAGAAACACCAGTGCTCAAAAAGGAGTACACCTTAGAAACTTGGGAGGCATATTTAAATGATTCACACCCCACACTTCCTAAAAGGATTTCCATAAGAACTATATTGACAAGCCTTGGGCACCTTGATTGGAAGGAGGTAGTGGTGTCAGGCCCAACAGGATCAGAACCCACAAGCTCTGCTATTCTGGGCAGCAGCTCTAGCAGTGAATTAAACCAGATGCTGGGTAGCTCCACTGTCACAGCATACTTTTGAGCTCTACTCGTTACACCTGGCGCTAATTTGGCTATTAACATATCTCCCTGTTATCTTAGGTGTGCTCCTTTTTGTGTGGAAGACACATTGAACTGGCAATCAGGAAGTGGAAGTGGTCTGCTTTCAAAGGAAGCCAGGAGAGTGTTCACAAGTGTGATTAGCTGGATATTCTTTTAAAGGAACAGAGACTGCTTAGTTACCCTGTCGCTATATTACTGTATATTTAACACACCCTGGCACAGCCTAATGCGGCAAGCTTTTAGCAACAGCCGAAGGACACACACCATTTGCTGTTTGTGCACTGCACCTGCCAATACCTTGAACTAGAATGTTAAGTAATGTCTTTAGCCACCTCTAAGCTTTGAACTGCTGTTATTCTGCTCTCCCCTATTTGACTCTGCTCTCTCACTTTTGCCTCTACTCCTAGCTCCCACACTTCCCTTCCATCAACTTCATCTGCTTCTCACATCACTCCCAATCACCCCCCAAAAAACAGTAACTCCCTGTCCTACTCTCGCTTAATCTCCTTACTATTACTCCTACTCTGTGGCGACATATTCTATAATCCTGGCACTATTCACATACCAATACTGTCCCATCCCACACCCTACACTAAAGTCTCTTTTTCACCACGCACTGCCAATCACTCCAACCTCATCCCCATTTCACCTTTCCCTTCCCTTTTCCTATGTCATATGGAATGCACGATCTGTCTGTAACAAACTTACTGCAATACATGGAGTATTCATTTCCAGCTCTCTCAACCTTCTAGCCATTACAGAAACCTGGCTCACCCTCAGACGCTACCTCCACTGCTGCACTCTCCTATTGTGGTCTCACACAAGGCTTACTACAGTACTTTCTCCATGCTGCACATTTCATGTTATACCCCCCTTTCCTTCCCTCTCATTTTCATCCCTCGAAGTCAACTCTGTCCGTCTCTTTCCCCACCTTTCCCTCCATGTTGCTTCACAACTTTGCCGCCTGGCTTGCTCACTTCTGACACACCTACTGTCACCCTTAGAGACTTTAACATTTCTATTGACAATCCCACTGCCATTTCAGCTGCCCGTCTTATCTTTTTAACCTCCTCCTATGGTCTCTCCTAGGGGACCACACCTCCTACTCATTGCAATAGACACTCCCTAAAGGTGAAAAGTATAGCTGAGATATCTCTGTATACCATGGCCACTAGTGAGCTTATTTATTCACCTACCTGTAGTAAATTATGTCATATCAAGTGCCTAGTCAAAATATACTAAGTGGACCTATAAAAGTTGCCATGGGAGATAAACTGACTAGGGATCAAATATTTCACTTCCATACCCCCCTATCCAGCTACAGTTCTTCTCAAAAACCGTGCTTGCTGTAGAAGAGGCACGCTGCCAGGGCCAATGACAATATACAAGCAAAAACATAAAAACACGCAGCATAGATATCTTCAGTAGCAAAAAATATTTATCCCTAAAAAAACACGTTGAAAGACAAGGTGGGCGCTAAAAGAGCCTAACAAACAACACCCGCTTTAATGTCCCACTATTTTAGCATTCCCAGATGTGTATAATTTATTTTAAGAATGCAGAATCAGAGCTACTGTAGTGTAAATAGAAATTCTCATCCTCACTCATCATTTTGTTTTAGCATTAGTGTTTTATTTTTACTTATCTGTGCAATATTCTTTAAATATGACTTTGCTCAATATGACAACTGCTATGTTCATCCAGCTTCATAGGACTTGTTGATCTTGCTCTAGATAATATTGCTTTTTAATCTCTAAAACATTAGGGAAGAGCAAGGCAGAAAAATGAATAAGGGGAGTGGAATGCCTTTCCTACGTGGAATGTTTATGCAGATTATAATTGTTTACATTAGAAAAGAGGCGTCTCAGAGGGAATATATGGTTACTATTTAAAAAATATATCCAAGGTCAATAGAAAATCCTTTCAAGGGAAGTTTTCCTCCCAAGGACAGTACAGGTCATCCCTTGATATCGGCAGAAGGTGATGGCACCAATAGCAAAGGAAAGGGTTCTTCACAATAAGGGAAATTAAAATGTGGAATTTACTACCTTTGGAGACCTTTCTTTAAGAAAAGGTGAGACCTGTATTTAGTAAGCAAAGTTTTACAGGTACAGTGTATTATGAGTAAATTAAAATATAGGAAATCAGATTGTTATTACTGGAGTAAAAAAAACATTGGTATATATAATTAGCAAATGTTGTAATACAATGTTTTGTTTGTCTGGAATAATACAACTATAAATATAGAATAAGTATTTTGAACAATTATAATTGAACAAAGGTTGAATTTACTGGACATATGCCTTTTTCAACGTATTCTACTATGAGGGATTAACCCCTACCACCATCACTGTGGGGTAACAACCCCAACACCCATTCCCCCTATCCTCACCCCCACCAAGCATCACCTTCCCTATAGAGTAATTGTCATTAGCTCTATTAGCCAAATGTATATGAATATGAAAAATATAAAATACATACATTAACATTAACAAAATAATATTTAAATATAACTAAACCAACCATTGTAAATATCAATCCATTAATCGTCACTGTGGCTACCCAGGCCCCCTCAATGAGAGTCTAGATATCCACATTTGCACTCAATGGCAACCCTTAATAAAAGTTTCACACTTACCCCAATCTCTGATAAAGTCCCTCTTTCTTCAGTGCTGGAACCAACCAGAACTAATTCCATAAAAGTGCCAATGCCCAACCATAAAAATGCCAAAAAATGAATCCCAGGCCCGATGGCCAATAAAAACAATCCAAAGGCAGAGGACCCAAAAAGACAGTAATTACAAAACATAAAATTAATCCAAAGGTCTGATGGCCCAATTAAAAATTTTTTTTTTAAAGTCAAAACAAAATCAATCCAGACCCGTTGGCCTATTTATAATCCATCCCCATCCATGAAGCTGCGACGGAAGATCTTCAACTTCACCCGAAGCCCTGGATCCTCATTTGATTGAAGAATCATTTACTGTAAGTATTTCATGTCTTCTTTTATTCTTTTCAGGTCTTCTTCTTTCTTCTTCTTTAATCTTCAGCTACCAGATGTGACCTCGCTGATTACTTTTGGTCTTCTACGATGGCCCTGGCCTTTGATAGTGGCTAGGATATGTAGCAGAAGACGTGTCATAGGGACAAATGGTAAAGCAACCAATCATACTGGTTTCTGTACCATGTGGTGCCCTCCATTTCTTATGACATCATTCATTTTGCCAATCTGAACTGGAGGCAATCACGTGGAACCAATATGATTGGTTGCTCTACCATGTGGCACTATGACATCTCTTCTGTGAGGTATAGCCAGTGTAGCCCAGCCTCCGGCCACTACTTCTTTTCCTGGGCCCTACCAGTGTAAGTCCTGTTAGGTGCAGGCAGTGGATGGGTTAATTCCTTCAGAAAGGCCTTGTGTGCTTTTGCAGCCTTGGATACATTTGATGTATCCAATGGTGGGCCTAGCAACAACCAGAGAGTGTCAGCTTGAGGGGAGGATCCTTATTGGTTCACATACTGAATGTGATGGCCTGTCAGTATCCAGATCTGTCTTGTTATGAGGCGGAGTTAGAGTCACACCCAAGGGTATAAATACTGGCACTATCACAAACGTGGGTTTGTGTCTCTTTCCTCCACCTGTGGAGTGGGTACCAGCTACCCTGGGTCTCATTAGGAGGCCTCAGGAGGAGCACCATGCAGAGGAAAGATCAGAACCTAAAATAAACACCATTGTACCATCACCAGTGTGATTCACTGTCTACGAATCAACAAAGGTGTCAGTATGGACTCTCCTTTCATCCAAAGGACCCATGCTGACTGGAGGCACTGCAACCACGAATAAGGTACCCTGTGAACCCTGATCTGTTCTCCCCACAACACCGCGGAGCACTCAGCCCTCTTGTTGCCACACAGGTACGCACCACTGCAAATATGGAGTAGCAGGAGAAGCAGACCCAATCTCACTTGGGGAGGTTTGGGGGGGTGCCAGGGTTACACCAGTATAAAAGTCATGGGTCCTTGCAGATGATCAGAGGCCACATTGAGTGGTTTAAGATTACAGATTAAGAAAAATAGATGGCTTAAAAGAAGAAGACAATAAATACTTGCAGAAGATGAATCTTCAACCAATGGAGGATCAAGGTTTTTGGTCAAGTTGACGTTCCCCTGTCACAGGTCGATGGATGGGGCTGGATTAAAAATAGGTCATCAGGCCTTTAGAGTATAACTAGGATAACTGGCCTGGATTGATTTTTGGGGGTGGGGATTTGTATTTTTTAGGGGCCATCAGGCATTGGATACAGATTATGGGTTTTACATTTGTGTTTTTTGGGGGTAATTTTTTTATGGTTGGGAATCTGACATTTTTTTAGGGTTGGTTCGGGAGGGCTTTGGCCCTGAAGAGGAGGATAGCCTCATTATGGATGGGGTAAGTGTCAATCTTATATTGCAGGCTGCAATTAAGAGCCAGTATGGCTACCTAGGCTCTCATTGAGAGGGCCTAGGTAGCTACACGGACATTTAATGGGTTAATGTTTATCATGCTATGTTTAATAATATTTCTTTATATATTGTATTGTTAATGTTTAATGTATTGATTGATAGGGCTTTTGGCCACTATAAGTACAATTAGTCACATTACTCTAGAGGGGGTAGGTAGTGTAGTTTAGTTTAATATTAACCCCTTTGATGCCTGTTATCCTTGGTAGCCATAGGCATCAAAGGGGTTAATGTATTTTCTACTATAGAGTTTCTAATTATTTATATTACATAACCCTATGGTAGAAATATATTGTTACCCTCAATCCATTGTTTTGCTGTGCGTTAATCTATATATATAAATTTGAAAATCTTAGTTGTGAGTCTCTGGAGACCATTTGATTGGTCCGTCGGTCCGCCCGCCCTCCCACGGCTCTCATTGGCTGGTGTCTCGCTCCTCCCGGATTGCCCACCCCCCACGGCTCTCATTGGCCATGTGCTCTAACCCAGGGGTCCCCAACCCCCGGCCACACTGCTGCTGCCTGAGGTGAGGAAATGCTCCCTGATGGTGGTGGTGGTGGTGGCGCCGGCTGTTGCTGCTGCTGCTGGGGGGGCTTAACTGAGCTCCGTTTTTGACCCCCCCCCAGCTCCGTTTTTGACCCCCCCCCCCCACCACCAGCTCCGTTTTTGACCCCCCCAGCTCCGTTTTTGACCACCCCCCCAACTCTGTTTTTGACCCCCCCAGCTCTGTTTTTGACCCCCCCAGCTCCGTTTTTGACCCCCCAGCTCCGTTTTTGACCCCCCCCGACACACACAGTGACAGACACACTGACACACACAGTGACAGACACACAGGCACACTGACACACACAGGGACACACACACAGGGACAGACACATTGACACACACAGGGACAGACACACTGACACACACAGTGACACCCCCACTTGCCCCCTGCCCCTGCCTTCCCCCCCGCCCCTGCCTTACCTCTCCCCTGCCTTCCCCCTGCCCCTGCCTTCCCCCCGCCTTCACCCCTGCCTCTGCCTTCCCCCCTGCCCCTGCCTTCCCCCCCCTGCCCCTGCCTTCCCCCCTCTGCCCCATCCCTCCCCCCCTCTGCCCCGGCCTTCCCCCTCACCCTGGCCTTCCCCCCACCGCCCCTGCCTTCCCCCCCCTCCCGCCCCTGCCTTTCACCCACTCGCCGCCCGTACTCTCGCAACCTCCCACCTCTGCCTTTCACCCGGCCTCCCGCCTCCGCCTTTCACACACTCGCCGCCCACACTCCCGCCGGCCTCCCGCCTTTCACCCACCCGCCGCCCGCACTCCCGCCGCCTCTCGCCTCTGCCTTTCAGCCACCCGCCGCCTCACACCCCTGCGCCCCACAGCCGCTGCCCTCACTCAACAGACACCTGCCGCCTCTCACCAACCCATCACACTCGACACACACCTGCCGCCTCCCACCCCTACGCACCGAAATCACTGACTAGCCGCACCCACTCACCACCCACCCGGCGCCTCCCGCCTCACACCCACGGCACTCATACCCCTATGCACCGACATCACTGACCAGCCGCCGCCCGCACTCGCCAGACACCCGCTGCTTCACACCCTAGCGGGACCCCCACCCACAGCCTGCACTCACTACCCACCCGCCACCCATACTGAACACCCACCCGCCACCTCACACACGCTCACACCCTAGCAGGACACACGCCTCACATTTTTACATCACTTATGTCACCAAAATATACATTTTACTGTGGTGTGTTTACAATAAACCATTTTTATACAACATCGTATTACATTTTCTTCCATGTTTCTTTTCAACATTATTATTAACCTTTCCACCAAATAGTCATCCTATTGTTACCCTATTTATAAATAATACTAGCTATTACGGATTTACATCCCGGGCAACGCCGGGTATATCAGCTAGTTAACACACAATTATCAGTGGGGTTAATTACTGCATGCCGACTCAACTTAAAATATGGCGCTCAGTAAAATGTTATTGCAATGTTGATTACTTTGGCCATAACATTGCAGTAAAACCACCCAATATTTTCTCTTTACTGGGTGCGATATTAATTCATTTTTATCGGCACTTGCTCTATCTAGAACTATTGTATAAAGTACGATATTGCCGATTCAGCGCTACCACATGGGTAGCTCCCTTAACTTCAATTGGTATTTCCACGTGATAGAGCCAGATCGGCACTCTCGCACTTTATAGAATAAGACCCTATGTTTGCTGGAAAAAATCTTGCAGTACCAAAGGAATTTAAGCTAGTTCATCAACCAAAGCTTCCAGTAGGAAAATGGAATGTGAGTTTTTTTTATGGAAGCATCATTGAGTCTAAATTATTGTACTGTACCATGTGCAAAGCAACATAAACAGGCAAACCAACAAAAAAAGAAAATACATTTTGACTGTGTAGTAACTGTTCAATAGTTTGGAAAAGTAAAAATTAATTGGTACATGCTGCCACCATGTGGATAAAATGTCAAATAGAATGTCAACGCTCCACACAACAAAACCCACAAACCACAAAAACCTTACAACAGCGGTAATTGCATAATGCTGATGACTTTACAACCATTAAGGCATTCTAATTGATTGAAACTGAAGGGTTTCCTTAATTATTACAAAACATTGTTAATGCCACAGTTTTCACATGTGACATTTCAAAAGCTTTAACATTTGGATACGTTACCTGCTATTTTTCCAGGTTGTCTTGCACCCATGGCATTATACTGTATTTTAGCATGAGTGCTCCTTAACGTTTTAGCCCCTTAATTTGTAACACATTAACTAGACGAATAAAACCACCATCCCACCTCAGCCAACAAATCGCCAAATGGATTTTATCTGTATGCATTTTTGTATATTGTCTATTATTAGTGTGTTGTTGTATACAGTATTTCTCAGCAGAACATATTATGAATTCTGGCAGCAAATTATAAACCGTTCTAACAAAAAAGACAGTTACCTTCTTCTGGAGTGAAAACAGATATATTGGATCTTGGCCCAACACCTGCACTTGTTTCTCCACTGATGTATGCATCATAGCTTGTGAAAGGTGTAAGGTTACTAAAGGTAAACTTGAGATCTTTTGTGCTGTTGTCCAGAATTCGGCCTGGTGAGCAGAAAAGCCAGAGTGACATTTAAGTTACAAACACATCTTTGTCAGTTTGTTAACATCATAAAACAAAGCCAAACTTCATTATGGGGAAAACAAGTCTTCGTGGAATAGTCAATATTTTAGTTAATGTATTTTTAAAGATGTTGGGCACACAACAAAGAGATATGTTTATTACACAGCACCCATTAAATAACTGCAACATATCTCATTGGTAGAGTTCACATGAATATCTCAAGATGTTTTTAAACTTACCATATGTACCAAAAAGTTCAACTCGATAGCTAAACTTTCCTGTCACGATGGTTGGTGCATCCCAGGTAACAGAGAAGGATCTTGCGGTGATGTTGCCCTTAATGAGATTCTGTGGTGCATCTTCGGGGACTAAAACAAAATAAGATTTATTGTTTTAGCATTAGCAACACATTGATATTGTAGCAACATGATGTTACTGTATAAAAAACAGCTAGCCAATTACAGAAGCTAAATGAATATAATGTGTCACCTATTGAACATAATTTAAATCTTATTTTTGGGGTCTAATATGTATTAACTCACAACAAGAAAAGGGAAAAGGTGCACTTAACTGGACAAACCTGGGAACAATTATAGCCCAATAAAGTGGTGTACGTGTGACATTTAACCCTTTGTTAGGAAATGGAGTTGTGTCCACAATTTGAGAATGAATGTGTAAGGTTCACCCACGAGTGAGGAGTGTGTGAAACCCCTGATAGAAATGTATAACAATTAATAATAAAATACAATTCAGAGTGCATAGATAAGCACAAAAATAATGCCAATGTAAAACTAATGTATAAGCTAACACTGAAACAGTGTTCAAATAATGTCAGTGTAGCAGATATAAAATCCAAAGAATGCCTTTTCTGCTGCCCCAGACAGGGATAACCCTCCTCTTCTTCCACACAACTTTAAAGACAAAAAAGGGGTGCACAAATAGCAAATAATTATTTCTATATCAAAGTATAAAAACATGCATAATGAAGATATCAATAAAAAAATGTAAACTATTAGTGCCCTCATTATACATGTGTTTATACTTTGATATAAAAATAATCGTATGCTATTTTTTGTCTTTGAAGTGATCACAACAACCGTAGAAATGTATTACAATGCATCTGATCTCAGATCCTCTATTAGAGAGGGTTGGGGTTCCTTCCAATGCATCTGATCTCAAATACACTATTTGGGGCCTATTCTAGTAGGTTTGATAACTTTGCTGCCATCTAGAACCATGTGGCATGTTCCCACCGTACGGTTTGTCATTTGTGTTATGACTGTACTTAGAAAGAACCTGAAACCATCTGAAACCGTGAGGTAGGAAAAGGCCAATACAGATCGGCGGAGCAGCAATGTGATCTCAACCTTTTTCTAAGTTCTCCCGTGTATGATCTGGCCGCAAACTGTAAGAGCTGCATAGAGAGCTGCACAGAGAGAGCCTCTCCCTGCACAGCTCTCACAGGCGAGTGTTTTTATTTAAATTTGAATACTAGTGTACGGGAGCAGGGGGTCTCTGGAGCTGAACCGCATTAATTTTAGGTCCGGGGACCCACTGCTTCCCGAGATACACGCCCCGTATGTTGTGCCGGTATCTCCTCACGTGACGCAAGAGATTTAAACGCACAGGAGAGTGGAAAAGGAAAACTCTGGGGCATAGAAAGTACCGATGGTAAGTTCCTTAATGAGAATAATAGGACTTGAGTTTGAAAAAGGATATATGTGGACAGCAAAGATGTAAAGTTTTACAAAAATATTTATTAAAACAATAATAAATGTTTTCGTAAAACTTACATCTTTGCTGTCCTCATAAATCCTTTTTCAATCTCAAGTCCTATCATTCTCATTTAAGAATTTACAATCAGTACTTTTTATGCGCCAGAGTTTTCCTTTTCCACTATCCTTTGGGGTCTGGATAACCCCTATTTCTCATTGGCTGAAGGACTGCACTGTCATTTGACCAGAAATTGATAAACTCTAAACACCACTATTTATACATTTATATTTATAATAGTACACATTAGCACCTCTATCATTTGTCACAAGCGCACAGCAGATATCGGCAACCCATAACGGGGTCTATAACTCAGGAAGCAGGGGGTCACTGGGGTTGAAATCAATGCAGTTCAGCTCAGGAGACGCCCTATTCTTGCACACTAGTATTCAAATTTAAATAAAAACAGCTTCATTACCTTAGCAGCTAGCCGCTAAGGCAATTAAGGGGTTAAAACTGAGTACCCTGTTTATTGGGGACAGAGGGGGTGGATGAAGGGGGTAGTTGCCCCAGGGTGGGTTATTAGGCCTGCCGGGAAGGTTGAGGGAGGAGTTAATTCCTTCACTATCATAGTGGTGGGAACCACTATGGTAATGAAGGGGTTAACCACTCCCGCTACCCACCCGAGAGGCCTAACCACCCACCCTTGGGGCAACTACCCCCTTCACCCAATCCCTCTACCCTAAGAAACAAAAAAAAATAACAACCCTACTACCCACCTCCTCTAACCCCAACAACCCCACTCAACAGTACAATAATGGTCAAAATTACTATTATCCAAATCTGGATAATAGCTATTTTGCCCATTCCAAATAAAACATTATCCAGCCAGCATAAAGTAAATAAAAGTTCTACTTACCCCTGCCCAGATGAAGGCAGTCCTCTCTGTGACTATATCCTCTGTGGGCAGCAACAGTACAGTCAAAAAAACAAACTAAGAGCCACTAACTCCTTAATCACTTTATAGTTATTAAAGGGTTAACCCTCCTCCCCCACTACCCACCCGAGAGGTCTAATCAACATCCCCAGTTCAACTACCCCTACCCTCTACCCATTGATTGGCCATATAATATGGGCATGATTAGCCACTATGGCAGTCAATGGGCAACCTAAAAAAAAAAAGCACCAAAAAGACACAGCAATTAAAAAAACCAAGCACCTAAACAACACAAAAATTAAATAAACCAAGCACCTTAACACAACAATTAAATAAAACAAGCACCTAAACACAAAAATTAAATAAAAACAAGCCCTACAAATACATAACAATTAACTAAAAACAAGAAACAAAAATACAAAACATAATTAAAAACAAGCTTTTGCCAAAAAATGCATTGCCTGTCACTGTATTTATCTATAGCCCTAAATAGGATAAACACATTGGCAGTCAATGGGCAACCTAAAAAGGAAACAAGTATCAAAAAAAGAGAATTATAAAGAACAAGCAGCAAAAAAACAGAATTATAAAAACAAGCATCAAAAAAATACAATTAGAAAAACTAAGCAGCAATAAAAAGAAAAAAAAAACAAGAATAAAAAAACCGCACAGAACAAAAATTACAATCAATGTTTTTCTTACTTTTGACGTCTTCACCATCCGATTCCGAGTCCATCAGAAAAGCAGGAACCTTTTGACACTCGACGCAATGATCTCAACAGCTGGTAAGTACATCATCTTCTTTATTCTTTCTTCATCTGTATCTTCATCTCTCCATTGTAATCTATTTAAATCCATAGGGCGGATGCTGTCCCGTCATCTTCTTAAGATGAAATGAGACGGGACAGGCCTTATATAAGGCCTGTGACATCACATTTGAGTGTTAAATGGCACAGCTCCAATCTGATTGGGTGCTGTACCATGTGACAGGGTTCTTTTTATTTATTTTTTAAGGATGTGACATCATCTTCAAGGGAGGCACGTCACATCCTTAAAACATAAGGGCTGCCATCACATGGTACTACAACCAATTGGATTGTGAAACAGACAAGTAAAGATTGATCACTATTAGCTCCAAGATATGCCTAGAAGTTTGAACGTGAATATTTAAAGTCCTGTATTGTATCGCTAATGCAATATATAGTGCAATAAAGTCTAGGTATATTCAACAGTTAGCTTGCAGGTATACTACAATGTCTGGTGTTAACATGACGGTTGCATGTTGGAGATAGGGAATAACATAGTAGACCATCCGGTGTTAATGGACAGCTGTTTTTATTTAATTGTTGTGTTGTTTAGGTACTTGGTTTTATTTAATTGCTATGTTGTTTAGGTGCTTGGTTTATTGAATTTTTGTGTTTAGGTGCTGTTTTTTTTTAGGTTGCCCATTGACTGCCATAGTTGCTATTCATGCCCATATAATATAATGTACCACTATGCCAATCAATGGGTAGAGGGTGGGGGTAGTCAGCCCAGGGAGGGTGGTTCGGCCTCCTGGGTGGGTAGTGGGGGATGGGGGTTAACCCCTTAATTACTATAGTGGTTACTAACTTTTAAGGTGATTAAGGGGTTAGTGGCTTTTAGTTTGTATTTTTTATTGTACTGTTGCTGCCCACGGAGGACATTGACGTGGAAGACGGTGATGAGGATGGCTGTCATCCTGGCAGGGGTAAGTAGAACTATTATTTATTTTATGCTGGCTAGATAATGTTTTATTTTAAATGGGCAAATGATCTATTATCCAGATCTGGATAATAGTAATTGTGCCCATTACTGTACTGTAATGTTATGGTTGTTGGGGGTAGAGGGGGTGTCCATTCATTCCCATTGGGGTTATCTTTGAATGGTGTATTGGCTAGTAATGTGTATTAATATTTATTGTGGGTAGCGGGGGTGGGTGACGTTGGTATTTGGCCCATGGTGGGTGTTTATGTCAAGTGGGTGTTTATGTATCAGGAGGGGTTAACCCCTTAATTACCTTAGCAGTAGTAAGGCAGAAATCAAAGCGGTTCAGCTCAGGAGACCCCATCCTCCCGCACACTATTAATCCGCTATGTTAATGAAGCTGCTTTAATTTAATTTTTATTAATAGTGTGCAGGAGAAAGGGGTCTCCTGAGATGAACCGCATTGATTTCAGCCTCGGGGACCCCCTGCTTCCCGAGTTACAGGCCCTGGTATGGGCTGCCGGTATCTCTCCAGTATTCAAATCTCACAGTCACATGACGCGGAAGATACCGGGGCCTGTAACTCGGGAAGCAGGGGGTCCATGAGGCAGAAATCAAAGCGGTTCATTCAGCGCAGGAGACCCCTTGCTCCCGCACACTATTACATTTTTTTACATTACCTTAGCGGATAGTTGCTAAGGCAATGAAGGGGTTAAGGCACAATAGCAGGTTTATTGGGGGCAATAAACCCCCAATTGCCCCCAATAAACATTGCAATATGTACTACCCACCAATACCGCAACCCACGCACCCCCTGTGCCCCCAACAACCCCTATAACCCCTAGCACACATAAAAGCAATTTTCTGTTTTTATGCACACGAATTGCACACAAATTTTATGCACACAAAATTTTATTATAAAAAACTAACTAAAACACCAAAACTACAGCGCTTACCTATAAACATATAAACGTAATTGTGCCAAAAACACAAACAAAGCGGCCTAGGATGTCCCACAGTGCAGGTCATCTCATCAACCTACACACAAACTAATACAAAAACCATATGGGATACCTGGCGCTTAATAAAGATGAAAGTGTCCATACAGTGCAGTCCTTAAAATGTCCAAATGATGTTCCCAACCAAAAAGCCGGTTTGCAGTTGATTCCGACAGTCCCCCCTATCGAAATCAACTGCAAACCGGCTTTTTGGTTGGGAACATCATTTGGACATTTTAAGGACTGCACTGTATGGACACTTTCATCTTTATTAAGTGCCAGGTATCCCATATGGTTTTTGTACACTAATTTTTATGCACACACCAGAGGTTGGTGGGGGGCCTCGGGTGCTCCCGTGGGTCCTCGGTGGTCCCCACTGGTGTCCAGGGGTGTCCGCTGGCCTGCGATACCCATCCTGTGCCTAAAAAAAATCATGCATACATTCAAATAAATACTTCCCCCCCCAATACATACAGTACATTAATGGGCAAAATTACTATTATCCAGATATGGATGATAGTGCTTTTGCCCATTTAAAATAAGACATTAACCAGCAGAAATAAAGTAAATAAAACATGCACTCACCCCAGCCAGTCTGACACGATGAAGACCGTCCTCCTCCTCATCACCGTCAATGTCCTCGGTTGCCAGAAACACCCTCCCCCACTAACCACCCAGGAGGCCTAACCACCATCCCCAGGCAACTACCATCCTCCACCCATTCAGTGGTAGAGTGGGTACATTATGCACATATAATATGGGTATGATTTGCCACTATAGCAATAAATGGTGAATCTAAAAAAAAACAGGCCCAAAATAAAACACATTACATAGAAAAATAAACACATTACAAATGCCAATAAACCAATTGATTGGCACAGTGGCATGGGCATGATTTAACACTATGGCAGCCAATGGTCAACCTAAAAAATAAACAACTACCAACAATATCCATTGCAATCAAAACAATAACCAAATAAACAACAAGTAAACACCACAAAATTACCAGCAATCAACTAAGCAAATACCACAAACACCAGAATTAACAATTGAAACACCAAAAAACATAAAAGAAAACTCCAAATAAACACCATTATTAAAAAGCAAAAGGCCAAAAATAAACCACAATTAAAAAGCAAACAACAAAATTGTAACAGAAAAAAACAATTGAAAACACCACAAAAATTCCCATAATTAAAAATCAAAACACAAAATAAATAGCATCAATATTTCAAAGCAAAGAACCAAAATACATTTAAAAGAAATAAAAGCAAGCATTTGCCCAAAAAAAAAAAAAGCATTGCTTATCACTGCATTGCTTGCTGAGACCTCTGGAATTGGAGGGTGAAGACATCTAAAAGGTAAGAAAAAAATTGAATGTATGTTACTTTTCTTTTAAAGGTTTTTCATTGTATTTATTTTTATTTAAAAAAAAATTAATTGACCATTTATTGCCAATGTATTTATGTATGCCCCTTTAGGGCTATACATACATACATTGACAAGCAATGCATTTTTTGGCAAATGCTTGCTTTTATTTATTTTAAATGTATTTTGGTTCTTTGCTTTTAAATATTTATGCTATTTTGTGTTTTGATTTTGAATTATGGCATTTTTTGCTGTGTTTTCAATTGTTTATTTCTGTTGTTGTTTTTGCTGTTTGCTCTTTAATTGTGGTATATGTTTGGTCTTTTGATTTTTAATAATGGTGTTTATTTTGAGTTTTCTTTTATTTATTGATGGATTTTTAGGGTGTTTTCATTTGTAATTATGGTGTTTATTTGGGAGTTGCATTATTGATTGATGCTAATTTTGTGGTGTTTACTTGTTAATTGTTGTTTTATTTGGTGATTGTTTTTATTGAATTGGATATTGTTGGTAGTTGTTTATTTTTTAGGTTGACCATTTACTGCCATAGTGTTAAATCATGCCCATATTATATGGGCATGATGTACCACTTGCCAATCAATTGGTTTATTGGCATTTCAAATGTGTTGATTTTTCTATGTAATGTATTTGATTTTGGGCCTGTTTTTATTTTCTTCCCCATTTATTGCTATGGGCATGCTTTAACACTGTGCCAATAACTGTTTAGCGGGGTGGAGGGTGGGGTGGTGTCCCCGGGTAGTGTGGCTAGTTGGGAAGCGCGAGTTAAGCTCTTAATTACTATAACGGTTACTAACCACTAAGGTGATTAGGGACCATTAGATAGTATTTTTTATTGCATTGTTTCTGGCAACGGAGGACAAGGACAGTGATCAGGACGAGGACGGCCTTCATTCTGGCAGGGGTAAGTGCAAGTTTTATTTACTTTATTCTGCTAGTTGATGTTTTATTTTAAATGGGTAAATGCACTATTAGCCATATCTGGATAATAGTAATTTTGCCCATTACTGTACTGTATGTATTGGGTGGGGGGGGGAGGAAGGGGTGTCTTTATAGCAATGTGCTGTACTTTTTATTTTTTCGGCACAGGATTGGTACTGCAGGCAAGCGGGGACCGCCGAACACCTGCAGGGACCAACCAAGGACCCCATGACCCCTGTGGGGCACCCGGACACCCGAGGGGACCACCCAGGGACATCCAGACACCCGCTGGGACCACCCGAGAAGCCCAAGACAACCGTGGGGCCCCTGGAAACCACCTGGAGGCCCCTGGACACCAATGGGGATCATCCAAGGACCCCCGGACACCTGTGGGGCCCTCTGACACCCGCGGGGACCATCCGGAGACCCCCGCCGGCCTCTTGTAAATGCTGTGCAGAAAAAAAATGCTTTTATGCATGTCTCCACCTCTTTTGCGCCAGCCTTTAGCTAGTGAAAAGAAATGGTGAGCATTTAAATTACGATAAAGTTATCACTGCTTTGTGAATAGCAGTTACTGGAAAAAAACTCCGGCCATTTTTGGGCCTCTCGTACGACCTTTTTTTCAATGACTGTTTATGGGTGATAAAAAGCCATTATAGCACGATATTGCACTGTTATTACTGCTTTGTGTATAGCAGAGCAGGCAGTATCTCGCTATAAGGGCATTTATTGCACTTAAAACCACTTATCACTGCTTTGTGAATAGGCCTCTTTGTGTTTATGGGGCCTATACACTAAGCAGCGATAGGCCACTTATCGCCAAAAAAGCCTACAGCGATTCAGTAAGCACCGATAAGTCGACAGTAAGAGACCTTTTCGGCAATTTTTTTTTCAGAGAAAAAAAAAATCGGTTATCGAGCGGTGATAAGCCACTTATCGCCAGGTTTTCAAACTTGTGCAATTCTAGTAGCCCCGATTAGCTTATCAAGGCTAATTGCAGCTCTAGAATTGAGATTTCCTCTCAAAATCGTCCCACCAGGAAAAGTTGGCAAGAAGGTGGTGAGAAGCTGCCGAGATGCGGTGAGACAGGACTTAGAAAAAAAAAGCATTTTTCCTGCATCGGATTGATGCCGGGGTCTCCAGAGCTGATATCCATTAATATCAGCACCGGAGAACCTCGGCATGAATCCCATGCAATAAAAATGCATTTACAGGCAACTTCATTACCTTCGTGTCTAACCGCTAAGACAATGAAGGGATTAAGGAGGAGCAGCTTTATTCGGGGGAAGAGCGGGTGAGTGAAGCAGTACTTGACCCTTTATTCACCCCCTCTGTCCACAATAAACATTACAATATGTACTAACCACCAATACACAACCCACACCCTGTGCCCCCAAATGAAACCATAATTTCTTTTTTGATACATAGGATTGATACCAGAGACCGGCGGGGGTCCCCGGGTGGTCCCTGTGAGTGTCCGAGGGCCTCCAGGTGGTCCCTGCAGGTGTCTGGGAGTCCCTGTGTGGTCCCCATGGGTGTCTGTGGGCCCTCGGTGGTTCCCATGGGTGTCTGCAGGCCCTCAGTGGTTCCCATGGGTGACTGGGGGCCCGCAGGTGGTTCCCACGGGTGTCTGGGGGCCCTCAAGTGGTCCCCACAGGTGTTTCCCGCGGGTGTCCGAGGGAGCTCAGGTGGTCCCCAGGGGTCCTCGGGTGGTCCCCGCTGACCTGCGGTCACAATTCTGTTGCAAAAAAACAAATTTGGAAGACATTTCAATAAAAACATCTCCCCCACCAACACATACACTACTGTAATGGGCAAAATAACTATTATTCAGATGTGGATAATAGCTAATTTGCCCATTATTAATAAAACATTAACCAGGCAGGATAAACAAACTTTTCTACTTACCCCTGCCATCATGAAGGGCGTCCTCGTCAGCATACTGCAGGTCCATGTCCTCCGATGCCAGCAAAAATGCATACAAAAATACAATCTAATGGCCCCTAACCCCTTAATCACCTTAGCGATTAATAACCGCTATAGTAATTAAGGGGTTTACCCACCCTCCCCCGCTACCCACTCGGGAGGCCTAAACACCCACCCCGGAACCACTATACCCACCCTGTACTCATTGATTGGCATAGTAATGCATGAAGACCCAAAAGACACAATAATAAAACATATACACAAGCCCCTAAAACACCACAATTCAATAAATAAAAACACTTGTCTACAAATGAAATAAATACAAGCACTAGCCAACCAATTAAATAAAAGCACTAACCAACAAAACAATTAATTAATTGTAACCAGTAGCCAACAAATCAATTAATTAATAAAACCAGCAGCCAACGCATCAATTCAAACCATGAACCAGCAAAAGCAATAATTAATTAAAAATGCTAAACAAATCGGACAAATAAATAAAAACAAGCCATCAAAACGACAAACAATGTAATCCAAACAATAAACAAAAATAAAAAAAAATAATACTCAATAGAAAACAAACATTTGCCAAAAAATGAATTGGCTATCATTGTATTAATCTGTACCTTAAAGGGGCCCAGATTAATACATTAGCAGCCAATGGGCAATGAAAACCATTAAAAGAAAGAAATGCAATAAAAAAACCTGGAAAAAAAAGATATTTACATACATACAATATTTTTATTACCTTTAAAAGCGGTGGCCCTCCGAATCCAGGGGAATCAGGAAGCTCTCGTACCGCGACATGAAAGTCAATCCAATGCCACCCACCTTGAAGATCCGGAACAGGTAACAAAATTCTTCTTTGTTTGATTTTGTATCACCTTCATTCTTCATCGGTAATTATTTCTACCTTTTCTGTAATATTCTATCTTCATCTGTCAATCCATAGCCCCATGGTAAATCCACAACACGATGTTGTCACATCGGCTTCTTGAGGTAAAATGAGATGTGAAGGCCTTATATATGGCCTGTGATGTCACATTTTCAGTTCAGATGCTACAGCTCCAATCTGATTGGACGCTGTATCATGTACCCGCATATTTTTTGGGGGGAAGGAATATGACGTAACGCCTTCATTGCCTTAGCAGCTATCTGCTACAGTAATTAAGCTCCTTTAATGTAATTGTTATTATTAGTGTGCGGGAGCAGGGGGTCTCCTGAGATGAACCGCATTGATTTCAGCCTTGGGGAACCCCTGCTTCCCGAGTTACAGGACCAGATATGGGGTGCCGGTATCTCCTTCCTTATTTAAATCCCCCGGTCACATGACGCGGACGATTGAAAATGGCGATACCGGCACCCGATGTCCCATACCAGGGCCTGTAACTCGGGGAGTCCCTGAGGCAGAAATCAAAGCGGTTCAGCTCAGGAGACCCCCTGCTTCCGCACACATTAATAAAAATGACATTAACGCAGCTTCATTACCATAGCAGATAGCCGCTATGGTAACAAATTTGTTTATTTTTTTTATTTGGGTTTTAATACTAGTGTAGATGTGCAGGGGGTCTCCTGAGCAGAACCGCATTGATTTGAGGTTCGGGGACCCCCTGCTACCCGAGTACAGGACCCATTATGGGGTGCCGGTATTTCCTATGCATTTAAATGTCCCGCGTTACGTGACCGTGGGAATACAATGTATAGGAGATACCGCCGCCACCCCATAACGGGGCCTGTATCTCGGGAAGCAGGGGGACCCCAGACCTCAAATCAACGCGGTTCTGCTTCGGAGACCCCCTGCTCACTTACACCAGAATTACATTTTATATTAAAATGGTTGATCTCTGGCGAGATTTGCGCATGGACTTATCCCTGCTGCAGAAAAAGATCGCCGGGTGAGCCCTTTTCAGAGAGCGATCAGCACATCGCCGGCTACTCGCCAGTTTAGCAGATGTTGCCATCACAGGTATTCGGGGCTTTCTGCATACCGTGATAGGAACACTGCAACAAATACCGATTTAAACAGAAAGGCGATTTTTTTTATCAGCACTTAAATAACCTTTAGACGTCCCTGTTCTCTCTGCACATGTCCTTAATGTTATTATACTAAATCATATTGCTTATTGGGGCATTTTTTTAAAAATCTTCCCAAATATTTTATGATGAACCATTTATTGATTATTGGGAGTCTAGTTCCCTTTTTCTTCCTTTAATAAAACATATTTTTTATACAGTATACTGTATGCAATACATTGTAATACATATTTTGCATATGGTTACAGTCATATGCAAATCATTATTTTTCACAGATCGACCTTTTAAATAACTGAGTAGTGAATTCCAGGTTATCCTCTTGCTTTTGTGTGAATAAAATACAGGGCTTTATTTACTAAGCATTGCTATTCCATCAAACACCTTGTTAGCCATGTACTTAAGCAGGCAGTCTTCCAGAACATGTCTTGTGGAATAGCACTGTTTTGTAACAAATGCTAAAATGTTTAATCTTTACTCTAACATCTTTGGTTTTACAGATAAAACAATTCAATTGGAAGCTGAATATAATATACAATAATTTATGTGGACCATAAGTAGACTAAATACAATTCATTTAGTTTCATTTCACCTAGTGTCACTTTATTTAGAACATATACTGCAGTAACATCCCATTTATTTGAATATAGTGCTATATTTAGTCAGACCTTAATGGTTTGATTTGGAATGGCTAGGGATTTTAACCCATGTACTGTATGCTTTGTCAGCCCATTAAAGTGGGAGTTTCAGTCCTTTTGTTAATTTTCCTTTTATATCTGAAGCACTCCTTCCCAGTATGTGTACAGGCATACCCCACATTAACGTACACAATGGGACCGGAGTATGTATGTAAAGAGAAAATGTACTTAAAGTGAAGCACTACCTTTACCCCACTTATGATGCATGTACTGTACTGCAATCGTCATATACGTGCAGAGCTGATGTAAATAACGCATGTGTAACAGGCTCTATAGTCTCCCCGCTTGCGCACAGCTTTGGTACAGGTAGGGAGCCGGTATTGCTGTTCAGGACGTGCTGACAGGCGCATGCGTGAGTTGCCGTTTGCCTATTGAGCGAGATGTATTTACTCGTGAGTGTACTTAAAGTGAGTGTACTTAAACCGGGGAATGCCTGTATTTGTATTATTTGTTGTTTATATGATTGTCACATGTATTGCTGCTGTGAAGCGCTATGTACATTAATGGCGCTATTTAAATAAAGATATACATATATAAATAAAGATATACATACATACATACATATTTGATACAAAATCATATAAAGTTGACTTCTAAATTTGTATTTACATGCCTGATAATGTTTTACTTGGGAACTCTACAAATGTCAAATTTGTATTTACATATCAGTCATTTTGCAATCATACCCATAAAAAAATACCCAATACGGAGCTTGTCCATGAAAATAATCTTGATTAACCACCTGTTATGTAACCATAACTTTTTCAAAATTATTACAAGATGCAATTTCAGATGCACTAATTTCAAGCTGTATATCGGAAGAAGCTTGTGCTGTTTTTATATTTCTGTTGGGAATGTATGAAAAAAAATGTAACTTAAAATTTCCTAATGTTTTCAGTACAGATGAATACATCCTTCACATAATGTTCTATTTATCTTCTGAGATAATATTGGTAAACGTTAAATGACTAAATTGCTGCTTCTGATGACTACATTTTGCTAGACCTGATATATTTCTAGGTATTTTTATTTGTTGGCATAGCGTTGATAATATTTTCTCATGAGATTAAGTGAAGTTTTAACGATACCTTCTTGTTAATGTCAATCATGAAAAGACGCACCTCTCATATCATGCTCAGTGTCAAAACAAACACAGATGCCAGAAAATTAAGAGACAGCTTCTGTCGTTCTTGAATAATTTGTTAGGTTCTACCTTCAGCAAAAACTTCCCCAGCCTCTGTTATCGTGCCAATTCCAATGTTATCAGTTTCATTTGTATTTCATTCTGAAGACTATAAAGTGTGTCAGAGTTATAGCAATGCAATGTTGTTGTCCATGGAATGAATTTAGATTTTTCTTCAGAAATCCAATAATCCTCACAATATAGTCAATGTCAAAAAATACCTATTGTATTTACAGATCAGCCATGGCAAGGTACACCAGAGGGCTAAGACTATAGTAGCAGCACATGAAGGGATTCCTTCCAAAACCAATGTACATCTTGATATAGAAGAGTGCGAGGGGGAAAAATACATAAAAGGTGCAGTTCACTAAGAAGCACTGAATCAAAAAATATTTGTTGGTAAGGTTGTACAGTACTTTTATGCACAAGATACTTAAACTATATTACTTAATAGTCAGTGATTCAAGGTGGATTGTATCCATCATGCTATCCCCTCTCCATCTTCTTCCTTCTCACCATGACTTCTTATTTCACCTCTCATACCAGCCCTGGCCCCTACAACTACATACATAGTCCACTCCCCTCTCTCCTGTGGCACATTTTCTGTACTCTTCAAACATGCAATAGACACACTTATTCTCAAGAATAGCACCATCGAGAGAGAGGGGAAACTGTAAAGGGGGAGAGAGAGAGGGGGAGTGTAAGGGTAAAGATAGAGAGGGGGAATGTAAGAGGGAAAGAGAGAGAGAGGAGACTGTAAGCAGGGAAGAGAGAGAAGGGGCAGTGTAATGGGGTGAGAGAGAAAAGGGTGGAGTGTAAAGGGGGAAGATAGAGAAGGGGGAGTGTAAGAGGGGAGTGTAAGGGGAAGAGAGAGAGAGTGTAAGGGGGGAGAAAGAGAGGGGAGACTGTAAGGGGGAAGAGAGAGAGGTGAGTCTGCAAGGGGGGGAGAGAGAAGGGGAGTATAAGGGAGATGAGAGAAACGGGTGGATTATAAAGGGGGAAGAGAGAGAGGAGGGGGTCTAAGGGGGAAACAGGGTAACTATAAGGGGGAAGAGAGAGAGGGAGTGTAATTGGAGAAGAGCGAGTGGGGAGTGTAAGGGGGAAGGGCGAATAGAGGGGGAAAGAGGGATGGGGAAGAGAGAAGGGGGGGTGTAAAGAGGGAATAGAGAGATGGGAAGTGTAAGGGAGAAGTGTAAGGGGAAGTGTAAGGGGGAAGTGTAAGGGGGAAGTGTAAGGGGGGAAGTGAGGGGGAGTATAGGGGGAAGAGGGGGGAAAGAGAGATGGGGAAGAGAGAAGGGGGAGTGTAAGAAGGGAAGAGAGAGGGGGAAGTGTAAGGGGGACGAGAGAGAGGGAGAGTGTAAGGGGAAGAGACAGGGAGACTGTAAGGGGGAAGTGTAAGGGGGAAGTGTAAGGGGAAGTGTAAGGGGAAGTGTAAGGGGGAAGTGTAAGGGGGAATGTATGGGGGGAAGTGAGGGGGAGTATAGGGGGAAGAGGGGGGAAAGAGAGATGGGGAAGAGAGAAGGGGGAGTGTAAGAAGGGAAGAGAGAGGGGGAAGTGTAAGGGGGACGAGAGAGAAGGGGGCAGTGTAATGGGGCAAGAGAGAACGGGGTATAAGGGAGAAGAGAGAAAAGGGCGGAGTATAAAGGGGGAGAAGAGAGAAGAGGGGGTGTAACGGGGAAAAGAGAGAGGAGGAATGTAATTGGGGAAGAAACAGAGGAGGGAGTTTAAGGGGAGAAGAGAGTGTGGAGTGTAAACGGGGATGAGAGGGGGAAAGAGCGAGATGGGGAAGTGTAAGGGGGGAAGAGAGAGACAGGGGGAAGAGAGGGTTGGGGTTCCCCAGAATTTCACAATATAATTCAAGGGTTCCTTAACTTAAAAAAAAAGGTTGACACCCACTGATCTAGCCCATAGAGCACAGTTTAGATAACAAATATTTAGGAAAGCCTTGTAACATATATGTAAACACATAACAATTTAATAATAACATTATTACAGTATTTGAATTCTATAAATCTTTCTTTTGTTTTTTCTTTATAAAAACACACTTTCTAGAGAAAATTCCCAAATTAAACTCTAGTGTTTGTATATAAATATGAAGCCAGGTTATGCTCTGCAGAAGTGCTAGACTGAACAATGCAATGGTAAGTCTGCGGCAGCAAGAGCATGAAGCTGTGGCTAAACAATGTCCGTCGTACCATAGAACATACAGTAAACATCTGTAACGAGGACATAAAGTGATGAAGTATAGAATGGGTTTGAGTAAAACAAAAGTTGGCTTAAATACAAATATCCTTAGTTTTTTTTAATGCTTTCAAAGATAAAAACTTATATATTACTATGCAATAATTTGTTGAGTGATTTACAACTGCAATGCATTACATGCCATTTAGGTATAATGTCTTAATTACACCAAATACAAAATGATAGGCATTGTATATTGCTAGATATTGTACAGTATATTAAATGATATTCACTGTTGAGAATTTATGATTTTGGGCCTAAATTTAGAAGAAAAAAACAGTTATTAAATTATAGAACCATCATGAATTACAGAATAACAATTACAATTGTTACAAATATTATGAACAATATTTATTAAATGGTGCTTTCCCCCAAAACACCTTCTAGCTACGGAAGGCATCCTGTGACCCATGGATGGGCTGCAAATGGTGTTCCAGCGCCAGAAAGTGCCTTCTGCAATACTGTAGCACCACTTATTAAATATGGAACTATATGTCTGAGGGTTTTTTTTGTACCTTTCTTGCAAATGAAATATATTTGGATACTTGGGTATGTAAAGCAAGTTCATATTGTTTGCAAATGATAAGACCTGCCTTTTATTTCTCTATTCAACATTCTGGCAGACTAGGATATAACTTTCATGTCTTTTTCATTTGTTGCAGATCTAACCCACTGAATTACACTTACACATATCATCCTCTATTTTAATCATTCACATAAATGGCAAGCTATGCAATAAAACTGCCAAGCATTAAAAGTCAAGGTGCAAGGTCAAGTGGACCTTGATACTGTATACTGCCATTTTCATGATATTTTGCAAATGTTATCAAATTCTGGTGAAATTTGTGAAGGAATTTTGTACATTCGCACCACGTCTGGTTTTTATACATACACTTTAGCTTTCCGTTTATGGTTTTATACTGTACCGGATACTGTACTGGACATACCTGATTCTGGTGTTCTAACAATTGTGCTATCAATGTAGCCTGGTTCAGTGGTAGCAGCTGAAACTTCAAATAGGTACGTTGTGTATGGTCTAAGCTGAGCCACAATAAAGGTGATGGGTTCATTCCAGATGGAGTTGAATGTCCTAGATGTTGTAATTCTTGATGCAAACAGAGCTGTCGTTGTAGACTGTCCACGAGTTGATGAGGGACTTGTTGTACTCCATAGAAAAGATTCACTTTTATCCTATAAGGCAAAGTTATTGGTGAAATATCGCTTTTATCATACAGCATTTTATAATACGAGTATAAATAAAATGTAACTAAAAAAACGAGTATGACTTTTGTTCACAAATTAGATGTATACAACCATTGCACAGAATTCAAAGTCTTTGAATCCTAATCAATCAACAACCATTCCTAATTCATCTGAGGCATCTGATGCTGCCTAATGGAGATATATTGCAAATAGCCATGAAATTAATAATTTTCATTAAATACAAAAATGAAAATTGCACGGTGTCCATTGCAAATCCAAAGAAAAGATATTCCAAACATGTGCATTGCAGTCTCTCTCAGCGCATGTTTTCATTAATCAGTAACATAGTCAGTAATGGCTCAAAATGGTGCAAAAAAACAAGAGTATGACATTGTGAGCTTCCTGGAGCAGTAATCACCAAAACTATTCTGCTATTGTCCCTAAATGAATGTATTAATCTGTTTTTTATGCCTGTTGTACTGAACTGCAGAACATGTTGGTGCATTATAAGGAAATGATAATAATGATAGTAACAGTACTGTGTCTGTGGAAACAGCCTAAACTTGTCATATATTGTAAATTCGCTTTCTATCCCACTTGGCTTTATACCTTGTGTTTTTATTAATACCCTGAAATGTTTCCCCTCCACTGCTTTCTAACACAAACCCTGAATTAAATACATCTGACAGAACCACTCAAAGCAATTCCTATCATTATATCACATATTCAATTGGGAAAAAGTGGGAGTAAATATGCTATATACAGACATTTTGTTATGGTAAGTAAATCGCGTTACTGCTTAGCAGAAAGTGACTAATTCAGTTCTTATACCAGTGTAGCCCCATTTCCCTGTGTCTAAGGGAAGTATGGGTGCTGAATACCTATATGGAGTACAGGAGGCCTCTATCTGGTGACAGCTCCTCCACCTGTGTGGGATCCTAGCGCAGCTGGGTAACCCCTTCACAGGAACAATACCGGCAGTAAATAAAGACACACACAGGTATAACCAACTTATATTTACTGACATGCATATACCCTACTATACAATAACAGTAAGCGGCCCCCACAATACAATAACCAAACACCACAAGTGTGAGTCCCCCAAAGTACTGAGGGTGTCTTGGGCACCTGTAACCCAATGTCCACGATAGCAAGCCCACCGAAATGTGACGAGTAGTGCTACCCCATTGTGAGTGTGGCCATTGGTGCACATTGGGTACCTTTCCTGGTTTCCGGTCCAGACCAGGATAACCTAAAGATGATGATCCGTCGGACCGCACTGTGATCCCACGAAGCGGTCGCCCGGATCCTCTTCATCCGCCAGGCGTCCGCCTCTTGAAGGGTCTCCCGCTGGAGTGTGTGCCTGTAAATGTCTCTGAGTATGTGCCTGTTGTCTGGTCCCAGACCGCAAGCAGCGCACACTGCGTGGCATCCATCACGGTGCACTAACACTAACTGGTGAGCTAAGTGGAAGCGTCCTTATCTGTGGGCCTTCCTTGTAGTACCACAAGCTGAAAGGGGCTCAGGGCCTAACTGGTGCCTGCAGGGCAACTCTAGGCCTAGTCCAGGGAAGCATTGCTCCCTGGACACTACCTACTCTGTTGCTGTCCCTCCGTTGACTGCCCGCGAGTCGTCTAGCGCGCCAAATGTATCTATCCTACTCCTCCGTCATCCCTGCAGCCCTATTGGTTGTATCTGGCCACATGAGGAGCAGCCCCAGAGGCTGCTGGGACTTGTAGTCCCATGCGGAGCCTGCTTCTAATGGCCGCTGCACTTTCCTCCATTGCGCATGCACCAGGATCTAACTGCGCATGCGCTGGATCTAAAATGGTCGCCGCCATTACCGACGGTCCATTGTGGCGCTCCAGAGCTGCCTAATAACCCGCAGTCTCCCCCGCCAGGCCCAACGGTAAGAGGGGGAGCTCGGCTACACCAGTTAATAATCAGAGGTAAAATATCCACATTTGTGACACATTTTGGACATTCCTGACTGATCGAAAAGTCACAAAAATAACAAACTTCAAACACCACAATACACATATATCTCATTAAGATTAATTTTCCCCACTGTTTAAAAATATTTAGGCAATGTTTTTTGCAAAAGCTCATGACACTTGACAAAAGTTTGTCACTATTATTCACATGAAAAAGAGCCATGCATATTTTTGCCTTGTGAATTAGCAATTAAATGAACTTTTCATGGTTTTGCCAATTCCTTAAAGTATTTAAAGGAACATTTGCAAACACCTGTCTAATAATGTATCCCATGGGGTATCCGCTACAGTTACTGCACTATTCATAAATAGCACATTTTCATAGCCAGGAGTGTGACATATAAAACTGTAAGTACCAATTGTCACATTTTTGTTAAAGTCTGGTTTGTCCATGAAGAGTCATGACTTTAAAATGGCGTACACAACTTACGTTGCATTCTGGTAATGCTCCATTCAAAATATCTTCTACTTTTACTGTGGTATCCTTTACTATTATTCCACTTCTTGCATGTTTCACACTAATCTTGAAACTGGTTATCTTTCCATTCGGTTGCCGGGGTAAGAACCAGGTGAGATTTACTGCTGAAGAATTTAATGCCTCGACTGTCAGGTTCACAACCTTTCCTGGAGCTGTAAACAAGCATAAGTCAGGATTAAACATTGTTTTTTTTATTTTTTTTATTTTAATACAATATATTTTATTAAAAAAATATAATAGCTGCAATTTATGTAAGAAGCATTGTCTAAATCCAATCAATGTTTCCAACATAAAACGATTTGAAACGTGTGGAAGCTATTTCATTTACTTTCGAACTCCAATTCAATTCAATGCATTTTATTAAATATATTATTGTAATATTACATAATCACCTTCATTATTAAAACCTAATTAGGATTCACTACCAACCATGACTAAATTCTGTTTATTCAAAACTCATACAATTGTCACTTGCTAAAAAAAAAAAATGCAAAAAAAGAAGTGTGCTAATAGCGCTAATGCTGTGAAATATACTTAGTGTTACTACAACACTATGGTGAATACCAGAATCTTATAAGTATAAGACAGGCTGCCAGGAAAGACTGACCGATGCAGAATAGCAAAAAACAAATATACAGTAATCCGGTGCCTGGAAAAATGTCAAACAGATCTGACCATATAATAATGTCCAGTCTGGATGGTCCAGGATCCTTCAGGTGTGTCTTGGAGGCGGTCTCACAACATGTGGAAATAAACACATGAGATTATCATAGTGTGTAACTGCTAACATAATCTCATGTGTTTATTTCCACATGTTGTGAGACCGCCTCCGAGACACACCTGAAGGATCCCAGACCATCCAGACTGGACATTATTATATGGTCAGATCTCATTGTTTGATGTTTGGACATTTTTCCAGGCTCCGGATTATATTTGTATTTTGCTAAAAAAAAAAATACTTATATACTATTAAACATACATAGAAGGGGCGGCACGTCTGAGATATGCAAACTTTTTGCACACGTTTAGCAAACATTGCAAATGTCACCCATTTATGTTTGGAACAAAAACATTGTTTCGATCCAAAAGTTCACAACAAGTTTGCTTAAAGCTGAAACTGAATAGGCATTTTCAATTAATTGCGACTACTTTATCCTTCAAATGTTGATCAAACTTAAATAAAAAATGGCAATATGTTTTGACCCTTTAAAAAAGAAAAGTAGCGAATATTGAACAATTTGGGCCATTTCGCTAGAATTTTTGGTGCCTAAAGTTCAATCTAAAAATCTCAATTTGTGGGGGGAAAGTTCGATCGAAACAGTGACAAAGTGAATAACGGCACGTTCGCACATCTCTGGTGCACACACTGGGGGAGATTTATCAACACAAAGAACGGGCAAACAGAAGTTTGTTTTGATGCATTGCTCCATTTTCTGCGCACGACTGCATCAAATAGAACCGAGAGTTTCCAACATGTTACACGTATTGTTAGCAAAAATATTTACACCGCTTCAAACTTGACAGATTTTTTTTTTGCCACAAAGAAAAGATCATTAAAGTGATGCACGGAGATGCAGAACTTGATACATCTTATTGTAATCTGTGCATCATGTAACTCATCCCTAAATCCTCGTATTGACACCCAATAAACTGCGGACTGACACACACAGCACAAAAATGGAGTACAGACCACGATACATGGTCAATGGGAGTTTGTGGGCTGGTACCCTGATTGGCACTACCACAGTTTAATTAATAACCCCCATTGACTGAAAGACGCACACGATTTAAAAAAAAATGTGATTTGAAGCAAATTTGCTTGATATATCTCCCCCAGTACGTTCAATTCAGGAACTTCACTGCCTCCCCGACATTGTGGGAATGTAGATTTGTAGATATATACAGTTACATACGGTAGTACATGAGGTTGAAAAAAGACATACGTCCATCAAGTTCAAACTATGCTAAATATCTTTCCATATTTTTCAGAGAATGGAGCAGCGTGTCACTAATACACATTTTTCTCTGCGTTTTGTTCATAGGGGTCAGAACAAACACGGGGAAATTCTGGGGCAACAAAGTTGCATCGCATGTACTGTAAATCAGAAAAAGAAGGGAGGGGACACAAAGTGATTGTGACCCTCAAAGAATTCACTAAACTGCACACCACTAGGTGTAAAAAATAACTTTTATTGAGTGTTTTACTTAAAACATATATTACCGTGAAATTATGTAACGTGAGTTAAAAATGGATTAAATCAATAATATCCAGCATCGGTGCCAGCATATAAATATAGCTTACTATCCCAATTACCCAGCTAATGATGGTGGGATAAAGATGGCATGTGATGCTATAAGTCAGTGTATAATCCCCTCTGGGTCAGCGAACAGACCAGATTGTAAGTATAAATAGCCAGAGAGACTGTATGTAAATTGGTGAATCAATAACCAAACCTCCCAGTATAGTGATGTTGTGTTATACACCTGCATAAACTGAGATTGAAGAGCTGACACTCACAGCAACAACAATAGTTGATCTAAGTGTAGCCAGGTTCCCCCTCGCGTGTAGCCAGGTCCCCCCTCGCGCACTCACCCCCTCCTTCCCAGTTGCGAGCGCGCGTGTGGATAGGGCTGGAGCGCGAGCATAGAGATCCCTGGTAGCTAGGGACGCGAGCGGCGAGCAGGCCGGTTGCCGGGCACGCGATCGGGCCGTCGCTAAGGCCGCGATCGCGTTGCCACCGGCCCGGCGGCTCGGGGAGCAGGGCGCCGCCATGTTAGGGCTGTTGCGCATGCGCAGTGGTAGAGCACAGCGTGGGAGGCCCCAGATAGCTCGCGCATGCGCGAGATGAGTCTGCCAGCCCCCAGGGTGCTTAGGGGCAGAGACACCTGACGCCAGGGAGCCAATAGGGCTGAGGGATTTGCATGGGAACAGATGGATACATTTCGCGGGGTTTGCAGCCACGCAAGCAGTCAGGATCCGGACCAGCTAGGGGTAAGAGGTGGATGCAGGGGTCAGTGACCCTCTGCATTAGGCCAGCAGCCCCCAGGCCCCCAGTTAGGTCCTGAGCCACTTAGTAGCTTGTGGAGTATAGGGACACTGCCCCATTTATTGGTAGCTTAGTCAGGGACACAGTGCTGAAGCCGTGCGGCCCTGCGAGGTGGGTTCTGGGCTCAGAACACCATCAAAGACCCTGGGACTAAGGTGATATTATCCGCACTGGAATTCACCCAACGCGGTGTGGAGGACAACGTCGGATCGGGCGGATCTCCAGTGATATCGCGGTACCCGTGGCTGGAGCCCGGGCAGGTAACCTGCAACTCACGTGCACCAACCAGGCCTATCACCAGACATAGTGGCTGCGCAGTCACACATACACATGCACAGTGGTATTTGACTTTGGGGGTGCGAGACATTTGGGTGGGGGTTACTGGACACGGGGTGGGATCACTCTGTGGGAGGTTAGCGTCCGCCGTGACGCCAGAGGTGGTAGCATCCGCCGTGACGCCCAGTGTGGTTAGCGTCCGCCGTGGCGCATGAAGTTTGTGTTGATGTATGTAGATACGGTTTGTTATGCAGTAAAGCCAGTCCTGTTTTACATTTGTTCGCTTTGTGTGGTTTCCTGTGAGGGCCTCCTCCCACTCCGTTGGGATCTCTCCCAGGTGGAGGCGTTGCACCTAGAGATGTATAAGATGTATGTACCCCAGGTTCCCCGTGGCGGAAGCTCAGCCCTCCTGTGAGCCAACAGGTAATGCACCACACCTGAGTAACCTTGCATGTTCCTACACCTCCACAGTATTATCTGCGAGTGGGTGGGGGAAAACCCGTTACATAAGCATGTACTGTAACAAAGAAAAAAACCTTTTGCTGGGATTTTATTATTTGATACACCTGGTAAGGTTTTTGCCGTACAACTGCACCACTTTGCCTTGATAAACAGACCCAACACAACCCTAAGGCCTCAATTATACCAGAGACTGCAGAGCTGCAAAGAGATCCTGTGATGTCATCGTAGCGACGTAGCAGCGCTACATGTGCACATGCGAAAGCGATTTGTAGCACTACTGCAGGGAGACATGGCACGATACACGGTGTGTGTGTGTGTGTGTGTGTGTGTGTGTGTGTGTGTGTGTGTGTGTGTGTGTGTGTGTGTGTGTGTGTGTGTGTGTGTGTGTGTGTGTGTGTGTGTATGTTTTATTCATTGCAACACCGCCAGAAGAAGAGATCAGTATATCTCGAAAGCTCGCACAAATAAATAAAAGCATTTAGTTAGCCACAGAACGGTATCGTCTATTCTTTTTTTCATTTTTATATATATATATATATATACAGCTAAACCCCGTTATAACGCGGGTCTCGGGGTCCACCCCGAGACCACCGCGTTACTAACGGGGTCGCGAGAAAAAAAAATGGCCGCCGCGCTTTAGCGCATATTCATCCCGCGGGACAGGAGATGGGAGCGGGCATGTCCCTCCGCTCCCCGCTTCCCCCTGTCACCGCGGGACAGGCCGCGGGGCAGGAGATGGGAGCGGGGATGTCTCTCCTGTCCCCGCTTCCCCCTGTCACCTCGGGACAGGCCGCGGGGCAGGAGATGGGAGCGGGGATGTCTCTCCTGTCCCCGCTTCCCCCTGTCACCTCGGGACAGGCCGCGGGGCAGGAGATGGGAGCGGGGATGTCCCTCCTGTCCCCGCTTCCCCCTGTCACCTCGGGACAGGCCGCGGGGCAGGAGATGGGAGCGGGGATGTCTCTCCTGTCCCCGCTTCCCCCTGTCACCTCGGGACAGGCCGCGGGGCAGGAGATGGGAGCGGGGATGTCCCTCCTGTCCCCGCTTCCCCCTGTCACCTCGGGACAGGCCGCGGGGCAGGAGATGGGAGCGGGGATGTCCCCTCAGGTCGCCGCTTACCTCAGAACCATGCTGCCTGCATGGAGGTTGTAGCGGGGGGTTTCTTCTCCCCACCGCTGTCCCCGGTGCTCCCGCTGCCTGCGCGGGAGGAGGGGGGGGAGCGGGTGGTGGTGCTGGTCGCGGCCCGTCTGTGTAGAGTGAGAGAGTGTGTGTGTATGTATATATGGGAGAGAAAGTGTGTGTGTGTATATGGGTGTGTGAGTGTGGGTAAGTGTCTGAGTGTGTGTGTAAGTGTGTGTGAGTGTGTGTGAGTGTCTGTGAGTGTGTAAGTGTGTGTGAGTGTGTGTGAGTGTGTGTGAGTGTGTGTGAGTGTCTGTGAGTGTCTGTGAGTGTCTGTGAGTGTCTAAGTGTGTGTGAGTGTGTGTGAGTGTCTGTGAGTGTGTAAGTGTGTGTGAGTGTGTGTGAGTGTGTGTCTGTGAGTGTCTAAGTGTGTGTAAGTGTGTGTAAGTGTGTGTGAGTGTGTGTGAGTGTCTAAGTGTGTGTAAGTGTGTGTGTGTGTGTGTGTGTGTGAGTGTGTGTGAGTGTCTGTAAGTGTGCGTAAGTGTGCGTGAGTGTGCGTAAGTGTGTGTGAGTGTGCGTGAGTGTGGTCAGTGTGTGTGCAGTGTGTCAGTGTGAGCAATGAGCAGTGTGTGTGCAGTGTGCAGTGTGTGTGCAGTGTGGCAGTGAGCAATGAGCAGTGTGTGTGCAGTGAGTGTGTGCAGTGTGTCAGTGTGAGCAATGAGCAGTGTGTGTGCAGTGTGCAGTGTGTGTGCAGTGTGGCAGTGTGAGCAATGAGCAGTGTGTGTGCAGTGAGTGTGTGCAGTGTGCAGTGTGTGTGCAGTGTGGCAGTGAGCAATGAGCAGTGTGTGTGCAGTGAGTGTGTGCAGTGTGTCAGTGTGAGCAATGAGCAGTGTGTGTGCAGTGTGCAGTGTGTGTGCAGTGTGGCAGTGTGAGCAATGAGCAGTGTGTGTGCAGTGAGTGTGTGCAGTGTGCAAAAAAAAAAATGTAAAAAAAATTTTTTTAAAAAAATTTTTTTTTTTTTTTTTTTTTTTTTTTTAAAAAAAAACGGGAGCCACGGGAAAACCGCGTTATAACCGAATCGCGGTATAACGAGGCGCGTTATAACGGGGTTTAGCTGTATATATATTGGTATGTGCGCTTTCATTGGATTCTATTGCTTTGTTTTGAAGCTGCGTGGCATCGCCGGCGATTTCTGCTATAATCACGGCCTAAGGCTTTTATGTATCAAAGCCTCTCGATTGCAAAACCAGAGCAAAACTGGTGCAAACAGCACCAGATTCATCAAAGACGTAAAAATCCCTCTTAAAGCAATTACAAATGTAATATTGTTTTTTACATTAGATCTTATCCACTTTTAAAGCAGACAGACTTTGATATATAGACCCCTATCCATGGGGGCTATGGGCACAGAGTAATAAACTTGTTATAAAGGCGTTAACTCCAATTCAGAAGTTTGATGCCTCCACAATAGAAAGAAATGATGCACCTAGACACAGAAGTTTATACATCTCATAACAATGTATTTGATGCATTTGGTAAGTCCCCTTGTCACCGGACCCTCAAATACTGTGCCAAGCTGACCCATGCTGTGCTAAAGTGGTGAAAGTAACTTTGATATAGTGACGCTTGTTGCAAAAGTGAAACAAACAAATGCAGCAATGCCAAATAAATGTCCTTGAGAAATCTGAAGCCGTTTTTTTGTTCCACTTTCGCCCCAGTTTTGCAGCCTGGGAGCTTTGTAACTTAACCTCCATACACTCAATACATTTTGTTTTTGTAAATCTTAAAAAACACATATTTCTTATGCTATCAGTAAAGAGACTTGGCTGTCAAAAGGAATCTTATAAAGTAGCCAAGATATATAAATCTCCCAGTGAAGAAAGGAAGACATGCAGGTGTTTCCACTCAGATCCCCCAATAAGACACGCTTTGAAAATCCATTGGTCGCATGCTAGGGCCTAAATTGTGTTACTAAGTAACTAATTTTCCCACTTAAACAAACCCAAGCAAATATTTTATGTGCTATGATGATCATGAGTTTAACTATCAACAAAGAAAAATGTCAAGAACTATTCCTATTACAGTATGTCCTCTACCCAAATACTGCATGAAAAATGTCTGCATTTTGTCATTTAAACATCCCTGGATTACATGGAGAATTTTCTGCTAGGATACACATTTGGGGCTTTTGTACTAAGAAGTAGTACAAACGTTCATAAAATGTGCTTCATGTACAGTTGTGTGAAAAAGAAAATACACCCTCTTTGAATTCTATGGTTTTACATATCAGGACATAATAACAATCATCTGTTCCTTAGCAGGTCTTAAAATTAGGTAAATACAACCTCAGATGAACAACAACACATGACATATTACATCGTGTCATGATTTATTTAACAAAAATAAAGCCAAAATGGAGAAGCTGTGTGTGAAAAACTAAGTACCCCCTTACTGCTTTCATAGGAATTAAGATGCTAAGTAGCAGACAGGTGTTGCTAATCAAATGCCCTTGATTAATTGATCATCAGCAAGTGTGACCACCTCTATAAAAGTCAAAATTTTAGCAGTTTGCTTGCCTGGAGCATTCAGGGGTGTGTTAACACAATGCCAAGGAGGAAAGACATCAGCAATGATCTTAGAGAAGCAATTGTTGCTGCCCATCAATCTGGGAAGGGTTATAAGGCCATTTCCAAACAGTTTGGGACATAAAGTGGAATGTTGCCCATCTAGAGACCAGGGTAGCCATTAATGGCCGAATGAGGGAGCAAACAGCCAGATGCCAGTAGTAAGCAGACAGACACTAGGAGCAAGCTGCACAACGCAGAGAGCAAGCTGCTACTAGGCAAGCTTGCCTCATTCTCCGAGCTATAAAGCAGCACACCACAGCTGTAACTACCAGCATTGCCCAGTTGACGGGATCTGTTACTGTCCTGATCTAGGCAATGCAGGGGAGCATGGGCACATTGCCGACACCTCTGTCCCAACCACACCAGGCGAATCTGTGGAGTCCCTGGCCACATCTAGGGTATCCCAAATTGTGGACACTACCCCTCCTGATCCCTCTTTGGAGGAGATGGGAACCCTGTGTTTGCTATTAGTTTGCCGTCGTGGGAGACCCCGTACCCGTGGGCTTAATACGGGTGGCAAGAGGCGTAGTTTGTAAATATGTTTATATATGTTTCTCGTTGTCTGTAATGTATATAGTTAAGTTTGTTGAATATTATATATTACCTTTTTTTATTTAATTTTTTACACACAGCACCCTCTGTGTGTAATTAAATATTATTTTTGTTTCTTCTATCTCTTTGAAAATATTTTTTTCATATGTAGATTCATTCTGGGGAACTCAAACTTTATTATATACAATAGTAGGCCACAAAAACCTATCTAACTTTCAATTTCATCATTAAAAAACATATTATACTTAATCTCTAAAAATATATATTAATTTGTTGCTGTTTCAGCCATCTATATGTTCCACAATATATCTGTTAGTACAGTATAACATGTCATAAAAAGGTTAATTCCTCCAGTCAGTCCATTCAGACAGTATGGATACGACTAAGATCTTCCCTTTTCCCTTGTAGTCTATTTGTAGAAATAACAGAATGCTCCTCAGGATTTAGAAGTGAGTAAGGGCAGCTTTCAGCAGGCACTAAATATCATTGCGTTATTACATTCTTTAACATGAACGTCTGAGGAACTCTGTTGGTGGGTAAAGTGCTCATTTCCATATGATTGGCATATGAAGAAGCCTAAGAGCCGTTAAAATGTATTGTTCCCTTATTTTTAAGGGAAATGGCTCAACAACAGTGTTAAGCAGTTTTGGGGATATGCGTTAGGAATATGGACACATTAAAATGAGATAATGTTAAGTTAAAAAATAAGTGACCTTCTGAGGATCTATGTATCCCTTAGTTTGCTGTTTGAAATGAAAATTTGACGCATTGTGTTATGTTAAACACCTGATACAATTTCACTTAAAACAGAATTAGGTGTATGTATAATTTATAACTAGAGTTAGTATTATACATTATTAGTGAAGTATGATTTATATTAGCCATACTGTGAAAATAATACATTTTGTTAACCTATCTAATTAAATACCCATGCTGCGTCAAAAGAAATGTTGGTTAATACATAGCAAATTAATTTTGCGCTTATGATAAACAGACTTGGAGGACGATTTTGAAGCACCTTTTTGTGCACACACAAACATTATTTTTAGTACATAACATTTACATTTTGGATGCTGTGTGATAATTAACAAAATCAAATGACATTCTGTACTCTATAAAAGAAGCCGGACAAGTGACAAAGCCTTTACTGTAATATAATGTGAGCTGAAGGGTGGGGGGCTGAAGCGGTTTGTGAGAGTAACTGATACCTGGATAGTAACCATATGAGATAACTTACCACTTTCTGCAGTTTGAAATAGAAAAGGTACACTATATGATCCAATGTAAGCACTATTTTCTGCAGCCACCTGTAATAAAGCATATGAAATGGTAAGTGTTATACATTGTTAGAGACTTGGAAAATGCATACTTTACATGGCAGATACTTTAAATGACAGATAACAGGGGCCTGCAACACAATGTAAAATAACATGTTACAGGTCCTTATGGCTCTGAAAGCATGCTTTAGAGAAGTGATTCCCAACTGGGGCTCCGTGGAATCCTGGGGCTCCGTGGAGCAGTCCCAGGGGTTCCGCCTGGCCGCCCACACTCACTGCTGCCACTGGCTCTCCCCCCTCCGCTCTCCTCCTCCCTCCTAGGAGCGCGCGTGCAGTCCTCGCTGCATCCTGCCTGTGAGCTGAGAGGGGAGGGTGATCTGTGGTGTCGGCTTCCTTTTGTAAACATTTCATGTGAGCTACAGAGGGGGGGTGGGGGGGAGGGGGAGAGATGCTGCTTCTTCTGCTCAACGTTGCTTGTGTGAGAGTGTGTGTGTGTGTGACAGACTCTCTCTGTGTGTGCGTGCGCGCACGTGTGTGTGTGTCTGTGACAGACTGTGTGTGTGTGTGACAGACTGTGTGTGTGTGTGTGACAGACTGTGTGTGTGTGACAGGCTGTGTGTGTGTTTGTGTGTGTGTGACAGACTGTGTGTGTGTGTGAGAGCGGGGGAGGAGGAGGAGAGAAGGGGGAGAGGAGAGGATGGGGAGAGGAGAGAGGAGGGGAGGAGAGAGGAGGGGGAGGGTTGAGAGGAGGGGGAGAGGAGAGAGAAGGAGGGGGAGAGGAGAGAGGAGGGACAGAGGTAGAGGGAGAAAGGAAGAAGGATGGGAGGGAGAGAGGGGAAGTGAAGAGGAGAGAGGACAGGAGGGACAAGAGAGAGAAGGAGGGAGAGAGGGGAGGAGAGGAGAGAGGTAGAGAGAGACGGAGGGAGAAAGGGGGAGAGAGGAGAAAAGGGGGGAGGAGATTGGGGATAGAAGAGAGAGAGGGGAGAGGAGAGAGAAGGAGGGAGAGGTGTAGAGGAGAGAGGTAGAGGGAGAAAGTAAGAGGAGAGAGAAGGAGGGAGAGGGGGAGGTTGAGAGAAGGAGGGAGAGGGGGAGGAGAGAGGTAGAGGGAGAAGGAAGAGGAGAGAGAAGGAAGAGGAGAGAGAAGGAGTGGAGACAGAAGGAGGAAGAGGAGAGAAGGGGGAGAGGAGAGAAGGGGGAGAGGAGAGAAGGGGGAGAGGAGAGAGAGGGGGAGGAGAGAGAGAGGGGTGAGGAGGGGAGGGGAGAGGAGAGAAGGAGAGAGGGAGAGGAAAGAGAGAAGGAGGGAGAATGGTATAGGACAGAAAAGGGGGGAGAGGAGAGAGTGAGAGAGAGAGATTGATTGATCAGTGGGGGGTGATGTGAGATGCAGGGGGGGATGATGTGAGATGCAGGGGGGGTGATGTGAGATGCAGGGGGGGTGATGTTTAAAACAAAATCATTACAAAATATATACATATTGTTTATTCAAAAGTATGAATTAATTATTATCTATTACCCCCACTGCTTTACACGTCTATTTTGTGATTTACCCGTCAAACATGTGTCATCCAGTTAGGGGTTCTCCAAAATTTTAGAAAATACTTAAAGGGTTCCTCCAAACAAAAAAGGTTGGGAATCACTGCTTTAGAGTGAGATAATCTGATCAATAGAAACACACTTATTTTGACGCATTTGATGGACTCCCTCTCTCCCTCTCTCCCTCTCTCCCTCTCTCCCTCGCAAAGCATATAGCAAATGGAAATATTACTGTATGCTCATTTGCATGTCTTAGTCAGGTCTGCAACCTGCTCAAAGCTGTGACCATGCAGCAAGCTTAAGCCTTTAGGGAACCATGTTTATGGTTTTGAAGCAAAAGGTGGCACTGTGTGCTCATTTGCATGTAATTTCCCAGAATCCCTTGCTGCAGTGGAAATGCTGTGTGCCGGGTGATAATGGTGAAAGGCGGGGTTGCACCACCCTGAGGAAGGTCCCGTTTGTGGGTCCGAAATTTTGGTGATTTGTGTCTTTTCTACAATATATTTTCTACAAATCTTAACCTGATTGCTGTCTGCTGATTCCCGTGCGAACGGCATCGTATGTTATATATATATATATATTTGCATGTCATTTCCCAGAATCCCTTGCTGCAGTGGAAGTGCTGTATGCTGGGTGATAATGGGGAAAGGCGGGGTTGCAGACCTGCCTAAGACATGCAGATGAGCATACAGTTATATTTGCATATTTGCTTTCCTGTGGAGGGTTTTTGTCACTTTTTTTACTCACCATAACTTAACTCAGTATTATGGTTTAGCCTATCCCATAAGCCTCTCTTGCATTCCCAGTAAAATCAACCCCACACTGATGAGACCCATCAAGGTCGAAACAGCTGTCTGTGGGTGGTTTTCTGGGTATGCACCTTAACCCTGGCTGTGCTCAAAGCTGTGACCATGCAGCAAGCTTAAGCCTATAGGGAACCATGTTAAAAATGGTTATTGAGGCAAAAAGTGACACTGTGTGCTCATTTGCATGTCATTTCCCAGAATCCCTTGCTGCAGTGGAAGTGCTGTATGCTGGGTGATAATGGGGAAAGGTGGGGTTGCAGACCTGACTAAGACATGCAGATGAGCATACAGTTATATTTGCATATATATATATATATATATATATATATATATATATATATATATATATACACACACATATATATATATATATATATATATATATATATATATATATATATATATATATATATACACACATACACACAGATAGATGGATGATAAATAGATTTTTTTACTCATAGAAAAATTGAGAGAAACCCAAATTATGTTAATATTACATGTGTTGCTTGCCTATCAAGTGTTTGTGTATGGTATATTGTCATACAGGAGACAAATTATCAGAAATATTTAGAACATGGTGATATTCTCCGCATGAAAACAATATAAAAAAACACTAAATGTGACATGAGTGTGAATGGAATGTCAAGAATACCACAGTTTGTACTGTTCAGCAATCGACTGCTTATAATGACTATCCATAGGGAAAGTAAGCCTGAGAATAATCATGGAAACCCTTAATATTTTAGGAATGTATGCCAATATGTCAAACAGAACGTGCTTGTCAGTTTAATCACGTATGTCAATGTCAATGTTGCATACTGTACACAAAAATGTAATAGTCTAGCAATACATGGTAAGGTTAGCCTGATTTGTTTCTTCCTCAATTAATCTATGAGTAATAAATCTTTTTTTTATGACAAACTAAGTGTTTGATTCTTGTGAGTGCTGGGAAATGTTAATATTTTGTATGATGTCAAGGGACCCGATTACAGGGGAGGTCCCTTCCCTGTGCACCACTGGTCTTTGAAAAACAAAGGCCAGCTCATTACATTTGTAGTGCTGTCTAACAAACATTTGGACTGCTGATACAACTACAGTATATTTTTATACGCACATGTACAGTAGCGGCAGCTTTTATTTGAACACTTCCCGCACGGCAGGATGCGTGCGGGAAGCGTGGAGACGCGGCGCGTTGCGGCGCACTGTGACGTCACAGTCACGTGCGCGCCCGGCTTCCCCGGCTTCCCTGGCTTCCCCGGGCTTCCCCGACACCCCTGGAGATTAAAGTAAGGCAAGAGGGGGTGCGGGGAAGCAGAGGGGCAGAGCAGGAGCCGGGTTCGGGGTCGGGAAGGGGGGGGTAAAATGCGCGCGAAGTGGAGGGGGGGTGCGTGGAGGAAACGCGGCGGCGCGCGGTCTTGACTGGCGGCTGCCAGAGTAGATCTCGGCATTCCGCCAGCATTACATCAAATAAACGCTGCCGCTACTGTATATATTTATAGAAATTATTATAATTATATATATATATATATATATATATATATATATATATATATATATATATATATATATATAGCGATGTGTAAAATTGGTGTTCATATCTCTTTCTCATGCTGGAAGTAAACCTGGTAAGTATGCAGGATTGCCAGCAACAATCATGGAGGTTTGCCCTCAAACCCTGGTGAAGTGTCATATGTCCCAAAGGAAGTGACAACATGCTTTGTGTTCACCCTTAGTGACACAGAGGGTGTCTGTTTTTCTAGAGGTGATATAAGACACAGCACTGCCTAAAGTTAGCAGTTCAGTTCAGTTGGTGTTCTGTCTGTGTTCAGGAGAGTCATGTAGAGGTCTGCAACAGTGTTGCAGTGTCTGATGCAATAGCTGTGAGTCTGTGCAGCTCAAAGCAGAGAGACAAGCTGGTGAATCTCCCTGAGGGGAGAGGTGGAATGCAACTCCATTAGGAGAAGGAGGAACCTTCCAGATGGAGTGCAGCATAGGAATGAGCGGCTAAGCTGCTAGCTGTGAGGGGCAGCTTGCCCATACCACCATGCCAATAAAGATGCCCTGTTCAAAGACAACCCCACTGTGTGAGTGTGAAGTTACTCTCCAGTGGAAGGCACCACCAAGAAGGAGTTCCTCATCAGAACCATCTCCTTCGGACGCAGAGATCCTGATGAGGTGGAGGCGCTGCACTGGATATAGGTAGGACTCACGCACACTACCTCAGCTGCCTGTCTGGGTTGGCATTCCCCACACAACATCATGCGGGAGACTCAGGAGTCCTGTTGCCAACAGGTGCACCACCAGACACAACCATGTAATGGGGACTGGTTAGATCACAGGGGCCAATGTGAGATTGGGTGGGTCAGGCCAGGTCAGAAAATCCGTTACATATATATATATATATATATATATATATATATACATATATATATATATATATATATATATATATATTATATACACACACACACACACACACACACACACATTCCTAGATACTTTCTATTGATATAGAGATGTCATGGAACAAGAATCACATTCCTGCCCGACCCCCCTTCTGCTTGTCAGCTCCTTAAGTTCAGCTGCAGGCATTGGTTCCACATACACACACTGTGCCTGTGTAACATGCAACAATGTTGCATTTCTTGCCTCTGAGCACGTAATCAGTGAACTGCTACTGCAGCTTCTCCAGTCCTCCCAGTTAATGGACTTTCCCATGTTCTCCCCTGTCTTTTGCTGACAGTTAGTGCAGTCCCACTCAACCTTTAGTGTGACCCCTGCCCCTCACTTCCTTTTCCACCCTAGATTACAGTGAGTACAGACCTGTCTGCATCCACCCCTGGTAAGGCCTTTCTCTCTTACCATAGTCTAACCCCATAGAAGCATCCCACATAGAGAAGCACTCTCTGCCTACACTACACCTACAAGTTCCTGTGTTTTCTACTCCTGCAATAAAATTAAGAAAGACATTAAGGACTTGTCATGCTTTGGAAGGGGGAGGACATGAGTTGAGCTTACTGGAATCATTCATACATCATTCGTGACCCTGGTTCCAGGAAAGTAAGAGAGAGACCGTGTATTAGAGGTCTACTTTGAAGCTATCACTCACAGCCTTCATGCTACAAAAGTGCAGCTCTACACAGCTATACAGCAAACTGCTACAGCTTTCTGCAAAACAAGCAGCAGTTTAAACAGAACAGTGAAAAGATTATCGTGTGCCTTACAGACACTAACAGGAGCTGCTACTCCAGACTCCATTATACAGAGTGGCCTCTACAGCAGTACAAGCAAGCAGCTTACACAGCTATACAGAGCAACCTCTACACCACACAAAGGAAGCACCAAGTAGCTAAAACTGCAAACAGTCTGCAGTTTTCACAGACAACCAGTAGCTCAAACTGCACAACAGCCTTGCAACAAACAGTGCTTCTTTTACAATTCCTAATTGCCTTTTTCTCTGCCTGAGTCCACCCGCTGCTCAGCCCCACAGTGAGGAGCCAACGGACACCTGTAAGTACAGCTACCCCAACGCTGCACGCTGCAGGACACCGCTCGGCATCATCTGAGACAGACGCCCATCGCTGACAAGGTAAAAGACCGCACGCCACACGCACTGGCAAAGGCCTACACACACCTACAGCATGGCAGAACTCAGAGCCTCACCAGACATCACGCAGGAAAGCGATCTCTCAGACACAGAGACCGCTGCGCAGCTGCAACAGGCGCAGGCAGGCGCAAGGCCCAAACGGACAGTCACACTGACACAAAAGGGCCGCGAAAAATATGAGACTGACATTGAAGCGCACCGCGCTAAATTAGAGTTGGCCTGGGAAACAACCGCACTTGGGATAGGCAATGTCGCCGGCGCTGGCAATTCTGTGCAACAGCTCGAGCAGGCAACAACTCAATTAAAGATAGATCACGCACGCTACCAAAGACTGTCAGAGGCATACGTCACTTACCTGGCCAGGGCTAACACCGGTGAAAGCCTGCAAGAAAGGGACTTACAGCTCAATATTGACTTGACACGTGACAGCCGCGTGCGAACCTCTATCACGGAAGCCGAGAGTAAGAGGAAATACCTTTTGCTGGAAACCGCATCGCAGCGCTCAAGCACATCCAGGCATTCCTCAAGGTCAGCAAGATCAGCGCAATCTAACGCGTCCAGCGCAAGCACAAACGCTACCAAGGCGCGAGCCGCCGCAGAGGCCGCACGTGCCAGGGCCGAATATAGTCGCAGAGAGGCAGCCGTAAAGGCAGAAAAAGCGCGCATAGAAGAGGAGGCGCAGAATGCCACCGCTACCGCTGCCGCTGCGAATGCCGCCGCCGCTGCCAATGCCGCCGCTGCCAATGCCGCCGCCGCTGCTACTGCCGCCGCTGCCAATGCCGCCGCCGCTGCTACCACCGCCGCTGCCAATGCCGCCACGACTACCGCCGCCGCTGCCAATGCGCCTAGAAAGGCCGAATTAGACGCGGATCTAGAGGCTCTAAGCAAAGAAGAGGACGCCGCTGCTGCCATAGCCCAAGCCGAAGTCCTAGAAGCAGCCACGAGACAGGACGGCGGGGAGCTACCGTACAGACGGATAGCCTCAGAGGATACAGCCCGACGCACTGAAGACTACGTAAGGAGCCTCTTCAGTGTAAACACCAGCGCACCATCTCAACACGGATGGAGCGACTCCACAGATACCGAAGACCTGCTAGGCCCACGAGGAGAAGATGCCGTTCCTGCAATGGCACATGCTGCCTGGGATAGCCACAGCCACAACAGTGATCCACACGCCAGCGCGCACACGGATGCACCACAATGGGCTCGCCATCCAGGTACACCCACGCGGGAGAAAACAGCCCCTCACACTAGCCAGCAGCCATCACGCGTCCACGCCAAGAAAGAGGCGACCGCACAGACCGTCCCAGCAACTACCTCAGAACGGGGCAAACGCGCCGATGTCTCAGGTCTGACAGACATAGCCAAGTACATGATCCGGCGCGTCTTGGTGCACGCAGGACTCATCAGCTTTGACGACCGCCCTGAGAACTACCGGACGTGGAAGTTCACGTTCAAAGACGCAATCGACAGCTTGGACTTCTCAGCAAGGGAAGAGCTCAACCTGTTAGTCAAGTTCCTGGGGAACGTATCCAGGGAGCAAGCGCAGAGACTTCGGACGGCAATTGCGCATCAACCCCAAGTAGGTCTTGACCTAGTGTGGGAAAGGCTAGAAGAGTCCTATGGCAGCCCCGAAGCAGTCGAGGATTCACTCTTCAAAAGAATCGAGAGCTTCCCCAAGATCACAACTAAAGACTACTCGAAGTTACGAGAGCTCGGGGACCTGCTGCAAGAAATGGAGTTCGTGAGGAAAGACCATTCCTTAATAGGTCTCAACGCCCTAGACTCAGCTCGTGGAGTGAGACCCATCCTGGAGAAGCTACCCTTCAACCTCCAAGAAAAATGGATCTCACAAGGCTCCAAATACAAAAGGGAGAAGCAAGTCGTCTTCCCTCCATTCTCATTCTTCGTGAGCTTCATTCGCGAAGCGGCAAGGACAAGGAACGATCCCAGTTTCATCTTAGGTGTGCAAACCACATACAGTGCGAGCAGCCTGAAGAACGAGAGACCAGCGACGAGATATGGTAACCCCCAAACACCCATCTCGGCCCGCAGGACGGACGTGCCTCCCACGACCCAAACTACTCCCGATCAGTCGGTCGCCGGAGACAAGGAACCAAGGGACCCAAACAGGGAATGTCCCATACACAAGAAGCCACACCCACTCAACAAGTGCTTTGGGTTCAGGATGAAGTCCCTAGAGGAACGCAAGAGGTTACTTGGAGAATTCTGAGTTTTCTTCAAGTGCTGCGGTTCCACGACCCATTTAGCCAGGGACTGTAAGGAAGAGATCAAATGCACAGTGTGCGAGAGTGACAAGCACGTGACAGCGTTACACCCAGAGGCGATGACACTCCACCAACTCAAGAACCCATCCTCCATAGCGGAGCATGGCGGGGAGAAAGAAGAAGGAGAGTCAACATCCGTCACATCTCAGCGCACTGAAGTTTGCGGAAAAGAAGGTGACAAAATGTCCTGCTCCAAAATATGCCTTGTCGCAGTGCACCCCCAGGGACAACCTGAGAAGGCTATTCGGATGTACGCAATCCTCGACGACCAGAGCAACCGATCACTGGTCAGGTCAGAGTTCTTCGACATGTTTAACATACAAGATGGTGCTTCTCCTTACACTCTCAGAACGTGCGCAGGGCAAATGGAGACCACAGGGAGAAGAGTGAATGGCTACACCATATGCTCAATAGACGGCAAAGTGAACATGCCCCTTCCCACACTCATCGAGTGCAACCACATGGCCCCAAACAGGGACGAGATACCCACACCAGACGTGGCACTCCATTACCCCCACCTCAAAGGAATAGCCAACCACATCCGGCCGGTGGAACAAGACGCCAAGATCCTGCTGCTGCTCGGTAGGGACATCATGAGGGTACATAAAGTCCGTAAACAGCACAACGGACCCCACAACGCGCCATACGCCCAAAGACTCGACCTAGGATGGGTGATAGTGGGCAACTCGTGCACTAACAAAGAGCACGGGCAAGACTACGTCGATGCCCGCAGAACGGAGGTGACAGAATGTGGACACACATCTCTCTCTGAACCATGTCTTGGCCATCTCCAAGTGACCGAAGGGCCAAGTGAAGAGGAAAGACAAGGTCATACCCCTGAGACCAACAAAGACATCCTCACGCCGATGGGATGCGACAATGGCTTCGGATGCTCAGCAGTCCAGACAGCCAAGGATGATGAGTCGACTCCACCGAAGGAAGAGAGTAACCTCCCAAAGGTGACCGACAAAGGGATTGTCCTAAAAACAACAAACAATCAGACAATACTCCCGCGAGCAAGGGCACAATTAAGACGTACAGTTGTTCCTCTCCACAGAGTATCAAGCAACAGAGCAACCAATTGCCACGGCTGGCATAGCCGCAAAAGATTGCGCCCCACAGGCAAAGCCACAGTGTCAAAAGGACTGTTCGTTCAAACACGTAAAAGGGGACAGTTGCAGAGACATTTCCCAAAAGGATTTACAAGGACAAAAGAGACTGTTCTTCGTCATGTCCAGGGAGAAAACAACCTCCCGATGGCAGTCAACAAAGAAACATAAAAGCATTTCACCAAACTACGCGGAGATGTTCTCGTGCAAGAGAAATGTACCGATGAACTACGGTGCACAGCGTTCCAGACAAGGAACGATGACAAACAAACACCATCGAGGGAAGATAGAGGATTCCCGAGGTTAACTGTCAAGGAGCTCTCTAAAGACGGACTAAGCAGTCGGGTGACTCCGCTACCATTCTGTTCACCAAGGAGGCGCTTCCCAAACAATGGAGAACATGCCATCTCTAGGTTCACCTCGCACCTCTGCGGCCCACAAAGGGAACCAGAGACCAAAAACAACTTTGTGGTCTTCATCCAGAAGATATTCTTTACCGGCCACGCAAAGCCAGCACCTCTAATGGAGGAAGGCGAAGAATGTCGGTACCTCCAATCACCTGGGGCCTACCACCCTCAGGAACCCGATCAAATCCGGGTAATGTTCAACCCCAGCGCTCAGCTTCAGGGAGTCTCCCTGAACGACGCCCCCTTTATTGGATTACATTCGACAACCAGTTTTCCAGGGACAGTAATCCGCTCCCACAAGGAGCCAAAAGCCCTCTCCTTCTGCCAAACGCCAGGTGATAGAGCAACAGGCTGCCACGGCTGGTATACCTACAAGGGGATGCACTCTGTGGGTGAAACTACAGAGACAAAAGGACTGCTCTCTTACAAGACTAAAAGGAAACAGTGCCAGAGACTTTTATACAAAGACATTGTGGTGCAACCAGCAAACCTGGAGCTGTGCATCCACCCTGCATCCTTTGCCAAAGAACCTTGGCCAAGGGACCTTGATACCAGTGATACCGGCCGGTGTCACATCGCTATGTGGACATGGACTCTTGCATTGTTCGAGAATGTGATGTTATCTTTGTTATGCACTGCACATATGTTCCACATATTCCAGTTATATAGTGGTATCTCCAGATACCAGACGGGGAGTGTCATGGAACAAGAATCACATTCCTGCCCGACCCCCCTTCTGCTTGTCAGCTCCTTAAGTTCAGCTGCAGGCATTGGTTCCACATACACACACTGTGCCTGTGTAACATGCAACAATGTTGCATTTCTTGCCTCTGAGCATGTAATCAGTGAACTGCTACTGCAGCTTCTCCAGTCCTCCCAGTTAATGGACTTTACCATGTTCTCCCCTGTCTTTTGCTGACAGTTAGTGCAGTCCCACTCAACCTTTAGTGTGACCCCTGCCCCTCACTTCCTTTTCCACCCTAGATTACAGTGAGTACAGACCTGTCTGCATCCACCCCTGGTAAGGCCTTTCTCTCTTACCATAGTCTAACCCCATAGAAGCATCCCACATAGAGAAGCACTCTCTTCCTACACTACACCTACAAGTTCCTGTGTTTTCTACTCCTGCAATAAAATTAAGAAAGACATTAAGGACTTGTCATGCTTTGGAAGAGGGAGGACATGAGTTGAGCTTACTGGAATCATTCATACATCATTCGTGACCCTGGTTCCAGGAAAAGAGAGATAAAGAATAGTTTAGGAATATTAAAATCAGAAAAAAGACATATACTGAATAAAAATATAGTTTACATTAATCCATTGACGTAAATAAACACATGATGAGAATGCTACATTTAGCTCCAAATTTGCCTTAATGTGTCACCCATATATTATGGTTTATTAGTACATGTCGTATAACTATGCTGGGCCTGGCCGGGGTGACTTCCTCCTCCACCTTCCCTTGGCCATTAAGCCCTCTCCCAGGCATCAGCTCCCCCCAGTTCTTAAGTCCCCTTCCCAACATGGCCCCCCCTCCCCCCATCCATTAAGCCCGCTCTCAGCCATGAGCTCTCCCTGTGTGAGGATTGGACCTCGGGTCCGCCCCCGTGACGCATCCTGTGATGCGTTGAGTGATGCCCGCGCAGCAGTACACCTGACGGCAACCGTTGCAGTACTCCTGCCAGGACCGGGCCTAAGCTCCGCCCCTGCGCGCATTACCAGGGGTACTTGAGGGGTTAACAACATTCATTACTCCACAGCTGCGATACACTCCGCCACTGCCTATCAGTACACAGTCTACCTATGATGACTCAGTGCCTGCAGCCTTCCCATTGGCTCTCTGTTCTTTATATGCTCAGCCAGCCCTTGGGCAAATTGGCTGAGCATAAACTTTTGTTTATGTTTCTAGCTCTTGCCTCAAGCATCCTGCTGCCCTGCTGTTGCTCTTGCATTCTGCCTTGATTTCTGTTACCTTGACCCGGACCGCTGCCTTCTCTTATCTCGGCTTGTATTTGGACTCCCACCTTCTCCAACCCCAGACCACAGTGAGTATAATGATCATTCTGACCTCTTCTACTCTGACCCGGCTTTACGACCTTCAGTCTGCACTCCAGATGCGGTCACGCGGTTGTAGGTCAGTGTATACCACTATCCCCACCTCAGCCTCGCGGTCCCGTCCTGTTTGTGGTGAGCACTCGTTACACCCTGACTATTAAGTCACCTCCCCGGCATGGGCTTAAGTCCCCTCTGCAGGAAGAGGGCCCCCCGGCCAGATGCAGGGGCCTTCAGAAGGAGCCCAGGGAAGGGACTGAAGCCCGCAGAGAAAAGGCTGCCTCGAGCAGATGACAGAGCCCCAGATCATTGTGCCGGAAGGACTGAAGGCAGAAAGCATGGAGGAGAAAAGTAAGGGGAAAAAAATCTGTCCCCACCTAGGCTGCAGTACTTCCGAGAAACCACCATGTGGCGACATGGTGATAACAACTTTTTCTTTCAATTTTGGTTTTGTTTGGCTTGCCAAAGTTTGCAGTTGAGTTGTTTCTCTTAATAAAATGAAGACAGATAAGACAAGTTCGCACAGAATCAGACTTGCGCATTTTTGCGCCGTCTTTGCACTTTGTTGAAAACTTTGCATCTCCAGACAGGGGCTTTTTCAATGGGAGTTTCCATGTGATAGTCCACCGATCGGTCCTATCGTAGATTCATGAATAATCCCCTGTGGTATGAGTGCTTTGGGCTTTGGTAGATTGCACAATTGCTGTGATTTCTAATTTATGGAAATTACTATACTTTTGATATAATAAAAATGTTCAAGAGAAACGTTTGTCCATGACCTACAGTATAACTGATACACTGTATCACACAGTATATTATTTTATAAGCTTTCAGCCTGCATCTGTGACCTATTATTATGTTATCCTGCCCTTATTTGTTTGTTACTGTTTCTTTTTTTCAGTAGATAGTTCATTTGTAATAAATACTTTGTTAAGGAAGCATAGATGTATTTCAACACAAAGTTGGTGTTAAGTGGATGCAAATCAAGGCATTTCCAAGTCACTTAATGTACATGGATCATAAGAAAAAACTAGATCAAAAAAGTGATTTGTAAGGCATCTGTGAAACATGTTTAATTATGACAAAATACAGTATGATTTCCAAACATCATAAATTGTATCAGTAATTTTGGACAGATTTGTGAAGCTAATGCCTGTGTTAGGCCTCGTTTATAGCAGCGGTGTCAGTGTGACCGCGTGACGTCCCTTACGTGATGCGCACATACGAAACATGCACTGCAGGCAGGAGGCATCGGGAGGCGACAGGGATGCGTGACGGAGGCATGGCTGTGACGTCACATGAGCGGTTAGCCCTCATTGGCTGAACCGCTCACGTGATGTGGCCGTGACGCAGCCGTCGCGCAGCAAGAATAATTTCAAATGTCTTTTAACAAATCGTGCGCTTGGTCGCGCACACTGTGTGTGTGCTCATTGGACCATTAATTTGTTTTGGCGTTGCGCATGTGCGCCGCCACTATAGTTGCGGCCTTATAGAGGTAGTTCCAAATGTGAAGTGGGTATTAGGAGTGTGTGGGGGTATTAAGAGTGTGGGTGGGGAGTATTAATAGTGTGTAGAGGTGGTATTAATTGTGTATCAGGAGCATTATGAGAGTATGAGGAGTATTAAGAATGTGCTGGGAGTATGCGAGTGTGTGGGGGTATTGAGAGTCTGTGGGGGTATTTGAGAGTGTACTGGGGGTATTAAGCTTGTGCGGGTGTATTAAGCGTGTGGGGGGGGGTATTAAGAGTGTGCGGGGCTTTTAATAGTGTGAGGGTATTAAGTGTGAGGGGGGATATTAAAAGAGTGCGGAGGGTGGATATTAAGAGTGTGGAGGAGGGGATGTAAAGAATATTAGGGGGTAAGAGTGTGGGAGGTGGGGAGAGAAATAGAGAGTAGGCGCTGAAGTGAGAGAGAAGGGGGGGTGAGGGAGAAAGAGGGGGGGAGAGTGAGTTTACCGCTGAAATCGATCATAGTCGCAATACTATGTTTTATATGCATATTTTGAAAATGTTTATGGTACGTATGAAATCTAATCAGGCCCCTCAAATTAAATGAGTAAAACACCCCTGATCTATGGGCTCTGTGTATTAGTCTTCCTTGCGCCATTTTCAGCAACATCTGTGTGTGTCTGCGAAGACACGCGGGATTGATAAAGCATGTGGGAGGGGTTAGGGCAGAGTTACATTTGCACATCGGCGCAGGTCTATGTATTAAGGAATGTGCGGCTCATGCAGCTTTTATTGATGGTTTTGGTTGATGCATTGGTTTTCAAAAAAAAAAAAAATGTACCCAGCAGTGTCAACACATCTTGATACATAGAGCCCTCTGTACTAAAGCAAAAGCAGTACAGTACTGGGGCAACACATCTGCACCAAGTCTGTTAAAGAATTTTTTTTTATTGAAAGCAGTTACACTGCTTGTACCTTGGTACATATGGGACTATGGAGGTTATCTATCAATGTCTCCTGGCTGCAAAACTGGGTCAATAAGTAGCGAAAAAAATAGCACTATACAGTATTTATCCATTTTAAGAAAGGAGTTTCTTTGATAAATCTGGTGGCATTTTTGCCACAATTGTGCAGCCAAGAGACTATTATAAATTAAAGTAGAAGAAAAGGGAGCCCCACGCCCCCTGGTGACACTACTCAGTAGAATCCAAAGTAAGAAAGTTCACATGTAAGACTAAGATCTTCATTCACAATAGCTGTCCCGTGTGCATATAATATCCCTGGTAGCCACGTTAATGTACAGAGGTCTGGCTGTCTCAATAGCCTCCAGCCGGAGGTAAATCTTGTATGAGGTAAGCCAATATTTACAATGAGAAATGACTCACTGTTTTCTACGTGGGATCCAGACAGCGTCGGCGTGCTCCAACCGGTAAGTAACAAGATACAAGCAGGTGAGGCGGTGCAGCTGCCTTGTGGTAAAGATTGCAGACTGGGACTACTCAGATAAATACAACTGCTTAAATGGCACATACAGTATAGCAAAGAGTCTCTTTGATAAAGCGCGGACATCCGTGCGAAACGCGTAAGAGTGAGTCTCTTTGCTATATGTGCCATTTAAGCAGTTGTATTTATCTGAGTAGTCCCAGTCTGCATTCTTTACCACAAGGCAGCTGCACCGCCTCACCTGCTTGTATCCTATTATACATAAAAAAAAAATCTTAAACAACCCTCCAGTATGAACAGGAAAGATTAAATTAAAAAGCGTATCTCAAGGGAAGAAATATTTCAACGTGAACAAAACAGTATTTTAGAGCAACACTCCATTTTCTGTTCCAGGGATCATATATGAGAAGATTGTTAGTCAAGCATCTTATATCTGGCACGGATTTAAACAAAGAGGTTTATGCCACCTGTGATCTGTTAGATGTTTTGGTGCAAATGAAAGGAATAATCACAGCAAGACAGACACACTATTTTTTCATACACTGAATTGCAATATATATGCCGGACATCTCCTCTTACTGACCATGGCCATCTATCTCAACATTACAAACAGGTATCACATTTTAGCAAAGTACAGGACCTTGATACATTGATGCCAAGAGGCACAGAATGAAAATCCCTCTCTTTGTCATAATTTTCTCCAAAATAGTGCTGGGACTATGCAATGGTTTTTAAATAACCAAATTAATTTTTTATGTTCAGGATCCCACCTGAAAATGATTATCACCGTAACACGAATCATGCCTGTGCACACAAAACCATTGAAACCTTATATTGTTTAGGACAAAATACATAAGTGGCGCCCTTCAATAATTAATTTCCTTTCCCTAATGTCTGTATGCGCTAACAAAATTCAATACAGAAACCACTGTACTACAGCAAAGCCCTCACCTATAGGTCAGTACTGCAGATTTAAGAAATCTGGAATTGTACGATGCAGGGTAGACAAGGTACAGTTCAAGGTAGAAAACTAGCAACCAATAGCGAGTATTTCCAACGGTGCTCAAGGCTAATTCATTGCTGTATAATACACCAATATTTAATAAACATATGGGGCAGTACATGGGGTTATAACCACACATATATTACAATAGCAGAAAAAATAGAAAAAGTATGCCATAAATGCACTTTTCATCATTATTTCATTCATACACAGAAGGAAAATAACATGGCTGTTTTATGGGCTTTCTGAATACGATCTAAAGAGAGGAGGATGTGTGTGGCCTGACAATGTTTGCATATATTTTATCCCATTATGTAATACGGTGTATTCCCATTGCAAATATAAAATGCTATTTTAGCTGTTTGCAGAATGCAGGAAACTGCGCTCAAACATTTCACATTTGATTTAATTTGTTCATCTTTAGGTGTTTTATGAAAACCCAAAGTAAATCTTAGTAAATCAGGAATCTTAGGTTGATTGAAAATTCTTATTTTAAGTAGTTAACAACTGGTGTGACGTAAAGATTATTTAACATTACCTTTATTTCATATGTCGTTCCAGGGTTGAGGTTGGTTAGAAGAACTTCTAAGCTGTCTGGTTTTGTTGCTACTTGGGTATATGTTGACTGCATCCACGGACAAACTTCTCTGTAAATAACATAGTAGGCTAAAATCTTTCCATTTGGATTTTGTGGTATACTCCAGGAAAGAAGAATTCCCGCAGATCCAACTCTTTCCCCAGCTAGATATATAGGAGGTCCTGGAACTAAAAATGACAAAACATGCATTTACCTAAACTGTCACAAAATGAATTGAGAATTTTCATTGTTCATTGTCATAAGAATCGCTTGCTTGCAGTAGCTTTTTAAGTTCATAAGACAAATGGGCTGTTAACATCAGCCTTCTTCTCCCTAGTGCAGTGCTACAAAAAATGATTAAATACTTTTAGAAACGCAGGAAACATTCTTTACCAAGAATGTAAAAAATGCAACGTTCTAAAACTGTGCAGAAAAACTTCAGGTCAGTGCCAGTTTGTTTTTGATAATTATAATGCTGAATTAAACGTGTATTTTTAAATCTTTCTTAACATTTTTAAATGTAAACTAAGTCACGTCAGTAAGTTAAACATGGTGTAATAGTAATTAATCTCTCCAAGTGACAAATGTTTGAATGAAACACTGCAAGAAAGAGGTCCACATTGGGGTGCTATGTCAACGTAATGAAAGTGCAAATGAAACTTTGTTTTGACACATTGCTCAATTTTCTGTTTCCTTTTGTGTGTTTCTTACATTTGATGCAAATAGTAGAAAATACGACACAGTGTCAGGCAGACTTTTTCTGACATAAATGCAAGATAAAAATATGATGCGCAGAGATGCAGAGTTTGATACAGGTCATTATAATCTGTGCGCCAGATAATCCCTCCTATTGACACATCCCAAATCACAAACTGTCGCAAACTGACACATACAGTGCAGAACTCGAAGCACAGACCTTGATGCACTGACGCAAAGAGAAGCAACATGAAAATGGCGCTGCATACATCTTGCTCCACATGGTCTGAGATATTCTGAGCATTTATCAACAATGTTGTGCGTTAATTCCAGATATATTAAGCTTTGTGGCTCTTAACTTCACACAGTTTATGTATAAATACATGAAATCAGCACTTGCAGACTTGTGAGAAACTAAAGGAAGGACACATCCTGAAAGTGGCCTGCAGCAGCTTTATAATAACGGTGGGATATATCAAACCTTCATTTTAGACCACCATTGTAATTCATTGGCCAATTTTATGAAGTGACATTTCCTAGTTAAAATAAATCAGCCAATGACTCCACTGATAAAAGGGCATATTTCTAACTGCTGCAGGTACAAATAATGCATGGCACGCATTTGTAATGACTGAGGTGCAAATTTGTTATATAATTGTGAAAACAGAATGAACGTAAAACCTTCTAGCATGCACTTTTGGTGCAACTGAAACTTATTAGTATAGACATCTATTAATAACTTATTTGTCAAGGTACTGTATCAGCAAATTGGCCTGTTAACATTGCAGTTCTGCTAAATGCTTTATTCTAACAATGAAAATGTAGCACTCAGAAGTTTGAGCTGCAATGAAATACTGTATGTATGTAACAAATGCAAACACTTTATAATAAAAAAGCAAATGTGTGAAGTCTTACTAAAAAAAAGATACAGTTTGTGTCTATATAACAGGTTTTAAAAGTAAACGGTCCAACTGAAACAAAACAAATAACACTGGTTATATCATAATAAACTCACTGGTTTCATTAGTGACCACCGATTTGCTGACAGGTGAACTGAAGGCTGAAGCTGAAACTGAAGAAACAGTTACAGTGTACGCTGTACCCGGAGCAGAGCTGGAAACATCTGCCTGAAATGTCAAATACACACCAGTTAACTGAAATATGAAGTGTAACACACAGGAAAGCCCCACTCTATGCTATGAGGAGTTTCTAAACAGGAATTGCTAGATACTTTCCATGCTGGCATTACAGGATCCTAAAGAAGCAAAGTGCTCCAATGTTTCATTTCCACTGTGATGGATGAATTTAGATTAAAAACAAACATTGTGTGCCCATTTTCTTACAGCAGAGAATATTTTCCCACTAAAAAAAATGTAGTTTTTATCCAAGAAAAAGAGCAGAAAATCTTTGATCCTCATTGAAGAACAATGTAAAAGCAAAAGCTGGAGCAGTTAGTATAAACACCATACCTGTATATCTGCAGCCCCCCAGAGAAGCAGAAGAAAAACAACAGGAAAGGTAATCATTATTTTACTTTTCAGAAAGTGGAATTGTTCCTATGTCTTTTAGATGGCTTTACAGGGAAATGTTGCCTGCATTAATGATTTAAAGCTAAGTCTGCCTGCACAGTACACAATTAATGAGCCTGTATTACTCAACAGAACTGCCCTTCCTTTGTTAAACTATTCATGAACTCTTGGGTGACTGGCTGAAGGTTCATGATAGACTTTTAAAAAAAGTATCATAATTGTTGTTAAGGTAACAAACCCCTCTTGTTGAAATCTGCTCTCACAGATTTAGCATAGGTAATTTTGTATGCATTCTATATTAAAAGATAGAGAAGTAAGCTTCATGGTTGGTCAGCTTTGCAAAGAATGTTCCCATGAGCTCAGAGCATAAACAAAAGTTGCCCATCCACGTACTATAATGAAAAACATACCTGATACTCCCCACCTCCAAGATCTCTGACAGTAACAAAGCCATGCTGAGGAAAAAGATCCACTTGATATCTTTCCACCCATCCGTACGGTTGCCTCCAGTGCAGTGAAAAGGACTGTGATGAAATATTGAAGGCTCTAAGCCCTATAGGCTGTTCAGGCTCTTTATAAAAGACACAATTCTACATTACAAATGGATACTTTTATACAGATCTGTTATTTTGACATCGCGTATTATTAATAACTAAAATAGGTTCTTATTATTACAGAAAGTTGTAATTAATTAAGTCTGGAAAATGTACATTTCCAGACCAGCTCTTATTAAGCATACATTTTATTTGCATTTGTGAAGAGAAGTGGCACATTGGGATAATTTCTTAGTCCTAAATACACATTTCGATGCTCAAATCAACATTAGATTGCAAGCTCTTTGGGACAGACAGTTATGCTTAATGGTAGTGAGATACCTGATTATAGTTCTAATATGTAGTAGTATAAGTATTATTTAACTCATGTAATGTCAGAAAGACTTGCAGAGAGACAGATACAAACACAGAGAAAGCACAGCACAGTGTATGTATTTGCAATAGCTGCTGTAGATTTGGGGAAATTAAATATATAAATAAGAGTAGATACAAACAAAAATAAATATAAAAGAAGTTCAGTAGAAATTGTTACAATAAATACATCTCCATATTCAGACGGTAAAAAATGTTTTCAAAAGAGATATAAATAATGTAAATACTGTATTACAGAACTTTTATAAGAAACTCAATGTTATCAATAAAACATTTTAGGATTGTTTGTTTTTACAATATTTTACATAATACATTTTAGAGTGTTTTATAATAGTCTAAATAAACAAAACATTAAAAAAAATGTAAAATAAACTACGAGGGCCAGACCCCAAATATCTTAATTATATTCAAAGCATTCAGATGAATCTGCAATAAGAAAAAAGCAGCCTATGGTAGCTCAACAGGTTAGTGGCAATATACCTATAACTAAAGCCCTCTGCTTGTGTATCATTTCTATCAGTTGTACTTTAAGATACAGTATCTTTATAACCATGTTCAATATACTGTAGAATTAAAAGACATTTTTTAATCTGATAGGAAAGCAGTAAGCAATATAAGCAATCTTCCTGTTTAAAATGCTTTTAAAGGATATATCTATATTTCAACATGCATCTATATTTCTATATTTCATACATCTATATGTCAACATGGATGTGCAGTATTTCTGCCTGTCAAACACACTGTTTAAACAACTGACATTAAGATGTAAAGGTGGATATAACCATTTAAATAATTTAGATTAGCTTGGGCTATTGTTTCAGTCTAGACTCTGCCTGTAGTTACATGTTGATGCTAAGGGCAAGGGTTTCAAGCCAATGGCAGCCAACGCAGGATCGCACTGGATCCCAGAATTCCCTGATATCGAATCGCACTGGATCTCTGAATTCGCAGGATCGCGCAGGATCGCACTGGATCCCTGAATTAACCCCCCCACCCTCCCCCCATACACACACACCCCACACTAAATTGGAACTCCTCATCACACCAGAGATTTTCTACATATACGCATTCCATAAAAATCATATTTTAACAATTTTGTAGGCCATTCAAAATTCAGGAATGGATATTTTTATTTTTACAGTTGATTATGTTGGGAAAGTATGTGTTTGTCTGCAGAGTTTGTTTATAGCTGCAGTTTCTGTCTATCTAGTGTGTGTGTGTGTGTGTGTGTGTGTGTGTGTGTGTGTGTGTGTGTCTGCTGCTGCAGTGTGTGTGTGTGTGTGTGTCTGCTGCAGAGTGTTTTTGTGCTCTGCAGAGTTTGTGTGTGTGTGTGTGTGTCTGCTGCAGAGTTTGTGTGTGTGTGTGCAGCTGCAGAGTTTGTGTGTGTGTGGCTGCTGCAGTGTGTGTGTGTGTCTAGCTGCAGAGTTTGTGAGTGTCTGCTGCAGAGTGTGTGTGTCTGCTGCAGAGTGTGTGTGTCTGCTGCAGAGCTTGTGTGTGTGTCTGCTGCAGAGTTTGCGTGTAGCTGCAGAATTTATTTGTGTGTATGTAGCTGCAGAGTTTGTGTGTGTGTGTGTGTGTGTAGCTGCAGAGTTTGTGTGTGTGTGCAGTTGCAGAATTTGTGTGTGTGTAACTGCAGCGTGTGTGTGTGCAGCTGCAGAGTTTGTGTGTGTGTAACTGCAGCGTGTGTGTATGTAGTGCTGAAGTGTGTGTGGTGCTGTTGTGTTGTATGTGTGTGTAACAGCAGCAGCAACAGAGTTTGGATGTAGCTACAGAATTTGTGTGTAGCAACAGTTTGTGTTGTGTGTGTGTGCGTGTGGCTGTTGTTTGTGTGTAGAGCTATAGTGCATGTGTGTGGGAGGGGCGGCAGTGTGTGGATATAGATAGCTGCACTGTAAGTGTGTATAGAGGTGCTTTAATGTATTTACCATTTTATTTTAATAAAAAATCTATATAACTATATAAAAGTATCTATTATTTATGAAAAAATCCTACATTTAGCCTGTAATAATCCCCTCAGAACAGAGCATTACTGGCCAATAATGCCCTGGCTGGCGTCGCCTCGGGCCTTCAACTCTTCCAGCCAGGGCATTATTGGCCAGTAATGCCCTGTTCTGAGGGGATTATTACTTAAATATTTTAAAATTGTCCACAGTGATATTTCATCTCCTGCAGTGCAAAGCTTTACAATGTTAACAATATAGAAATAATTTATTAAACAATATATATATATTGCATAGATATCACTGTGGACTATTTTACAATATTCTTTATATATATATCTAGGTCTAAGACATGTGAATGTGCTCACAAGTGATATTCTTTATTGGCTATATGCTAACGGTGGAGGTTTTTTGTTGCCTTTTTCACCCACCATAACTTAAAATGTATATACATATATATTTATAGTCAAAAGGGACATGAAGCTGCCTGTGATTTCCTTCAGGAAACCTGCCCTTAATATTAGAGTCCAGTACAAGCTCTGATTACAATCTAGCGTGCTAAAGTCACAATCATAGATAATGAGCATGCTACAATATCTTGTCATCACATGCACACTGAAAAGATCCTGTGACACATACTTAACTACAGATTAGATGGTTTGTATGCTAATTACTTTTAATTGTGTGCTAAAAGAAAACTGAAACACATTTTGGCATTGGTGTGATGTTGACTCATCAAATGAAACACTACAAAATAATAACAGATTCCACATATGTTGGAAATAGTACATGTATTTGCAGTATCCCGATCGCATTGTTTACTTACTTTTTCTTAATACTTTAAATTTGAAAGAAATAGGAAGGCATTTAAGAAAATGACAACATCACTAACAAGAGAAGAGAAAAAAGTCCTGGAGCCATGTAAAATACAGCTAACAGCATCATAATTACTCGATTTGAGAAGAAGTGACATTGTGGTTATGCCATCACACAGAATCATACAATGTGTTATGACTAAGTTGGATGAAAATCCAAAGTTCCTCGCTCTCTCTACGGTTTGGCCTACAGTATGAAATCCCGATCTTAAAGTGCCATATTTAAGTGTGGTGTTATTACTGGAGTTTGAACTGAGTTTGGACTGGATTTGGAACTGTAAACTCTTCACATTCAACTCATCAGTCTACACCTTCAAAAGAATAAAAGCAACATGATTTTCAATCACCAACACAGGGTCCTCAACTCTACACTGCATTACTGCCCTTGCACTGCTATTCTGGTATCATCAACTGCCAATTCTTCCTTCACTTTCATATTCCTTCCCATGGAAAAACACTGCCTGACTTTTCTCCCTCCCCCTTCTTTCTGCAGGTGTTCGTCATCTATCGACCACTTAACTTTACATGCTCCCCTTTAACCTTTCTATCAGACTTTAAATCCTGGCTTTCCTTGTGCTCTTCTCTGGCACTACTGCCTTCCTCCTGGGTGACTTTAACTGCCACATTGATGATCCATGGGTTGCCTGGATCTTTTGCTTGCTCTCTTTAAACTTTGCCTCAGTGTATGGACTACTTCCAGTATACACACGGGTGGCCACTGTTTAGACTAGGGCTGTCAAACATACGCATTCGGCCCACAGACCAGGTACCGGAACATGAGGGGAGAGCTGGTGTGGGGGAGGGGCCTGCACGGTCTCTTTCACGCTGCTACCATACTTGACTGCAGCAGCAACTCTCGCGAGGCTTCCCGGGCCAATAAGAGTTCCCGAATAGCCTTTGTGTGGGATCCTCCTGCAGTCGGGTGCGGTAGCAGCATGGAAGAGGCAGTACACACCCCTTCTCCACACCAGCTCTCTCCTCATGCTGCCTCACCCAGTAAGAGTGTGAGCGGGGGAATATTAAGTGTGAGGGGGGGATTTTAAGTGTGAGGGGATTATTAAGTGTGAGGGGGAATTTTAAGTGTGAGGGAGGTATTAAGAGTGTGAGAGGGGAATATTAAGTGTTGGTGGAAATAAGTGTGAGGCAGGGATATAAGTGTAAGGGTAGATGTTAAGTATGAGGGGGATATTACGAGTGTCTGGGGGGTAGGTATTATGAGTGTATGGGGACTATTAGTGTAAGGGGTGAATATTAAGTGGGAGGGAATATTAAGTATGAGCTGGGAGAATATTAAGTGTTAGGGGTGGATATTAAATGTGAGGGTAGAGTATTACGTGTGAGGGTGATATTACGAGTGTGTAGGGGTTGGTATTATGTGTGAGGGGGTAATATTAAGTGTGTGGGGGGATATTAAGCATGAGAGAGGAATATTAAGTGCTTGGGAATATTAAGTGTGAAGGGATGATATTAAGTTTGAGGAGGGAATATTAAATGTGAAGGGGATATTAAGTGTAAGGGGTTTTAAGAGTTTGTGGGGTATTGTATTGTATGTCTTTATTTATATAGCTCCATTAATGTACATAGCGCTTCACAGTAGTAACAGATAATATAAATAACAGATCATGGGAATAAGTGCTTTAGACATAAAAGTAACATTAAGGAAGAGGAGTCCCTGCCCCGAGGAGCTTGCAGTCTAATTAACCGTGGGTGGGGAATAATAAGTGTGAGGCGGGATATTAAGCATGAGGGGGATATTAAGTTTGAGGGAGGGATATTAAGTTTGAGGGGGTATTAAGAGTGTTTGGGGTAGGTATTAATAGTGTGTTGGGGGTATTAAGTGTGAAGGTGGAATATATGTGTGAGGGGGGAATATTAAGTGTAAGGGGGGATATTGTGTTAGGGAGATATTGTGTGAGGTGGGATATTATAAATAAAGATATACATACATCATAATGTCTCTCAATTAATTAAAATCTGGATTAAGAATGTACTTCCTCATAAAAGCCTGTTAGTATCCTCCTACTGTTTTTTCTCTCTCACTTCTATGGCTTTGTCCCCTTTTGCGCTTGGGCCAGGTACCCAGTGGTCACTGCGGCATGTGCTGTGGCCTGTGCGCCCCAAAGCACAGCCCTCTATTGGGCAGGCCCCAGTGGTCATGTGTGTATGGGCGCGCACAGCGCTGTGACATGTACGGGGGCCGTAGCCTAAGGCTGTTTCAGCGGATATAGAATAAGCTTCTACAGGGCTGTTTTTTGGCTGGAATTCTCCATTGAAGTAATGTGGAATTTGGGCTGCAAATTACCTAAATTCGGTCACTTTGGGAAGTTATAATATAAGCCCCTTAGTGTTATACACCATGCGCTTAAAGTACTGTACATGTAACCTTATCATATCTGTCTATCTCATGTAAATCACAGATTGTACTGTATTCCCATTGTTTCCAGTTTGGGCTTTAACAATTGCTCTTGTATCAGTGCTGTACAGACCTGTTTTTCTCATGTTGTATGTCACACAGAAAACATAACAAATAACATAATAAAATAAGAAGAAACAATTTGCACAAACCTGCTACTATCTCAACATATGCAAGAACTCCTTCAACCCTTCCTCCGATCCTCTGAACTGTGACATTGTACATGGCACCAGGAGTTAAATCTGACACAGTATAGCCTGCGAGCAGGTTAGAAACATTATATTCTCTTACAAATGTGTTATTTGAGAGTAATATTCTATAATGCGTAAAGCTGCTTGTGGTTGGATCCCATGTTAAAGTTGCAGAAGAAGTATTTATGAAGTTTACAGTAAGCCCACATATTCCAGGAGGTTCTAGAAAGAAAGAAAAAAAGAAGAAAAGATGTACAAAAAGACAATATATTACATCTACTAGAACCTAAATAATGTCATGACATTTTCCCCCACAATGCTCATAATGTAACCTTTGCATGATTCTGCATGGGAACTAATCTGGGCTCTGAAATTTCTCTTCACAATTGTTTAGGGAGATTTTAGAAGACAAAGAAAAACACGGTAATATAAACTCATACAAATTTTTGATACATTACTGTAAATACATAACTGAACTGGGGTAAACGGTTAATATCTCAATATTGTTTATGAATACATTGCACCACTAACTTTCTTTATTTCAATGCAAAGGTATGTATGTAAATGTAATTAGATATCCCAATATACAGACACCCTGCTCTCTATCAATAGTCCAGACATCTCTCACCTTCCTTCTAATCACTGATCCATTAAAATGTCCTTTTTTGCATTTCAATGTTACACTGACAGCAGAGGCAGATTGGAGGTGAAATGTGGCCGGGGCAATGCACTACCTGTCGCCCCTAATTCTGTGACGGTGCATTGTCATGGCAACGTCGATGGGGGTGGGCCGATCTGGAAAAGGTAAGTCTGACAGAGGTCCCGCTCTCACCCCCTGGCAATCAGTTTCATTGTTGTGGAGAAGAGCGCGGGGCCTCAGTAACTGCGATGCACTGGCCCACAGCACCACACCCGCAGGCAGGCTGTGGGATGGCGTTGCGGGTTTGCTTCGTGCCAGTGCTGTGGGTGTGCTATGGGCGTGCTATGGCAAGCCTGAATGCCCAGTACTGTTTCCATCACACTAATTAACATCTATATATCAACTCTTACTATATGAGCTTTAAATAAATATGCCATGCTATGTCAGTAACAATTTGCCTGGACGTGGTCCTGAAAGCTTGCACTCTTTATAAACAATAGTTGGCCGTTTAAGGTATCACTGTTTCATTAGAAAAGCCTTTTTTTCTGTCTGGTTATAAAATAATATTTATGACCAACAATATAGTAATTAATACCTTCTATTAATATTTGTAACACGATTAATAATATCATATATTTCATGTTTTCCACACTCGACGACCTACGGAGGGATGAGATCTATAGAAACCAGAGGTGTGTGCAAAACAGTCCAAAACACTAGCAACATTTTAAGCGTTTCTATCCCAAATTTAATTCCCTGCAAATCATGTTACCAAGTCTGAAATGGCAAAAAATTTCACCAAGTTAGTAAGAGTTCCCCGAAATATCGCCAGTGAGCGAAACAAAGTGTGTGTGTCCTGCTTATAGTCTCAGCATTAAGCGAATCTAGTGATTTTTGAGAATTTCACAAGTGAATCTAGAGATTTTAGAGAATTTAGAAAATTAGCATATAAAAAAATAGCAATGCACATTGACTTAATGATTTAGGCTATGGCCTCATTGCGTGCGACGGTGTGCCTGGAGGCGCTCGTTCCCTGCATCCGAGGACTTCAGATCACTCATGATTGGGAGGTGTGGTGGGGGCACGGTGGGGTGCGGCCATGACATGGCAAATGCTTGGCCACCGCGCCAAAGACAAAAATCTTGTGCAGGCACGTGGCGGCAGTGACTGGGGCCGGCCTCTTAGACGGCCGTATCTTGTTTGTGCCGTGCACGCCATAGCGCACGCGGCCACAAGGCCTTATAAATCACTTGCCAACTGACGCAAACACAGCTTGCGCATTGGTTTACTAAAGCTTCACACATTTCTGACAGAAACATGTACATACGTATGCAGCAATGTTGGTTTTCAGAAATACTTCATTCACTTACTTGTAGTTACTATTTTCTCTATGGGGACACTGCGATCTACCCCTCTTATTGTCTGAACTTGAAATCGGTACTCCACCCCAGGTGTAAGGTTTTTCACTATTGCTCCATTAGTAGTTGCTGTTATCTTGAACAGTGTTCCTCTATTGGTAGGTTGGTAGGTTAGCTGTCAAAACATTTTGAGGAAGATACACTTTATGAATACTAAACCAAATGCCACAGGCATAAATGTTTCTGAAAACACACATTTCATGTAAAAGATGGGCTTTATGGCAGTAATCCCAAGGACTGGTCTAACCAACAGAAAATACATTCATGTAGACTCATAACTTTCTGAGCACTGTGTGACATATAATAATAATAATAATAATAATAACTTTATTTCCTATAGCACTTTTCTCCCAATGGGACTCAAAGCGCTTCACAATTACAGTACTGTGCATGGTACGCAGCACACAGTATTTTTACAGATACAGTCCCTTCCCAGATAAGCTTACAATCTATACCTGAGGCATAGGGAGATAAAGTGACATACCCAAGGTCACAGGAAACGGACACTGGGAATTGAATCAGGTACAACACACATCTAGAGTGAGGTATTTTTTGGAATTCTTTGACCTCTGAGACATAGGGTTCTCTATTCAATTGATTCCGTGCGCTGAAGTATATTCTCTTTTCATCTATACTTTATACACATATGGGAATTGAAGACTCCCTTTTAATATACATCAGCAACAGGCATCATTCCTTTTATTGAAAAAGGTGAACAAAAGAAAAGTGCGCAACAACAATCTATATATAAATAACGTGATAAGTGTGATCAATTAAAAAGGTGACCTTGTGTATAATTTGAAAAGTATGGAGCGTCTGCAGCTGTGACACCAGGGATGGCTCTGGTCCCCCCTATATGCACACAAAAAAACAAGAAACACAGCGCTTCTCATATGGGAATTGAAGACTCCCTTTTAATATACATCAGCAACAGGCATCATTCCTTTTATATAGTGAAAACAAAAAACATTACTACCATTGTTGCAAGCTCATTTAGCGCCATATTTTTTCCTTTCAATCTATACCTGAGGCACAGGGAGATAAAGTGACTTACCCAAGGTCACAGGAAACGGACACTGGGAATTGAATCAGGTTCCCCTTATATACAGTCAGTATTTTTACTCAATGAGCCGCTCCTCCCAGGAGAAGTTTCATTTAATTAATGTATTACATTAAATATAATTGTAGCAAGGTACTGCAGCTATAGGTCCTGGATCCTTATTTTGTTGAAGGAGAAAAATTAGCATATAGCTGAATGAATGAAAGACAGGTAAAGTACGTCTGTAACCCCAAAATTTGCAGCCTCGTTGCTTAAGGAATACAGATATAGGGGCCTGTACTATAAGCCTCGATAAGCCACTTATCAAAGCCTTTTCGCCAAAAAGGCCTACTGCTATTCAGTAAGCCTCGATAAGCCTTTTTCTGCATTTTTTTTTCTAAATAAAAAAAAAATCTCCAGTTGTACCGCGATAAGCCACTTATCTGCAGTTTCTCACATTCGTGCAATCGTAGTAGCCTCGAGTAGGTTATCAGGGCTAATTGAGGCTCTAGAATGGCGATTTCCTCTTAAAATCCTCCCGCTAGGAAACGTTGGCGTGAAGGTCGGGAGAACCTGCCGATAAGGCGGCGAAAGAGGACTTAGAAAACAAAATGCATTTTTTTTCTGCATCAGATACATGCCGGGAGTCTCCGGAGCTGATACACATTAATATCAGCACATGAATCCCATGCAATAAAAATGCATTTACAGGCATCTTCATTACCTTAGCGGCTAACCACGAAGGCAATAAAAGGGTTAACTACCAGTGCCATATTTATTGTGGGTAGCGGGGGTGGGTGAAGGTGATATTTGACCCTTGGTGGGTGTTTAGGCCTTGCGGGGGGTTGCGGGAGGAGTTAACCCCATTCATTACCTTAGCAGTTAATACCGCTAAGGTAATGAAGGGGTTAACCTGTGACAGGGTTGCTTGCAATATTGTGGAAGTTAAATGCATGTTTGCTTTCTGGCATCAAGTGCACCACTTTTCTTTCTTTCTGTTTCTGTCTTTTTTTTGCTGGGCCCAGCGATCTCTTTTTGTTTCCTTTATCTGAAACTTTACTAACCTTTAATGTGGTGTCCTGAGGTCAGCCAGTATAATGCAGGTATAGTTAATGTTAAACACAGTTTGATGTTACACAGCCATGGGCAGTCTCTGTTAAAAAGGAAAAGGGTGTTTCCTTCCTGCATACCATCCAGGGTGGATTATACCATGGTATGGAGGGGGGGATATTAAAGTAAGTGATACTGAATGTCATTTATTTTGCAGAGTACAGACATGCATGGGATGTTTGTAGAAGGTACTGTTTTTGGGGCTTGCTATAGAAAATTGTATGTTGTGTGAAGTGTATTATGTTTGCTAATTGTGTAAGTTTTGGGAGACAACTCCCCTGTGTGGTTTACGTTATTTGGTTTTGTCCTAATTAATCAGTAATAAAAGGGAGGGGGTTTCTTTTCCTGGGGTCTTCTGCACTTCTTGTTGCTGCTATGTGATAGGAGGTTGTCCCTGCTGCACGCCTTGTTGTTGCTATTTGATATGAGGATATCTGTGGAACTTCAGTGAAAGGATGCAGATATTGCTGGCTACTCTGTGGCTGGAGACATCACGCTGGGAGAACTGGTTGTTGTACACCTGAATGTGGAATACCCAATAAAAAGGTCAAGAGAACAGCAAAAGCCTCTTTCATTCTTCCCAGGGTCTGATGCTGCTGCTTCTTTAAATAAAGGCTGGGACGCAACCTTTCACATAACCCCACCCGCTACCACACGGTAGACCTAAACATCCATGCTTGGGTCTACTACCCCCCTTCACCCAATCCCTCTACCCACAATAAACACAAATACACACAAGAGAACATGAAAAAATACAATCTAATGGCCCCTAACCTCTTAATCACCTTAGTGATTAATAACCACAATAGTAATTAAGGGGTTTACCCACCTTCCCCCACTACCCACCCGGGAGGCCTAACCACCCACAAAAGGGCCGCTATACCCACCCTCTACCCATTGATTGGCACCGTTGTATATCATACCCATGATAAGCCACTATAGCAGTCAATGGCCAGCCTATTAATACAATCAAGCACAACAATCAAAGAAATAAACAAGCACCTAAACGCCAAAACAATAATAGAACTAAAAAGCCTCAACTTCACATCAATAAAATTATTCTAACACCAAAACCGCCATAGAATACAAATTGTAGTATACCAAAATAATAGAATACAATTAAAGAAACACCTAACAACAAAACAAATCAAGAAATAAAACTGCTAGCCAATCTACAAATGTACTAAAAAAACAGCTATCAAATTCCAAACAATTTAATCAAAACAATAAACAGAAATAGAAAAAATACCAATCATTACAAAACAAGCATTTGCCAAAAAAAAAAAGCAGTGCCTGTCACTGTATTTATCTGTACCGGGGCACAGATTAATACATTGGCAGTCAATGGGCAATGAAAAACATAAAAATAAATAAATACAATCCAAAAACTTGAAAAAAGACATTTACATGCATTCAATATTTTACTTACCTTTAGAAGTCTTCACCCTCCGAATCCCGGCGTTTCATGAAGCTCTCGACCCGCGACGTCATCACCCGCAATCCGTCTTCATCCTCCTTGAAAAACAGCATCAGGTACAAAAATCTTCTTTCTTCTATCTTCTATCTTCTTCTGTCATTGTTTTCTTCTTTTCTTTAATCTTCTATCTACTTTCTTTCAATCCAAAACCCCATGTTAAATCCACAATGGATGTTGTCCCGTTGTCTTCTTGAGCTAAAATGAGACGGAACAGGCCTTATATAGGGCCTGTGACGTCACATTTTATGGTCAGATAGTGCAGCTCCAATCCGATTGAACGCGGTATCAAGTGCCTTCCTCTTTTTTTTTTTTAAGGATGTTACTTCATCTCCAAGGGAGTTACTTCACATCCTTAAAACCACATGGCTATATCACATGGTATTACAGCCAATGGGATTGAAGACAATCCCATTGGTTGCTGTACCATGTGATATGTTACATTAGTTTAAAAGATGTGACATCCTTTTTAAGGGGTTAGGGGCCAATAGATTGTATTTTTTCATGTATTCTTGCTGGCAACGGAGGGCATGTACCTGGAGTATGCTGACGAGGATGCCCTGATGATTGCAGGGGTAAGTAGAAAGTTTTATTTAATTTATTTATGCTGGCTGGCTAATGTTAGATTTTGAATTGGCAAATGAGTCGTTATCCATATGTGCATAATAGTTATATTGCCCATTACTGTACTGTATGTGTTGGGGTGAAGGGGGGGGGTTGGGGTAGAGGAGGTGGGTAGTAGGGTTGTTGTGTGTATTTTTGTTTATTGTGGGTACAGGGATTGGGTGAAGGGGATAGTAGCCCCAAGGATGGATGTTTAGGCTTACCGTGTGGTAGAGGGAGGCTTTAACCCCTTCATTACTATAGCAGTTTTAACTGCAAAGGTAATGAATGGTTAGCTCCACCCGCAAACCCCCCCCCCCCCCACGCAAGGCCTAAACACCCACCAGGGGCCAAATACCACCTTCTCCCACCCTCGCTACCTACAATAAACATGGCACTTGTAGTTAACCCCTTCATTGCTTTAACGGTAAGCCACTAAGGTAATGAAGTTGCCTCTCTCGCCGCCTTCTCAGCAGGTTCTCCCCAGCTTCACACCAACTTTTCCTGGCGTGAGGATTTTGGGAGAAATTCGCCATTTTAGATCCGCGATTAGCCTCGATAAACTAATCGAGGTTACTAGAATTGCATACGTTTCAGAACCTGGCGATAAATGGTTTATCGCTGCTCTGTTTTAGATGGCTGGAAAAAAAATCGGATTCATGCAGAATAGCAGTAGACATTTTGGCCGAAAAGGCCTCGATAAGTGGCTTATCGGGATTTATAGAATAGGCCCCAATGTGTTTGATTGTGCCACTCGCGTAGTCACAAGTGCGGTCACTCTAAGCATGGATGTATCCTAAGTCTTGCTACATCTGTAGCTCAATGGTAATGTCACTGCCTTGTCATTGTCTTTGAACCTAGGTTGAATCCCTTTGTCAGCTCTCTTCTGCAAATCACTCCCTGTTCCTCAAGCTTAGATTGTATGTTCTTCTGGGCAAGGGTTCACTGTGCCTGAACATTTTCTATGTACAGTGACCTATACATTGTCAGTGCTTTATAAGAACATACAAATATTATATTATTATTAGACAAATATTATTATAGTCTAATATGTTTCCCTCAGTGGTATTGTTGCAGCAAATATGGTTCCTGATCATGAGTCTGTATATAGCAGTTTAGACTCCAGAAATGCATTTATGTTCCTGGTTAGGAGGGTCAGGCATTCCTTCTCCTTGGAGACTGCTATTTGCTTCCACTATTCATCCTCCTTGCCAGCTTACTGCATGAGATAAGAAGGCTGTAAGGTGAAAAGGCCAACAGCATCAAAGGCTCATTGATCAGTTTTATGGATTCACACAATTTTAAATCCATTTCAGACTTACTTGATTTATCATGTTGATTGTTTAGGTTGTGTTGCTTCACTCCAAAAAATGAGTACTTGCTTTTTAAAGTTGCAATTTCATCTACTGTATATTCTATATAAACATATTAATGTTATGATATGCTTAGCTATTTCAACGTGGGATTTCCTTGGTCACCACTGACTTTTGGAGCCATGTCCCACGGTAACAAGAGGTAGGCTTTATTTATAATAATATAAGATTGGACCGATACAGATGGGATTTCACATTTAGATTAAAATATCAACTCCAGGTATATAGCCAATTCTAGGTACATTGTAGAGTAAATTACATCATGGCCCAGATTTACTAAGAGGTGCTGAATCACAAGACACCATACAGCCCAATCATCTGCCGTAGTCAAATACTTGTGTTGTAAGGTGTCTTATGGTGCAATAAAGAGTCTTATATGGGACCATATTTACTAAATTAAGCCTAATACAGTATATGATAATTAGAGATCTATGGCCCAGATCCACAAAATGGTGCTAAGCTTTAGCACATCTTTATTTCCATTTATTTGAATGGGAGAAAAGGCGTTCTAAAGCTTAGCACCCTTTTGTGGATCTGGGTCTAAGTACAGTAGGTAGCAGGAGTCAGAAATATGACAGCATTCATATTCAGGCTGCCAGTGATTCCACAACCAAAAGGAAGTATCCTGTTAATGTGCCCACCTATATGGTATGGCTCATCCTTTTCTCTTTAGGTTATTCTGATACAGTGTCAGCTACTAAACCACTGATCAGGAAGACGCTGAGTATGTTACTGCTGATTGAAATCACTGTAGGTCGTGGGGACATTTGTGTTTGTAGGTCCAGACACTGTAATATTTAGGTATCCCAAATTCTAATCCAATTTAAGCAATTTACTAGCAATGCTGGAAACACAGTTCAGCTCACTTTACAAGTAGATAGACAGTAGCTTTAATTTATGTCTATCATTAAGTATCATTTTTTCCTAGTAAAGAATGTGAGGAATTGAGGAATATAACATTTGGCATATTAAAATTATTCAAATGGTGAAATCTTATATGTGACTAATGTTTTAACCAGGATGTATATGTTAGGAGTGGGTGGGAGGTTACACCGTTCCTTGAAATCTGGATATATTGAACGGTATAAATGAGTAAGTATAAATTGATTTAAAAATGATGGAACTCAAGGAATCAAAAGAAGAAATCATGCAGTTGGAAGCTTTAAAACATAAAATACTTTAACAAATATTCTCCTGAGAATTCTTATGTTTAATTAATTAATAACATTATTAGACCGTAAGTAATTTGGGCCACAGACACTTTTCTCTCAATGTTACATTTATGTCTTGATACACTTATCTCGTCTACTGTACATTCTATTCCTTGAATTATTACTGTTTGGAACAAAATCATAACGCACATAAAAATAAATGATACATATATACAGATGTAGCAGGACTTACTGTCTCTAGAGTCGCGGCTGAAAAAGCAAAAAGCTGCGCAACAACGACTAAGGGGTCTATGCAGTAAGCAGCGAAAAAATGCATTAGCCAGTTTTGCAATTAGCCATGTTTTTGGCGTGTTAAACTCGCTGTATGCTGTAAGGGCCGAATCCCTGGCGAATGAATGCGCCACCACCATTTGATAAAATGGCTTGTAACCGGTGGCGAGACGGCTGCCTGGCGAGAAGCTGCCGAGAAGCTGTCCCCTGCCGAGATCTGTCTGCAGCAGAGAGAGATCCGCCGCTCTCTCTGCGTAAAGTTCGGCATATTAAAAATTATTTTATAAACCATTTATATTCATAGTGTACATGTGCAGGGGGTCTCCGGAGCTGAACCGCGTTGGTTTCAGGTCCGGGGACTCCCTGCTTCCCGAGATACAGGTCCCTTTATGAGGTGCCGGTATTCCTCTGCATTTAAAGGTCCCGATCACGTGACCGCGGAATGTAAACAAAGCAGAGGGATACCGGCACCCCATAAAGGGGCCTGTATCTCGGGAAGCAGGGGGTCCCCGAACCTAAAACCAAAGCGGTTCAGCTCCGGAGACCCTCTGCACATCTACACTATGAATAAAACACACATATCAATAAACACTCATTCCTTACCTTTGCGGCTATCTGCTATGGTAACGAAGCAGCATGAATATATTTTTACTAATACTGTACAGTGAGCAGGGGGTCCCCTGAGCTGAACCGCATTGCTTTGTGGACCAGGGACCCCCTGCTTTGCGAGTTACAGGCCCCGGTATGTGTGATCGGGTGGGCAGTGTTGCCGCCATGTTTATAGCGTCCCATACGCTACGTGCCCGCAATAAATATGGCGTCGACACTGTAACCGATGCCCCAAACTGGGGCCTGTAACTCGGGAAGCAGGGGGTCTCTGAGCCACAAATCAATGCGGTTCAGCTCAGGGGACCCCCTGCTCCCGCACAATATTTTTAAAATACATTAATGCTGCTTCATTACCATAGCGGATAGCCGCTAATGCAATGAAGGGGTTAACGCATAATAGTATGTTTATTGGGGACAATTGCCCCCAATAAACATTGCAATACACAACATACAATACAGTAATGGCCAACATTACTATTATCCACAAATGGATAATAGTGCAGTTGTCCATTTAAAATACATACAGAACAATAAATATATTAAATACATATAGCACTCACCCATGTCCGGCTGCCACGATGAAGGCCATCCTCATCTTCATCCTGCTAATGCCCCATCCGCTTCTGCAAAACAGACACAAGAATAAAAACATCCAATGTAATGTCCCCTAACCCCTTAATCACAGTAGCGGTTATTAACCGCTACAGTCATCAAGGGGTTAACCCACCATCACCCACATACCCTCCCCCACTACACCCCCACCCCGTGAGGCCTAACCACCCTCACTCACTACCCACAAGGGAGGCCTACCACATACCCTTGGGGCCAATACCCCCTCCCCCCACCCCAACACATACAGTACAATAATGTGCCAAATAACTATTATCCAGATAGGGATAATACATTATTTGACCATTATTTAACACATTAACTAGCATAGTAAAATAAAGAAAATTCTACTGACCTCATCAATAAGAAGGCCCCATCGCCAGCATCATCCTTGTGGTCCGTTGCCAAAAGAATACATAGCCAATACATTGCAATGACATTCACATATCAATGAACCCCTTAATCACCATCTCGGATACTAACTGCAAAGGTAATTAAGGGGTTAAGCCATCCTGGCCACATACCACCCTTCACACCTTCCTTTGTACAGTGGCTTCATCATGAACAAAAAAAATAAAAATAAAAGAAACAAAAAAAAAATTTAAAAAAATAATATATATATATATATATATATATATATATATATATATATATATATATATATATATATATATATATATTATTTTTTTTAATTTTTTTTTTGTTTCTTTTATTTTTATTTTATTTGTTCATGATGAAGCCACTGTATATATATACACATACACACACATGATGAACCAATATACAAATACAGTAAATGTGTCAGGGTTAACAAAAACAGGCTCCAATAAAAATACCACTTATCCATAACATCCTCAATGAAATACAATGCAATTTCCTAAACAAATCAAATGTAATCATCCAATCTAAAGCATCAAATGCCAATCCAAAGCCTCAAATGCCACTTAAAACATTGCATTTACATTGTATACATGCTGCATAAAATGTAAGCTACATGTAGACGCTGCAAATCATTGTATGTCTAGAGAGATATATACATACAGGGTAAGAAATGATAGTGTTTTAAAAGCTTGCTTTGCACTATTTTAAATGATTGTGGCTATGCAGCCATGCATAGATGTGTGTTCAATGTATTATATAATTAGATAGATGTAATTTTTGGGCTTCTATGCTGTACTTTAGTTCAAGGTTAGGCTTGCTTTTGTATATTGTAATTTTTGGTGTCCTATTTTGTATGATGGTAACTTGTTCTCTTTGACGGTTGCTATAGTTAATTGTGTAATTGGTATGGATGCTATTTTAATTGTTTTGGGATGTAATTAATGTATGCTAATTGATTGATGGTAACTTTTTTGGATTGCATTGTACAGTTCTTTTGATGTAATGCTATTTTATTTGGAATATTGTATTGTTAACATTGATTTGCAGCGTCTACATGTAGCTTACATTTTATGCAGCATGTATACAATGTAAATGCAATGTTTTAAGTGGCATTTGAAGCTTTGGATTGGCATTTGATGCTTTAGATTGGATGATTACATTTGATTTGTTTAGGAAATTGCATTGTATTTTCATTGAGGATGTTATGGATAAGTGGTATTTTTATTGGAGCATGTTTTTGTTAACCCTGACACATTTATTTGTATATTGGTTCATCATGTGTGTGTGTGTATATATATACAGTGTTCGACAAACCTATACATTTGCTCGCCCCGGGCGAGTGGATTTAACCCCCGGGCGAGTAAATATTGGCCCAAGCAGCACACGTTTGGTACTAGGTGGCGAGTAGATTTTTTTGTGTGGCGAGTAGATTTTTTGGTGATTTGTCAACCACTGTATATATATATATATTTATTTTTTTATTTTATATAAATATATATATATATATATATATATAAGTAATACGATACCGTATGAGCGAATATCAGAGGCAGCACTCCACAAGGTTGTCAAAAAAGTATTGTATTCAGTGAGACATAAAATTGGTTTTTATGTCTCACTGAATACAATACTTTTTTGACAACCTTGTGGAGTGCTGCCTCTGATATTCGCTCATACGGTATCGTATTACTTATTTGATTCATATAGGATTTGCACCCACCCTTATCTACCTGACGGAGTGCCTTGTTCAATCTATTCACTATATATATATATATATATATATATTATATATATATACATATATATATATATATATATATATATATATATATATATATATATATAATATATATATATATTTTTTTTTGTTTCTTTTATTTTTATTTATTTTTTCATGATGAAGCCACTGTACAAAGGAATGTGTGAAGGGTGGGTATGTGGCCAGGATGGCTTAACCCCTTAATTACCTTTGCGGTTAGTATCCGAGAAGGTGATTAAGGGGTTCATTGATATGTGAATGTCATTGCAATGTATTGGCTATGTATTCTTTTGGCAACGGACAACAAGGATGATGCTGGCGACGGGGCCTTCTTATTGATGAAGTCAGTAGAATTTTCTTTATTTTACTATGCTAGTTAATGTGTTAAATAATGGCCAAATAATGTATTATCCCTATCTGGATAATAGTTATTTTGCACATTATTGTACTGTATGTGTTGGGGTGGGGGAGGGGGGTATTGGCCCCAAGGGTATGTGGTAGGCCTCCCTTGAGGGTAGTGGGTGAGGGTGGTTAGGTCTCACGGGGTGGGGGAGGGTATGTGGGTGATGGTGGGTTAACCCCTTAATGACTGTAGTGGTTATTAACCGCTACGGTGATTAAGGGGTTAGGGGACATTACATTGGAAGTTTTTATTCTTGTGTCTGTTTTGCAGAAGAGGATGGGGCATGGGCAGGATGAAGATGAGGATGGCCTTCATCGTGGCAGCCGGACATGGGTGAGTGCTATATGTATTTAATGTATTTATTGTTCTGTATGTATTTTAAATGGACACATGCACTATTATCCATTTGTGGATAATAGTCATTGTGCCCATTACTATACTGTATGTTAGGGGGGTATAGGTGTTGTTGGTGTAATATATATATATATATATATATATATATATATATATATATATATATATAAATGAAAAAAGAAAAAAGGAACCCGTATGGGAGCACTCAGGTATGCAGAATAACAAATAGGCATTTTATTAATTGACACAGTGCAAAAAATGGAAAACAGTACAGGATTAAAAACACTTAATAAAGGCTAGGACCCCTGTCACGGGTACTACCCATGGAAACACTTATGCAAGGCTAGGGAATAACTCAATAGTATCAGCCCTAATAACATGAGAATGGATAGTGACTCAAAAGACACATGAATAGACCAGGTGAGTCATAACAGGTTAATGGGTTCACAGGCACCTATACAATGCACAGGATAATACGTTCTAAGCAACAATGAAGTGACAGGTCAAAATATAAATGACAATCTCAAGCCATCATAAATCCACTGCAGCATGCAGGCATTTAAACCAATACCGACAGCACAAATAAATCACTGAGGGAAAAAGGTAACGTGATGAGAGAAAGTCACTTTGTGTTTAGAACAAATGAGTATGTAAGTAGCATGTATGGGAAACAGCCTAGTGATGAACTCCTAATAGATAACCCTGTGTGTATTGTCTGAGTCTAGGATGGAAATAGAGTGTCACAGTCCAAAAGATTAGATTGCAGCAGTGTAGAGTAGCATAGTTACGTGGACATCTGTCAGGGGTCCTGCCTAGCACCCCCACTCCGACGCGTTTCGTCCAGAGACTAAAGCTTGGAGTGGTGAGGGAGCTAGGGCAGAGAACTGTTTATATAGGCTTGAATTTCGCGCCAAAAAGAGAACAGCAGCGGCAGCTGCAAATGTGTAATTTAATTTCATGCGGCAAAACATTTCCGCGTGTCAGTATGGCACGCATATCAGTGCGATGAGTCATGGCTTGGTCTGTATGTGTGATCCACGCATGCGCGGCAAATAAACCCAGCCTGCTGTATCAGAGTCCATTACGCGCGATGCTATGTGTTGCGCATGCGCAGCGTGTCACCTCTCCCTGCTATTGCGTGTCAGCTTGAGCCGCTAATCGCGCATGCGCGATAGACACTTATACACTGCCTGTGCGTGTCGGCATGAAACGCAGACAACTGTGTCGGTAAGTGGGAGTGCCCTTAATGTTGTATGAACAGCAATTGCAGGAAAACACTATAAAGACAGGCGAGAGAGGGCCAGAGTACCAGTTAGTCCCATAGGACATAATACATGTGCCATGCATAGAGCGCTATACAAAAGCACTGTGGCAACAAAAGGAAGTAAGATTGCACATAAATTCAATTGACCCTGAGTATCAGGTTATTAACAGGATGGAGGTGCTGCTTCCAGCTTGATGACAATACTGTTAATACACAGACTCTGTACCATTGCTATAGAACATCAGAAGCATTCCATGGGGTCATGTTACAGTATACTTAATGCCCTAAGTCATAGAGCCAACAGTTTTTAAGTATGTAGACAAGTCGGAAATGGGTAAGAAGAATATATCTCAGATATATTGTCACAGACGGATTCAGGAACACAGAGTCCAAAATTTAGCATTTGAATCTATAAAGTCCAAAGCTCATCCCAGAGGACCAGAGATGTGTGAGTGGTAATTCCTCCAAAAGAGGCAAAGGTTAATGAGTCATGGCATCCATGTTGTATATCAAATAAAGAGATGAGTTCCTTCCATAATGGGATGTTTGATTTATTGCATCTCGATGATTCGTGTACCCATAATTCTTGTTTACAGAGGGCAGGAGCGTCAGTTCCAGGTTGAACCTAGATCGTTGGTTCATGGAATGCTTATTTTCTGGATTTTCCAACTCCTAAGGTCGATGTAATTCCTGGTCAAGAAATTCTCAACAATGAACCACCCAAGTGCCTTTCCGCCGCTTACTGCATGATGCCCTAATCCTGCTTCTCTTTTTGTGAATTATTAAATCCCATACTATTTCACAAATGTATGTATTACTCAAAATATACAGTATCTCAATCTTATGTGTGCTTGCAGAGATCTTCCATCAGATGATTACATGATAGTATTGTGATAGGATTTAAAATTTATTAACAAACCAAATGGAGCAGGAATAACTACTATTGAATTTGCATTTCTACTAAAACAAGATACATGTAACCCGCATTGGGCCCTTTTTTTGTAAGCTCCAATAAAGCGGATACTGTGGTATCGCATGGAAAGCCCCGTCGACTTCAGTGAGACTTTCCGTGCGACACCGCGGGATCGGTGACTCGCAGCTTACTGAATAAGGGTTCTTTTGAGGGGCTGTGGTGACTCGCAGCTACTGAATAAGGGTTCTTGTGAGGGGCTGTGGATACTCGCGGCTACTGAATAAGGGTTCTTGTGAGGGGCTGTGGTGACTCGCAGCTTACTGAATACGGGTTCTTGTGAGCGGCTGTGGTGACTCGCAGCTACTGAATAAGGGTTCTTGTGAGGGGCTGTGGTGACTCGCAGCTACTGAATAAGGGTTCTTGTGAGGGGCTGTGGTGACTCGCAGCTACTGAATACGGGTTCTTGTGAGGGGCTGTGGTGACTCGCAGCTACTGAATAAGGGTTCTTGTGAGGGGCTGTGGTGACTCGGAGCTACTGAATACGGGTTCTTGTGAGGGGCTGTGGTGACTCGCAGCTACTGAATAAGGGTTCTTGTGAGGGGCTGTGGTGACCCGCAGCTTACTGAATAAGGGTTCTTGTGAGGGGCTGTGGTGACTCGCAGATTACTGAATAAGGGTTCTTGTGAGGGGCTGTGGTGACTCGCAGCTTCTGAATAAGGGTTCTTATGAGGGGCTGTGGTGACTCGGAGCTTACTGAATACGGGTTCTTGTGAGGGGCTGTGGTGACTCGCAGCTACTGAATAAGGGTTCTTGTGAGGGGCTGTGGTGACTCGCAGCTACTGAATAAGGGTTCTTGTGAGGGGCTGTGGTGACTCACAGCTACTGAATAAGGGTTCTTGTGAGGGGCTGCGGTGACACGCAGCTTACTGAATAAGGGTTCTTGTGAGGGGCTGTGGTGACCCGCAGCTTACTGAATACGGGTTCTTGTGAGGGGCTGTGGTGACTCGCAGCTACTGAATAAGGGATCTTGTGAAGGGCTGTGGAGACTCGGAGCTACTGAATAAGGGTTCTTGTGAGGGGCTGTGGTGACTCGCAGCTACTGAATAAGGGTTCTTGTGAGGGGCTGTGGTGACTCGCAGCTACTGAATACGGGTTCTTGTGAGGGGCTGTGGTGACTCGCAGCTACTGAATAAGGGTTCCTGTGAGGAGCTGTGGTGACTCGCAGCTACTGAATACGGGTTCTTGTGAGGGGCTGTGGTGACTCGCAGCTAATGAATAAGGGTTCTTGTGAGGGGCTCTGGTGACTCGCAGCTACTGAATAAGGGATCTTGTGAGGGGCTGTGGTGACTCGCAGCTTACTGAATAAGGGTTCTTGTGAGGGGCTGTGGTGACTCGCAGCTTACTGAATAAGGGTTCTTGTGAGGGGCTTTGGTGACTCGCAGCTACTGAATAAGGGTTCTTGTGAGGGGCTGTGGTGACTCACAGCTACTGAATAAGGGATCTTGTGAGGGGCTGTGGTAACTCGCAGCTTACTGAATAAGGGTTCTTGTGAGGGGCTGTGGTGACTCGCAGCTACTGAATAAGGGTTCTTGTGAGGGGCTGTGGTGACTCGCAGCTACTGAATAAGGGATCTTGTGAGGGGCTGTGGTGACTCGCAGCTAATGAATAAGGGTTCTTGTGAGGGACTGTGGTGACTCGCAGCTACTGAATACGGGTTCCTGTGAGGGGCTGTGGTAACTCGCCGCTACTGAATAAGGGTTCTTGTGAGGGGCTGTGGTGACTCGCAGCTTACTGAATACAGGTTCTTGTGAGGGGCTGTGGTGACTCGCAGCTACTGAATACGGGTTCTTGTGAGGGGCTGTGGTTACTCGCAGCTACTGAATAAGGGTTCTTGTGAGGGGCTGTGGTGACTCGCAGCTACAGAATAAGGGTTCTTGTGAGGGGCTGTGGTGACTCGCAGCTACTGAATACAGGTTCTTGTGAGGGGCTGTGGTGACTCGCAGCTACTGAATAAGGGTTCTTGTGAGGGGCTGTGGTGACTCGGAGCTACTGAATACGGGTTCTTGTGAGGGGCTGTGGTGACTCGCAGCTACTGAATAAGGGATCTTGTGAGGGGCTGTGGTGACTCGCAGCTAATGAATAAGGGTTCTTGTGAGGGGCTGTGGTGACTCGCAGCTACTGAATAAGGGTTCTTGTGAGGGGCTGTGGTGACTCGCAGCTTACTGAATAAGGGTTCTTGTGAGGGGCTGTGGTGACTCGCAGCTTACTGAATAAGGGTTCTTGTGAGGGGCTGTGGTGACTCGCAGCTACTGAATAAGGGTTCTTGTGAGGGGCTGTGGTGACTCGCAGCTACTGAATACGGGTTCTTGTGAGGGGCTGTGGTGACTCGCAGCTACTGAATACGGGTTCTTGTGTGGGGCTGTGGTGACTCGCAGCTACTGAATACGGGTTCTTGTGAGGGGCTGTGGTGACTCGCAGCTACTGAATAAGGGTTCTTGTGAGGGGCTGTGGTGACTCGCAGCTACTGAATAAGGCTTCTTGTGAGGGGCTGTGGTGACTCGCAGCTACAGAATAAGGGTTCTTGTGAGGGGCTGTGGTGACTCGCAGCTACTGAATACAGGTTCTTGTGAGGGGCTGTGGTGACTCGCAGCTACTGAATACGGGTTCTTGTGAGGGGCTGTGGTGACTCGCAGCTACTGAATACAGGTTCTTGTGAGGGGCTGTGGTGACTCGCAGCTACTGAATAAGGGTTCTTGTGAGGGGCTGTGGTGACTCGCAGCTACTGAATACGGGTTCTTGTGAGGGGCTGTGGTGACTCGCAGCTACTGAATAAGGGTTCTTGTGAGGGGCTGTGGTGACTCGCAGCTACTGAATAAGGGTTCTTGTGAGGGGCTGTGGTGACTCGCAGCTTACTGAATAAGGGTTCTTGTGAGGGGCTGTGGTAACTCGCAGCTACTGAATACAGGTTCTTGTGAGGGGCTGTGGTGACTCGCAGCTACTGAATACGGGTTCTTGTGAGGGGCTGTGGTGACTCGCAGCTACTGAATACAGGTTCTTGTGAGGGGCTGTGGTGACTCGCAGCTACTGAATAAGGGTTCTTGTGAGGGGCTGTGGTGACTCGCAGCTTACTGAATACGGGTTCTTGTGAGGGGCTGTGGTGACTCGCAGCTACTGAATAAGGCTTCTTGTGAGGGGCTGTGGTGACTTGCAGCTACTGAATAAGGGTTCTTGTGAGGGGCTGTGGTGACTCGCAGCTACTGAATATGGGTTCTTGTGAGGGGCTGTGGTGACTCGCAGCTTACTGAATACGGGTTCTTGTGAGGGGCTGTGGTGACTCGCAGCTACTGAATACAGGTTCTTGTGAGGGGCTGTGGTGACTCGCAGCTACTGAATAAGGCTTCTTGTGAGGGGCTGTGGTGACTCGCAGCTACTGAATAAGGGTTCTTGTGAGGGGCTGTGGTGACTCGCAGCTACTGAATAAGGGTTCTTGTGAGGGGCTGTGGTGACCCGCAGCTACTGAATAAGGGTTCTTGTGAGGGGCTGTGGTGACTCGCAGCTACTGAATACAGGTTCTTGTGAGGGGCTGTGGTGACTCGCAGCTACTGAATACGGGTTCTTGTGAGGGGCTGTGGTGACTCGCAGCTACTGAATAAGGGTTCTTGTGAGGGGCTGTGGTGACTCGCAGCTACTGAATATGGGTTCTTGTGAGGGGCTGTGGTGACTCGCAGCTACTGAATACGGGTTCTTGTGAGGGGCTGTGGTGACTCGCAGCTACTGAATAAGGGTTCCTTTGAGGGGCTGTGGTGACTCGCAGCTACTGAATAAGGGTTCTTGTGAGGGGCTGTGGTGACTCGCAGCTACTGAATATGGGTTCTTGTGAGGGGCTGTGGTGACTCGCAGCTACTGAATATGGGTTCTTGTGAGGGGCTGTGGTGACTCGCAGCTAATGAATAAGGGTTCTTGTGAGGGGCTGTGGTGACTCGCAGCTACAGAATAAGGGTTCTTGTGAGGGGCTGTGGTGACTCGCAGCTAATGAATAAGGGTTCTTGTGAGGGGCTGTGGTGACTCGCAGCTACTGAATAAGGGTTCTTGTGAGGGGCTGTGGTGACTCGCAGCTACTGAATAAGGGTTCTTGTGAGGGGCTGTGGTGACTCGCAGCTACTAAATAAGGGTTCTTGTGAGGGGCTGTGGTGACTCGCAGCTACTGAATAAGGGGTCTTGTGAGGGGCTGTGGTGACTCGAAGCTACTGAATAAGGGTTCTTGTGAGGGGCTGTGGTGACTCGCAGCTACTGAATAATGGTTCTTTTGAGGGGCTGTGGTGACTCGCAGATACTGAATACGGGTTCTTGTGAGGGGCTGTGGTGACTCACAGCTACTGAATAAGGGTTCTTGTGAGGTGCTGTGGTGACTCGCAGCTACTGAATAAGGCTTCTTGTGAGGGCTGTGGTGACTCGCAGCTACAGAATAAGGGTTCTTGTGAGGGGCTGTGGTGACTCGCAGCTACTGAATACGGGTTCTTGTGAGGGGCTGTGGTGACTCGCAGCTACTGAATAAGGGTTCTTGTGAGGGGCTGTGGTGACTCGCAGCTACTGAATACGGGTTCTTGTGAGGGGCTGTGGTGACTCGCAGCTTACTGAATAAGGGTTCTTGTGAGGGGCTGTGGTGACTCGCAGCTGCTGAATATGGGTTCTTGTGAGGGGCTGTGGTGACTCGCAGCTACTGAATACGGGTTCTTGTGAGGGGCTGTGGTGACTCGCAGCTACTGAATAAGGGTTCTTGTGAGGGGCTGTGGTGACTCGCAGCTACTGAATAAGGGTTCTTGTGAGGGGCTGTGGTGACTCGCAGCTACTGAATACGGGTTCTTGAGAGGGGCTGTGGTGACTCGCAGCTACTGAATAAGGGTTCTTGTGAGGGGCTGTGGTGACTCGCAGCTACTGAATACGGGTTCTTGTGCGGGGCTGTGGTGACTCGCAGCTACTGAATAAGGGTTCTTGTGAGGGGCTGTGGTGACTCGCAGCTACTGAATAAGGGTTCTTGTGAGGGGCTGTGGTGACTCGCAGCTACTGAATAAGGGTTCTTGTGAGGGGCTGTGGTGACTCACAGCTACTGAATAAGGGTTCTTGTGAGGGGCTGCGGTGACACGCAGCTTACTGAATAAGGGTTCTTGTGAGGGGCTGTGGTGACTCGCAGCTACTGAATACAGGTTCTTGTGAGGGGCTGTGGTGACTCGCAGCTACTGAATAAGGGTTCTTGTGAGGGGCTGTGGTGACTCGCAGCTACTGAATACGGGTTCTTGTGAGGGGCTGTGGTGACTCGCAGCTACTGAATAAGGGTTCTTGTGAGGGGCTGTGGTGACTCACAGCTACTTAATAAGGGTTCTTGTGAGGGGCTGTGGTGACTCGCAGCTACTGAATAAGGGGTCTTGTGAGGGGCTGTGGTGACTCGCAGCTTACTGAATAAGGGTTCTTGTGAGGGGCTGTGGTGACACGCAGCTTCTGAAAAGGGTTCTTGTGAGGGGCTGTGGTGACTCGCAGCTACTGAATACGGGTTCTTGTGAGGGGCTGTGGTGACTCGCAGCTACTGAATAAGGGTTCTTGTGAGGGGCTGTGGTGACTCGCAGCTACAGAATAAGGGTTCTTGTGAGGGGCTGTGGTGACCCGCAGCTTACTGAATACGGGTTCTTGTGAGGGGCTGTGGTGACTCGCAGCTACTGAATAAGGGATCTTGTGAAGGGCTGTGGAGACTCGGAGCTACTGAATAAGGGTTCTTGTGAGGGGCTGTGGTGACTCGCAGCTACTGAATAAGGGTTCTTGTGAGGGGCTGTGGTGACTCGCAGCTACTGAATACGGGTTCTTGTGAGGGGCTGTGGTGACTCGCAGCTACTGAATAAGGGTTCCTGTGAGGAGCTGTGGTGACTCGCAGCTACTGAATACGGGTTCTTGTGAGGGGCTGTGGTGACTCGCAGCTAATGAATAAGGGTTCTTGTGAGGGGCTCTGGTGACTCGCAGCTACTGAATAAGGGTTCTTGTGAGGGGCTGTGGTGACTCGCAGCTTACTGAATAAGGGTTCTTGTGAGGGGCTGTGGTGACTCGCAGCTTACTGAATAAGGGTTCTTGTGAGGGGCTGTGGTGACTCGCAGCTACTGAATAAGGGTTCTTGTGAGGGGCTGTGGTGACTCACAGCTACTGAATAAGGGATCTTGTGAGGGGCTGTGGTAACTCGCAGCTTACTGAATAAGGGTTCTTGTGAGGGGCTGTGGTGACTCGCAGCTACTGAATAAGGGTTCTTGTGAGGGGCTGTGGTGACTCGCAGCTACTGAATAAGGGATCTTGTGAGGGGCTGTGGTGACTCGCAGCTAATGAATAAGGGTTCTTGTGAGGGACTGTGGTGACTCGCAGCTACTGAATACGGGTTCCTGTGAGGGGCTGTGGTAACTCGCCGCTACTGAATAAGGGTTCTTGTGAGGGGCTGTGGTGACTCGCAGCTTACTGAATACAGGTTCTTGTGAGGGGCTGTGGTGACTCGCAGCTACTGAATACGGGTTCTTGTGAGGGGCTGTGGTTACTCGCAGCTACTGAATAAGGGTTCTTGTGAGGGGCTGTGGTGACTCGCAGCTACAGAATAAGGGTTCTTGTGAGGGGCTGTGGTGACTCGCAGCTACTGAATACAGGTTCTTGTGAGGGGCTGTGGTGACTCACAGCTACTGAATAAGGGTTCTTGTGAGGGGCTGTGGTGACTCGGAGCTACTGAATACGGGTTCTTGTGAGGGGCTGTGGTGACTCGCAGCTACTGAATAAGGGATCTTGTGAGGGGCTGTGGTGACTCGCAGCTAATGAATAAGGGTTCTTGTGAGGGGCTGTGGTGACTCGCAGCTACTGAATAAGGGTTCTTGTGAGGGGCTGTGGTGACTCGCAGCTTACTGAATAAGGGTTCTTGTGAGGGGCTGTGGTGACTCGCAGCTACTGAATAAGGGTTCTTGTGAGGGGCTGTGGTGACTCGCAGCTACTGAATACGGGTTCTTGTGAGGGGCTGTGGTGACTCGCAGCTACTGAATACGGGTTCTTGTGTGGGGCTGTGGTGACTCGCAGCTACTGAATACGGGTTCTTGTGAGGGGCTGTGGTGACTCGCAGCTACTGAATAAGGGTTCTTGTGAGGGGCTGTGGTGACTCGCAGCTACTGAATAAGGCTTCTTGTGAGGGGCTGTGGTGACTCGCAGCTACAGAATAAGGGTTCTTGTGAGGGGCTGTGGTGACTCGCAGCTACTGAATACAGGTTCTTGTGAGGGGCTGTAGTGACTCGCAGCTACTGAATAAGGGTTCTTGTGAGGGGCTGTGGTGACTCGCAGCTACTGAATACGGGTTCTTGTGAGGGGCTGTGGTGACTCGCAGCTACTGAATAAGGGTTCTTGTGAGGGGCTGTGGTGACTCGCAGCTACTGAATACGGGTTCTTGTGAGGGGCTGTGGTGACTCGCAGCTACTGAATAAGGGTTCTTGTGAGGGGCTGTGGTGACTCGCAGCTACTGAATAAGGGTTCTTGTGAGGGGCTGTGGTGACTCGCAGCTTACTGAATAAGGGTTCTTGTGAGGGGCTGTGGTAACTCGCAGCTACTGAATACAGGTTCTTGTGAGGGGCTGTGGTGACTCGCAGCTACTGAATACGGGTTCTTGTGAGGGGCTGTGGTGACTCGCAGCTACTGAATACAGGTTCTTGTGAGGGGCTGTGGTGACTCGCAGCTACTGAATAAGGGTTCTTGTGAGGGGCTGTGGTGACTCGCAGCTTACTGAATACGGGTTCTTGTGAGGGGCTGTGGTGACTCGCAGCTACTGAATAAGGGTTCTTGTGAGGGGCTGTGGTGACTCGCAGCTACTGAATATGGGTTCTTGTGAGGGGCTGTGGTGACTCGCAGCTTACTGAATACGGGTTCTTGTGAGGGGCTGTGGTGACTCGCAGCTACTGAATACAGGTTCTTGTGAGGGGCTGTGGTGACTCGCAGCTACTGAATAAGGCTTCTTGTGAGGGGCTGTGGTGACCCGCAGCTACTGAATAAGGGTTCTTGTGAGGGGCTGTGGTGACTCGCAGCTACTGAATACAGGTTCTTGTGAGGGGCTGTGGTGACTCGCAGCTACTGAATACGGGTTCTTGTGAGGGGCTGTGGTGACTCGCAGCTACTGAATAAGGGTTCTTGTGAGGGGCTGTGGTGACTCGCAGCTACTGAATATGGGTTCTTGTGAGGGGCTGTGGTGACTCGCAGCTACTGAATACGGGTTCTTGTGAGGGGCTGTGGTGACTCGCAGCTACTGAATAAGGGTTCCTTTGAGGGGCTGTGGTGACTCGCAGCTACTGAATAAGGGTTCTTGTGAGGGGCTGTGGTGACTCGCAGCTACTGAATATGGGTTCTTGTGAGGGGCTGTGGTGACTCGCAGCTACTGAATATGGGTTCTTGTGAGGGGCTGTGGTGACTCGCAGCTAATGAATAAGGGTTCTTGTGAGGGGCTGTGGTGACTCGCAGCTACAGAATAAGGGTTCTTGTGAGGGGCTGTGGTGACTCGCAGCTAATGAATAAGGGTTCTTGTGAGGGGCTGTGGTGACTCGCAGCTACTGAATAAGGGTTCTTGTGAGGGGCTGTGGTGACTCGCAGCTACTGAATACGGGTTCTTGTGAGGGGCTGTGGTGACTCGCAGCTTACTGAATAAGGGTTCTTGTGAGGGGCTGTGGTGACTCGCAGCTGCTGAATATGGGTTCTTGTGAGGGGCTGTGGTGACTCGCAGCTACTGAATACGGGTTCTTGTGAGGGGCTGTGGTGACTCGCAGCTACTGAATAAGGGTTCTTGTGAGGGGCTGTGGTGACTCGCAGCTACTGAATAAGGGTTCTTGTGAGGGGCTGTGGTGACTCGCAGCTACTGAATACGGGTTCTTGAGAGGGGCTGTGGTGACTCGCAGCTACTGAATAAGGGTTCTTGTGAGGGGCTGTGGTGACTCGCAGCTACTGAATACGGGTTCTTGTGCGGGGCTGTGGTGACTCGCAGCTACTGAATAAGGGTTCTTGTGAGGGGCTGTGGTGACTCGCAGCTACTGAATAAGGGTTCTTGTGAGGGGCTGTGGTGACTCGCAGCTTACTGAATAAGGGTTCTTGTGAGGGGCTGTGGTGACTCGCAGCTACTGAATACAGGTTCTTGTGAGGGGCTGTGGTGACTCGCAGCTACTGAATACAGGTTCTTGTGAGGGGCTGTGGTGACTCGCAGCTACTGAATACAGGTTCTTGTGAGGGGCTGTGGTGACTCGCAGCTACTGAATAAGGGTTCTTGTGAGGGGCTGTGGTGACTCGCAGCTACTGAATACGGGTTCTTGTGAGGGGCTGTGGTGACTCGCAGCTACTGAATACGGGTTCTTGTGAGGGGCTGTGGTGACTCGCAGCTACTGAATAAGGCTTCTTGTGAGGGGCTGTGGTGACTCGCAGCTACTGAATAAGGGTCCTTGTGAGGGGCTGTGGTGACTCGCAGCTACTGAATATGGGTTCTTGTGAGGGGCTGTGGTGACTCGCAGCTTACTGAATACGGGTTCTTGTGAGGGGCTGTGGTGACTCGCAGCTACTGAATACGGGTTCTTGTGAGGGGCTGTGGTGACTCGCAGCTACTGAATAAGGCTTCTTGTGAGGGGCTGTGGTGACTCGCAGCTACTGAATAAGGGTTCTTGTGTGAGGGGCTGTGGTGACTCGCAGCTACTGAATAAGGGTTCTTGTGAGGGGCTGTGGTGACTCGCAGCTACTGAATAAGGGTTCTTGTGAGGGGCTGTGGTGACCCGCAGCGACTGAATAAGGGTTCTTGTGAGGGGCTGTGGTGACTCGCAGCTACTGAATACAGGTTCTTGTGAGGGGCTGTGGTGACTCGCAGCTACTGAATAAGGGTTCTTGTGAGGGGCTGTGGTGACTCGCAGCTACTGAATAAGGGTTCTTGTGAGGGGCTGTGGTGACTCGCAGCTACTGAATATGGGTTCTTGTGAGGGGCTGTGGTGACTCGCAGCTACTGAATATGGGTTCTTGTGAGGGGCTGTGGTGACTCGCAGCTACAGAATAAGGGTTCTTGTGAGGGGCTGTGGTGACTCGCAGCTACTGAATAAGGGTTCTTGTGAGGGGCTGTGGTGACTCGCAGCTACTGAATAAGGGTTCTTGTGAGGGGCTGTGAATACTCAGGAATTAATGTGAATTTTATCCTGGTGCTTTAGTTTAACAGGAACAATGGAAATGTAGAATAAAAAAGACATACATTTAATTCAACAATATAAGAAAAAATACATTATAATAAACAATCTTCCATAGATACATAGATAATAACACCATTTTAGTGAGAACCATTTTAGTGAGAAAAATAATTATAAATGTGTTTTATAACAGGAACACTGAAAACTTTATTTTTATTTTGCTCTTCGTTATTTTGCCACAGAAAGATGGTAAGGTAGAAGGATAAATTTTACATGATTAGTAAAATGATCTTGGCTGAGTTAGTAGTCTTTGCTAAGCAACTGGCACACTGATGCTTATCGCATTAAAGATTAATAGACAGGGCCATTTGTTTAGAAAGAACAGTTTTCAAGCTGGCCGAACACTTACATTATTAATAAAATATTTGAACAAATGTTATTAATACCAGAAACTTTTTTTTTAAAGCAAATAATGTAACTTAAAATGTTAGCATTTCAGACATAATTGCCAGTTCCATTGCAGTCGCTATGCTGTATTGATTCCGATGAATGTGGTTTACTTACATAATGTTAAGAAGAAAAGACAGCACTTACTCCCTCACCTACTGTCTCTGTAACTTTCCCATTAAACCTCTTAGATTGTAAGCTCTTCGGGGCAGGGATTTCCTTTCCTATTGTCTGATTTTGCTGCACTTATTATATAATTATAATTTCCTATGCTGTATTCTTTGTGAAGCGCTGAGTACACTTTTGGCGCTATATAAATTAAGACATACAATACAATTCACTGCTAATAAATAGTATTGTTTTTGGGTACCCACCACTTTGTATAATGTATGTGAATTTGTTCAGTTTTGCGTTTTCAATTAAAATGATTTTGAAAGACCTTTATAACTGTACTTGTTACATATAGTAAGTTGTTTCCTTAACTGAGAGAATAACCTAGTGAAAGACTTTAGGCCATCATTTCCATTGTCATTGGTTTGCCTGTACTGGTACCAAATATATGCAATTAATGTAATAAATAATGTGCTGTGTGATGCAGTGGGGAAACCAGGCTCTCTCATAAAGGTCAAGCCCATTTTGGTTACCCCTGATCCGTGTATAAAGGTCCCAGAGAATTAGCTCTTGGACCCAGTAACATTGTATCACTGTATTATACTGTGTGCATAAAAAGTATTTTTTTGTGTTTTTCCCTTTCCGGGCATGCCATCAAGCATGGATTGCTAGGATATGAGTTTCAAGGTTTTTTTTTGCAAAGGAACCGTTGGCAGAATGTGCCTAGGAGGTTGGGGTCCGGAGTTGTTGGTTCCCCCATAAATGTACCCGGGAATCCTGCCTGATTCTCGGATACAGGTAGGCACATTGTCCTGGCAATACCTTCCCTTGGAAACGCAAGTGCAGCTCACCACTAGGGTACCCTTCTTCAGCACAGCCCCGAAAGGAGAATGAGGCACAACATGTATTCCTGTAGCTGAGGGAACCCCTAGGGTAAGGGGGATACCCCAGCTAGTGCCAAGGAGACCCACAACCAGTATAGGATTTGTGGGTGCCCCAACCATATATAAGGTTGAGGGTGGGCTCAGAGTCCAAACTGAGTCCAAGGGAAAGTGTGTGGGGAATAAGGCAGATAGAAATAAAACTACTACTTTTTCCTTTTCTGTCCCCTATCCCTCAAGACTCAGAATGGTATTAAAATATACTTTAATATAATGTAATGTGCTTTTTACATTAGGAACCAATGTTCAAACAGGCTGCCTGAGCTAACTTATAGGCGCCGGTAAGTCTGCTGAACATTGGAGTTCAAAGCAACCAGAGGATGCCCAGAGGTGTGAATAGCATTTGGTCAGCAGGGAAAGGCGGAGTACCAGGTCCAGAGATCAATGGCAGCCCTCCGGGATGCCACTTTTTCTGCCAGACTTGGTAGAGCCTTCCCAGCGGGTGGCATTGAGATAGCCAGGGAGAGAAGTGGCAGGCTTGCGCATGTCTCTTGGCTATTTCGGATTTCCCACTGACCCAGATTTTCTAGCTGGCTTAGCTCTGATTGACTGCTAGGGAAAGTTCCCATGGGTTGATTGGCTGTTCAGTTTTGTGAATGAAACTGAAAATACTATAAGAATCGTTGAGCCAATCAGATTCTCTCTCCCCGGTAGTAAGAGCGCAGATGGGCTTTCAAAGTTGCTTCTGTGGGAATAGCAAAGCAACCGGCTTCGAATTTGAGCCCAGAGTCTAAGTCCCGACTTTTGCGCCCAAGTTCTCAGAAACGAACATAGTGGACGCGGCTGGGATTTTATGCCAATTTGAGTACCAGGTGATTTGGACTAACCCGCTGTCAGGAGGGATCAAGTTTTCAGAACAGAACGTAGCGGTGGTGTATGGAATTTTATGCCGATTTCGGTTGCAGGAGATTCCGGGCTAAGTCCCGGTCAGGATAAAACTCTCCCATAGAGTTCCCTGCACCTAGGAAAGTCTAGTTTTCGACCCTAGTCAGACGTAAGTGTGTCTTTTTGTCTGTATTTTGTGTTACCTTGTTTTGCTCAATGAATGATCCTGATAAAAAGGTGTAAATAACCTGGTCTCCCATGACATCGTGTTTATAAATAAACCAGTTTATATTCCTTGTTTACAAACAATTTCCTACTATGTGTCCTCCTTCTACTACTAATGCTAATGGCTGAATTGTCAACCTCTCAGTCTACTCTTTGAAAATCATACAATAACATGATCGAGTTACGTTTCTGACTTCTAGAAGTCTACTTGGTGGAGTTTCTCTGGGTCCTCATCATAAAACCTATTTTGCTGGAACTTTTGCAACAGCAGATGGAATGAAACTCGCGCTTCAGAGGGGATACACCACAACCAACGTGCAGCGCAGGGATTGGAGTCTCCAACGCCTGAGCACCCGGAAGGGGGCTGAGAGGGATTACCCAGCGTAGTAGTATCCCACGCATCGTATGCGCACCGGAGGTGGCGGGTGAGCCCTAAGATCCACAGTCTACCCTCTTCCATCACATTTCATGTGATACATGCCTGATTATATTGTTTTTATTGTAAGTGTGCATTTTAAAGCTTCATAAAGTAAAACCATTTTATATTACTGGTCTGCACTATGGATACTCTTTTTCCCTCAATACATATGCTGTCCTGCTGAGAGTGGGGGTCTGCACCACATCTAGAATCTACAGATCCAGTTCACTGAGACCACTGTGTCACACTGCCCGTTTTCTGTCTGAATCCTGTGAGTAGGCAACACTTATGAGCCAAGATACACCATTGCTTTAACCCACTCAGTATCAAACTGTCTGCACTTATATTGTGTTTCTTTTATATTTTCATTTCCCTTCCATGCTCCCCCTGGATCACGTACGGGAATGAAACTTATGGCAGGCCAAAGAAAGGTGAAAAGGAAGGCTCACACCATGAAGCAGTGGGATTTTTAAGGACCACTGTACTCATATTGAAGTTAAAGTTAATATTGTCTTTGATATCTCATATATTTAAACTGGACTTTAACAGTTAATAATTATGGAGTTTTTTTATTTTGTTGTGAATGCCATATATTTGTGCCTTGAGCAGAAATCTGTATACTCAATCTATTGCACTGTGTTTACAGAACAGCCCTAACGAAAAACTATTACCTATAGGTGTACTGTATAAGCATTTATTTAGATCTCACCTGGAAGTGTTGGTATCTCCCTTTTGGTGGGTTCCAAGACAAATAAACTGAATGTTCTTCTTGTCCAAACACTTGTAGAGCTGACGGTGGGTCAGGATCTAGGTAAAGATTTGTTTTCAGAATACATAATATTCAAGCTATAAGATGGTTATATCTAGGGCTAACTAAACTTTCTGGGTGAAAAGATCAAACGATCCAGAGCTATAAAATGGACTTTACAGAAACTCAGGTGAAAAATGTACAGAAGACCTTACTTGCATGTCTCATCTAATTTAAATACTTAATATTTAGTAGTCTGTTTTGAGGGGTTGCCATTTCATACAACCATAATTGTGAGCTGTGTGGTGTTGAGAAACTTACCTAAATAATTGAAAACACCAATATGCAATTAAGTTTATATGTGCATGTTTATTAGTATCAATATCATTATACCATTGCATAATATAATCCATGTAAAATACACCACAGAATATAAAAGTGCGATGGGGCAGTTGTAATTAATGGAAAGTTTCCATATTATTTTTGGATCAGATTCTAAATAAGCAGAAATTTTAGATGGTTTAGAAGTCTGTAGTCATACTCCCCAGTGGATTTGTTTGTCATCAACTACTTTATAGAGCATATAATAAAACATGAAATGTTTCTTTTAAACTATATTAGAGAATGTCTGATCTAAGGGTAACTAACAAAGTAATTGCATCAAAGGATAAAGGCCCATACTAAGCAATCTTTGGTCATACAACACCAGAAAGTCTACTTACTTGGTGTAAGCACCAGAAGGTGTCTAATGACAGAAGACTGCATGCAAAATGTGATAGATGCCCTTCTAAAGGAAAGGGGGTAAATTATATACTGTTGTCCTCATTGTGACTACTTTACTATATGTACTTTCCAGGCGTCACAATATAATGTTCAGTGCCTGGTAGTATCAATATGTAAATAATTGCATAAAATGAAATTAAAATGATATTTATCAAGCTTATAGGATAAAACAAAAAAGTGTGTGTGTGTGTGTGTGTGTGTGTGTGTGTGTGTGTGTGTGTGTGTGTGTGTGTGTGTGTGTGTGTGTGTGTGTGTGTGTGTGTGTGTGTGTGTGTGTGTGTGTGTGTGTGTGTGTGTGTGTGTGTGTGTGTGTGTGTGTGAAAAGAACAGCAAGCACTCCAATGTAGAAATCCAAAAGGGCCTGGTGCTAATCTCATAAGAAATGCAAAACGTATATTACCATCCAGCAGGGCAGCAGAACAGCAACAAAGAGGCAGCACTCAGAGGTAAGTAATGTGTCTGTTATAATATATTTTTTCAATATACTTACCTCTGATTGCTGCCTCTTTCTCTTATGTGTCTGTTATAATATATTTTTTCAGTGTATTTACCTCTGAGTGCTGCCTATTTCTTGCTGTTCTGCTGCCCTCCTGGGTGGTAATGAACGTTATTTAATCTTTCATATAGTAAAATTACCTGTAGTAACATTTAGGAAGGTAGGCGAGCTCTTCTTGAATCCACAAGTAGTCACAATGCTGATGAAGACGTCAATTCCAGGTAAAAGACAATTAAAAGTATACAGTCTATGAGTCGATTCCAAGGAAATCCCACACATTAGGAGAAACAAGAAATCATACAACATTAAGTAATTTTAAAAAGGCAGGAAATGCAACATCATAACTTAAATGAAAGGAAACATTGGAATTTAATATCATCCCAACAGGTGTCGTTTCAGTTCTAGTCCTACAGTTGTTTAAAGTTGTGTAAGTAATATTTTTTTCTTGCTTTTTTGTGTGTAAGATGAATGCTGTTGGCTGCTAATGTGAAGATACATTAACTTACAGTAGAACATTTATTTTAACTGCAGTCTCTTATGAAATTACCTTATAATTTATTTCATGTACTTTAAGTTAGAGATGTAGATAGGAGAGGTAAATACGCACACATCACATTGTATATCTCTATATTTTACTCTATTGCTGTAGTGATATTCTATAAGTTATTTCCACTTGCAAAACAGCTGAAACTATTGTTTTAACACTTAAACTCTATGGGTCCCTCGCTTGATTTGTGATAATATATTTCAGTAGAACATTGGAAATCAGAAACAATAGAGATGGGAGGCTGGAGTAGAGATGAGAGGCTGATCCAGAGATGGGAGGCTGGAGTAGAGATGAGAGGCTGATCCAGAGATGGGAGGCTGGTGTAGACATGGGAGTCTGGTATAGAGATGGGAGGCTGGTCTAGATATGAGAGGCTGGTATAGAATTGGGAGGCTGGTGTAGAGATGGGAGGCTGATATAGAGATGGGAGGCTGGTCTAGAAATGGGAGTTTGGTGTAGAGATGGGAGGCTGGTGTAGAGATGGGAGGCTGGTGTAGAGATGGGAGGCTGGTGTAGAGATGGGAGGCTGATCCAGAGATGGGAGGCTGGTGTAGAGATGGGAGGTTGGTGGAGATGGGAGGCTGGTGTTGAGATTGGAGGCTGGCATGGAGATGGGAGGCTGATACAGAGATGAGAGACTGGTCTAGAAATGGGAGGCTGGTGTAAAGAAGTGAGGCTGGTGTAGAGATGGGAGGCTGGTGTAGAGATGGGAGGCTGGTGTAGGGATGGGAGGCTGGTGTAGGGATGGGAGGCTGGCATAGAGATGGGAGGCTGGTGTGGAGATGGGAGGTTGGTGTGGAGATGGGAGGCTTGTGTAGAGATGAGAGACTGGCATGGAGATGGGAGGCTGGCATAGAGATGTGAGGCTGGTGTAGAGCTTGGAGGCTGGCATAGAGATGGGAGGCTGATATAGAGATGGGAGGCTGGTGTAGAGATGGGAGGCTGGTGTAGAGATGGGAGGCTGGTGTAGACATGGGAGGCTGGTGTAGACATGGGAGGCTGGTGTAGACATGGGAGGCTGGTGTAGACATGGGAGGCTGGTGTAGACATGGGATGCTGGTGTAGACATGGGATGCTGGTGTAGACATGGGAGGCTGGTGTAGACATGGGAGTCTGGTGTAGGTATGAGGCTGGTGTAGGGATGGGGCTGGTCTAGACCTGGGAGGCTGTGTAGAGATGGGGGGCTGGTGTAGAGATGAGAGGCTGGTGTAGAATTGGGAGGCTGGAGTAGAGATGGGAGGCTCAAGATTGGTAATATATTTTGGTTATGCCTGATAATGAGCGAGAAATAGTCCAATTAAAGATCAGTTATTTGGAAAAAGGAAAAATCCAGTTTTAGGAGAATGAACTCTAATAAACTACTGAACAGCTTAATATTGATTATGGAGTGTGTGGCTTATCTGCATGACATATAAGACTCAGTTTGCATAGTAATGAATGCATTTGATTGCTTTCATACATTTCTTGGTAACAGTCTTCTCATCCTGCTGCTACCCTGTGCTTCCTGTCAAGCCTTTAGTTATACTACAGTGGACTGGCTATTGTTAGTACACCCCTAGTGGACTGGGTGTGTTAGAAAATAATGATCTTGCTGTCTGAGATCTTGGCAGTGCACCTGAAAACAGTGAAAGCTTTCAAAACTACAGTACTCCCTTAAAGCTGCAGTTCAGTCTTTTTTTTTTATTTTTTATTTTTTTTATTTTTTTACTTCAATAGTTTCATGTAGGCAATCTCTAATTACCTAAAGAACTGTATAGCTGCAGGTCAATTCGTTCTCCATGTATTGATAGGCGAAATTTGGTGACATAATTAGAGCTGGCATATGTTTTTCTTCTGCTTCTGTCTCTCAGTGGAAGCTCATGAATATTCATGAGCACTCCTGCACTGACATGTGCTAGAGGGAGGACAGGGCTGACAAAGGGCTGTGCCAGGGCTTGTGACAGGACATGAAGGGGCAGTGCCTTAGCAAATGCTTGTTAAAATAGAATACAAGAAAATTGCTCTTTCAAAGTTATTTTATTAAAAACAGAAAATGCTAAAAGTATTTTTTCTTACTACAGAACTAATTTATTAAAAAAAACACACATGCAGGATATTGACTGAACTGCAGCTTTAAGACAGATGTTTACAACATAAACTGCAATGGCATGTCATATTTATACATATTTATATTTATTGACATAGCAATGCAAAAAAGGAAATGTAAATAGGTCAGAAGTTAGGATGTGGGTATAAGATAGCCGGGTAAACGGTACAGCAATGCAAAAAAGGCAACTATGTATGTGAAATGTATTAGACTGAGGCGCCTGGGCTATGAGAGCAGGAATACAGTACATTGACCATTTGTATTAAAGTGAAGATACATCAATGCCATATATTTATATAGCATCATTAAACATTAATCCTTTACCCTATTTTAGTCCTGTATTTAATATACCAAAAGTCAGCATGATTTTATATTCCCAGGTTTGCCTTTCTCTCGGTGATCTGAAATTTCCCTTAATACCGTATTTCCTCGTTTCTAAGACGCACTTTTTTTCCCTTTTTCACGTGTCTGAAATAGGGACTGCGTCCTAGAATCGATGTACTCAAAAAAAACACACAAAAAAAACCAGCCAGGGGGAGCTGCAGAAGCCACAGCAGCTTTCAGCGTTTGCCCTGCGTTTCTGCCACCTCCGCCCCCCCACACAGAGGAGCAGTGTGTCCCGCTGCATGCCCCGCGACTCTGCCACCAAACCCCCCCCTCCCTCCACGTGCCGGTCCCCAAAGGAGCAGTGAATGTTCGGCTGCATGCCCCATGCTCCCCCCCTTGCTGGAATTACCGCCCCCACACAGGAGAGATTGATTCAGCAGTGTGTGGCTGCATGCCCCAAAAGCCCTCTGTCTGCCTCTGCTACTCACAAGCCCCCGCCCCCCCCCCCCCCTTGCTCCAAGTGCTGGTCCCCAAAGGAGCAATGTATGTTCGGCTGCATGCACCACAAGCCCCCCTCCTCCCCCGCTCTGCTCGTTGGAAGTGCCGCCCCCACACAGGAGAGATTCATTCGGCAGTGTGTGGCTGCTGCATGCCCCAAGTTCCCTCTGTCTGCCTCTGCTACTCACAGCTGTGCTGCCGGCACCACAAGCCACCCCCACCCCGTGTCTCTGTGTTTTTCTCTTTCAGTGTATGTGTGTGTCTCTCTGTGTGTATGTATCTGTCTCTGTGTTTGTGTGTGTGTGTGTGTGTGTGTGACCTTTCATTCTCTCCCCTTCCCTCCAATCTCTCCCAATTCTCTCCTTTCTCTCCCCTCCCCCTTCTCTCCCCCATTCCCCCTCTCTCCCTCTCTCCCCCCTTCTCTCTCTCCTCTATCCCCCCTCTCCTCTTTTCCCCCCTCTCTCTCCTCTCTCTCCTCTTTCCCCTCTCTCTCTCTCCTTTCTGCCCCCCCTCTCTCTCCTCTCTCCCCCCCTCTCCCTCCTCTCTCTCATCTCCCCCCTCTCTCTCCTCTCCCCCCCCTCTCTCTCCTCTCCCTCCCCTCTCTCTCCTCTCCCTCCCCCTCTCTCTCCTCTCCCCCCCTCTTTCTCCTCTCCCCCCTCTCTCTCTTCTCCCCCCTCTCTCCTCTCCCCCCTCTCTCCCTTCTCTCCCCCCTCTCTCTTCCCCCCTCTCCCTCTCTCCCCCCCCCTCTCTCTCTCTTCCCCCCTCTCTCTCTCTCTCTTCCCCCCTCTCTCTCTCTCTTCCCCCTTCTGTCTCTCTTTCTCTCTTCCCCCCTCTGTCCCTCTCTCTTCACCCCCCTCTCTCTCGCTTCCCCCCCTCTCTCTCCCCCCCTCTTTCTTCCCCGTCCTCTCTCTCTTCCCCACTCTCTCTCTCTTCCCCCCAACTCTCCCTCCCACCCCCCTCTCTCTCTCTCTCTCTTCCCCCCTCGCTCGCTCTCTTCCCCCCTCTGTCTCTCTTCCCCCTCTGTCCCTCTCTCCCCCCCCCTCTCTCTTCACCCCCCCTCTCTCTCGCTTCCCCCCTCTCTCTCTCCCCCCTCTCTCTCTTCCCCCCTCTCTCTCTTCCCCCTCTCTCTCTCTTCCCACTCTCTCTCTTCCCCCCAACTCTCCCTCCCACCCCCCTCTCTCTCTCTCTCTTCCCCCCTCTCTCTCTCTTTCCTCTCTCTTCCCTCCAACTCTCCCTCTCTCTCTCTTCCCGCTCTCTCTCTCTTCCCCCCTCTGTCTCTCTCCCCCCTCCCCTCTCTCTCTTCCCCCTCCCCTCTCTCTCTTCCCCCCTCTCTCTCTTCCCTCTCTCTCTCTTCCCCCTCTCTCTCTCTTCTCTCTCTTCCCTCTCTCTTCCCCCCAATTCTCCCTCTCTCTCTCTTCCCCCCCTATCTCTCTCTTCCCCCCCACTCTCTCTTCCCTCTCTCTTCCCTCTCTCTTCCCTCTCTCTTCCCTCTCTCTTCCCTCTCTCTCCCCCCTCTCTCTATCTCTTCTCCCCCCCCTCTCTCTCTCCTCTCCCCTCTCTCTCTCTTCCCCCCTCTCTCTCTTCCCCCCTCTTTCTCTCTCTTCCCCCCTCTCTTTCTCTCTTCCCTCTCTGTTCCCTCTCTCTCTCTCTTCCCCCAACTCTCCCTCTCTCTCTCTTCCCCCCCCTCTCTCTCTCTCTCTCCCGAAAAAAATTCTGCACATTTAATATAGTGGGTTTTTTTTCCTCAATTTTTTTAATTAAATCAAAGGTGCGTCTTAGAATCGATGGCGTCTTAGAATCGAGGAAATAGGGTAACTGTCATTTTCATGTCCATGATATTATCATACACGTAAGCATAGAAGTACTGGAAAAGAGATTTTATAATACCTTGTCCTGGGGGGCAACATTTCACTTTTGTTGACGGTTTCAGAAACCATGGAAATGATATATCCATCATATTGATTGAATGCTACCGGCCAATTAACAGTTATTGACTTTGAATCCTTTGTATACTTTATGTATTCAACGGGACTTGGAACTGTTCTCAGAGAAGAAAAAAAAACACTTATTTAGAATTTATAAACTGATCCATTAACCAAAATGCATCCCAACCTGTATATGTGACATGGGTTAATACACTGAGCTACTGTATCAAGGTGATCCAAACCTCACCCTGCAAGGTCCCTCCAATTAATAATATCTCCCCTCAATCCTTCACATTTATCATGAACTGCATACCTGTGAGCATGTTACAGTACTTAAATATGTGACAAGGGTTAATACACACAGCTAACTATCTCACTCCCCTTTCACCTACGCAAGGTCCCTCAATTGAGTAATACAGTATCTACCCTCAATCCATCACAAAAAAATATATATATATATATGTGGAGGGTTTTTGTCACTTTTTTTACTCAGCATAACTTAACTCAGTATGGTAAACCCCATCCTTTAGCTTCTTTGCATACCCAGTTAACCAACCCCACACTGATGAGACCCATTAAGGTCGAAACAGCTGTCTGTGGGTGGGTTTTCTGGGTATGCACCTTAACCCTGGCTGTGCTCAAAGCTGTGACCATGCAGCAAGCTTAAGCCTATAGGGAACCATGTTAAAAATGTTTTTTGAAGCAAAAAGTGGCAATGTGTGCTCATTTGCATGTCATTTCCCAGAATCCCTTGCTGCAGTAGAAGTGCTGCGTGATAATGGGGAAAGGCGGGGTTGCAGACCTGCCTAAGACATGCAGATGAGCATACAGCATACAGTTGTATTTACATTTATATATATATATATATATATATATATATATATATATATATACATATATACATATATCGTAACTAGCTGCCACACCAAAGAATTTATTAAAATAATAATTTGCAGAGTATATGGTTCCTGTTTATTAAGAAATGTGTCCGGAAATGAAAATTACTCTCTACAAAGCATCTCATAAACTATACAAAAGACCTAACCGCCCACCTTAATATCAATGATGGATATTGGGAGTAGCCTACAGTAGATATCAAGAAGTAGGTATGAGGTGCGTGAAGGGAGAAATGAATGTATATATACATGAATGATCCCCGAAGGGGTAACAAAAAGTCCCTAGTATTATGCACACAGTCCAAGTATGATCAGTAAGAGAAAATGGGCTAAATAGCCTCAGGGTATAAAGCCCTAATATATGAATTACAGTAGGTCTGGGTTGATAGTCAAGTGTCAATCTAAACACATCACATTGTATTGGTGAGCATTCTCTGCACATCTATATGTTTTTATTCTTTCATATATTTGAAAATGTTTGGGTAGTGTTTCACAAGCCCTGTGTAACTAAGCAACCTCACCAAAATAAACTGATTTATCCTGGGGGGGGGGGGAGTTCCTCCAAAACCATTGTTTTTTATGTCACATGCATTATGCATTACAGGGTAGCAAAGGTATCCTGTTTGCAGGAAATGTATGACTCACAATTGGCAATTTAAATTTGCAGCTTTTACCTTTTAACCCTTTGGTGGACGGTGGGACTGCAGCCCCAGTGTGCCAGGGCCGTCCGACAAGCAATGTTCACGCAACTACTCCTCAGAACGATTCCTCCTCTTCTCTTTCCCTGCATTATAGTACATATGTACTCCTGAATGCAATCTCCCTTAGAAAACATACGCTCAAAGGGCATGATGTAGTCACTTCATCATGGATCCCCTGGAGTGCCAGACCCCATAATGTTATGGCTGCATCTTGCGGCACCCAAAGTGTTAATATAGAATTATATTTTTGGCATGTCACTCCAGAATTTATAATTGATCCTATCACTAAGGACAAGAGATGAACTCCCCATTATTAACAGCCAATGGGACTGGAACTACTTTAAATGCTTCGAAGTCTGTACAGTTTATTTGTAGAGGTTTTATGTTATTGTCAAAATTATATATTTGGAGTGGAAGCACCATTAATGAGTAAGAATAGTGATGTACTCTATATTTTGGGGCTTTTAAGCTGGGAGTAAAAGAAAAAGTATTTTCACTTTTTATAAAAAAGAACTGGACCACAGATCCTATTTCTGCTCCGCTTTTCATATATGTGAGTGATAAGCAGATAACTATTTAATTGGTATTAGAATAGTACAGACACAATAAATCCCAAATACAGTATGTTATCTACAGTTTGTTGCCCATTGTCACAAAGTTAGTACTGGGTCAGCAAATAGATGGCTGGTAAAATAAATATGGTCGGGGGTTTCATTCACTGCACTACCCAAAATGCAAAATGTAATCTACAAATTGAGGCTGTTCAAGTGGTCCACAAAGCTCAGATTCAGAGTCTGAAGCGCAGTGCCAGTTACATACTAACGCATATGGAGAAACTGCTAAAATAACTGAAGCAAACTTTTCGAACTTAGCTGCAGAAAGTGAATTTAAAGAAGAACTCGATAACTACTGAGAGAACTACCTTGTCTGAGCACAAAAAGGTGGAGGAGTATCACGCCCGCATCAAAGGAGACATTAGTTATCTTAAATGCCAGATAAACTCCTTGAATGATGCCAAGGAAGATGCGGACAGTCACTCATGCAGGAACAACCTCAGGTTGAGAAACATTCTGAAACCAGTGATCTGAAGCAGCTTAAAGGGTACCTGACCATTCTTTTCCAGGCCCTTATCCCAAGCATATCACAGATTGGAGGTGGACAAAGCGCATAGAACGCTGTACCCTAGAGATCCAGAGGAGAACAGGCCCTGAGATGTGGTGAGGGTCTATTTTTTCTCTACTAAATACTTCATTCTCTCCACGGATAGAATTTTCGTAGATTGCCTTTTAAACAATCTCAAACATCTTCAACAACATCTCACCCTTGACCATTGCCTACAGAAGACAGTTTAAGAAAATCACGACCCTACTTTGGCATCACAAGGTTAAAAACAAATGTAGATTCCCCTTTTGACCCTACGCCATCTAAAACAGCAAATCTTCCTCCCTGCTTGCACCACTTAGGCCTGTAGTGCTTGACCAACTTGAACCACCCATCCCCCATATGATTAATGTCTGATTCAATGTAATCTTTATACGGTAACTGCTGCATTGTTTTCTCTCCAAATCACCTCCAGTCTGGCAGCTGAAAATACAATAGTGGCTTTCACCATCCTTCCTGACATACGTCTGATGAATGATTTAGAGACGCGCTTGAGAAATCCAGAGCAAGAGAAGTGGCAGACACCCTCGAGCCAGCAGGCAGTCATGCATATAATGTGTGCATGGAGAGGAGGGATGGTCTGCAACCTAGAGCTTCTCGTGACTGGGTCATGATGGTTGAACGTAGGGAAATATGTTTCAGGTTTTTTTGGGGGGGCGGGAGGGAGTTTGAAAAATCACAAAAAGTTCAATTAAACCTCTGAACATTAAATGTCTTGTCCAATTTCGTCCGAAAATATATTTTAGAATATTTGCAGGCCTTTTTTTGCAGCAATATTTCAAACAAAAAAATCGAAAACTATATATTTTTTTTTTACATTTTTCAAAGAGTAATGAATGGCAGGTTTTCTCTCTCGTAATTGCTGTCATTTTGCAAAAGTTCAAACATTTGAAATACAGACTTCAAACTTTAGCAAAACGTTTGCCCATCTCTACCTCTGGTTTGCCGTTCTTCATTACCCTTAAATTTTTACTTTTGCTCCTTTAGCAGAAATGTTGTTTAACATTGCACCTGAGGCACTGGAGGGTCATTTCCCTGATCTTCAACTATTTAACTTTCTTTATAATGATACACTGCTAGGGCATGACCTAGATGGTCCCTAATTACCCTCTTTGGTTCTGCACCTACTCGTTCCCGCTCGCAGAATCACACATCATGTAATGGCTAATCCTGCTTCTTATTTTATTGTTTCTTGCCCGCCCCCCCGCCCACCCCTCTTTCCCCCCTCACCACGACCTGTATTAAACACAGCTGCTCATGTGGTTACCTTTTGTCCCCCTGTGGCAATATACTGTAAGATTCATCCCCCCATAATACCATATAACAAAAGGATAAAGAGTTAGACATACATTTCCATTGAGATTAATAATACTTGTAATATATTTAACTTATCTAAAATAAAAAATTATTTTCCTCTTAAATGAAGATTAGGTTTCTCTGACCTAAAAGGAAGGGCCATAGTAAGGATTAAAAGAGAGAAGAAATCACTGGTTTAGATTCAGGGACAATTCCTACCCTCACCTCTTCTTTTCATCAGCATGACAAGAAAGAGAGTAGCAGACATGTTGGCTATCTCTAGATTGCATTTCCAATCACACTACAGTAAAGCAGTTAAATATGGTAGGCTTTTAATTGTTGTTGGAGAAATTGGTATCAAAGACGTCATCCTTACGAGCTTATATCCACCCGACTAAAGTCAAGAACACTTTTTTTTTTACTCGGCCTTCCCCATAATAATGGCTCATAACAAAGGCATCTTAACATAGGTGTGACTTGGTCGGTGACCTATAATGGATCAGACTGTCGATAGATCAAACTATCTGGATAAAAAAACTCAATCCAATTTCAAGGAGCTACACCTGATTCTTAGCCCCACATAAACACTATTCAATAATTGATTATATTTTAGTATGGTCAGAATTAATTGGCTCTATTGTAGATGCTAGTATCAAGAACATCACATGGTCTGATCCCACCAAAGTCAAATTAAAACTGAAAAGTCGTAAACAAACCATGACTAGGACTGCATTGCGCCGTAGTGGCCAGCTGTTAGGAATTCCAGATATAAGCGACAGCATGTAGAATTCCATAGAATTATACTTTGAAATCAATTTAAATGATCCAATATATTCTACCTAACTATGGACATCTCTAGAGACGATTTACAGTAAAATTCCCTCCTTGCCCACCAGAATTCAGCTTAATCAAGCAGGAAATTACTTAAAAGCAGGGCTTTTTTTCAGGGGAATGCAATTCCTGCACCTTTTTCAGCACAGCAAACTGGCAACGCTAGGCGACTTAGGTGGTCGCTTAGGGCGGCCCAATTTGGGGGGTGGTGAAGGGTGTGGCAGGTGAGCACAGCAGGATGATGGTGAGATGGGAAGCCCAAAGCAGAGCAGTCTCAGAGCAGTGGAGGAAGCGTGTGGAGGAGGAGGGCGAAGGCATCTGTGGCAGAGCACGATGGGGGCAGAGCCCACCACAGCAACCTGGACGAATGTGACAACTTACGGTTGGACGACCTCCATAGCAGGTAACAAATTTCAACGGGGGAAGGGGTAGAGAACGAAGAGGGGGTGATAGAGGCTGAAGGGGAGAGGATGAAGGGTGGGTGCCAACACGGGGTGGGGGGTCCTTGCTGCCAAATTGCGAATCAAACAAAAATAGGAATTATTTTTTATTTATTTATAATGTTTTATCAGGAAGTAATACATTGAGATTTACTCTCGTTTCCAAGTATGTCCTTGACACAGAGTTATGATGACAAAAACATGGTTACAAATACATGTTTACATTATACGAACAGGGTTATACATTATATATAAAGACATTGTATAAATAGTTAAAGATAATATATGTTATAGGCAAATAGAGCAGTTACAGACCAGATACAAATGTGAGACAGTCTGGTGGCGGCTTTGAAAGTCTGAACTAAATTGTTCCAGCCATGAAGTGCATGGTAAGAGAAGGAGGGCGGACGGACTTTTTGTTGAACATTGGGACAATAAACAGTGTTTTGGAGTGAGATCTCAGATAAGTGCTGAATGTAGTAGGGGTGAGGATCTTGTTCAGATAGGTGGGTAGCTGTCCTAGAAAGTATTTGAAGGCAAGACAGGAAAAATGTACTTTGTGCCCAGACTCAAATAATGGCCAATATAGTTCTTTAAGTATTTCGCAGTGAAGTGAGTTGTAGTTACATTGGAGGCCAAATCGGCATATTGAGTTGTTGAGGGTGTCTAGTTTCCTAAGGTGAGTTTGGGGTGCTGTACATATACTATGTCCCCATAGTCTATAATGGGCAGTGGTCGACAAATCACCAAAAAATCTACTCGCCGAACAAAAAAATCTACTCGCCACCTAGTACCACACGTGTGCTGCTTAGGCCAATAGGAGCTCGCCACGGTGTTAAATCCACTCGCCCGGGGCGTGCAAATGTATAGGTTTGTCGAACACTGATAATGGGCATTAGCATCTGCTGTTCGATGAAGTTATGAGTTTATATTTTGAGTCCGAATTTTACACGTCTTTTTAGAGCAAGGTTTTTTTCTAAGTCGTAAAACCATCAACCTAGTAGCTGATTTTTGACAGTGGTGGGCTTATGTGGGTTTAAATGGAAGAAAATGGTATATAGGTCTTGCCCTGGAGTTATGAAATCAGAATTGAAGAGGTGTGTTTGGGACAAAAAATGTGATTTGTTTTATATTTCTATGCCAGTGACCTCTCTGAGGGAAAACCTAAGACATATGGTAACGTACTATATAGAGATTTCTGTTTTATGTTTCATCCTCTTCTTTTAAGAAACTGTTCTGCATTTATTCTAACGGCATGTTCTTGTAATCCTTTTTCTAATCTGTGCACTGTATTTTTGCATACATTAAAACATTTAATAAGTGATGCTTTGGGCTCTGAATGAACGGTTGCACGCTCTGTAGAGAGTAATTTAAATTTTCGGTCACATTTTGCTACAACACATTTTTGTGTGTTAAGTGCATAATTTGTTCTATAATAAACAGAGACCTAAGACCCTGGCAGATATATATTAATTACATATTTTGCATATTTCTTGGGTGGCGGTAGAGGCGGCGAATAGATATGATTGCAATTGAGTAAGGAATTAATATTAACTCATTGAAAGTACCTTGCTGAGGACAAAGGTGAGTTGGATTGTATAGCCGTGTGTAAGAAATTAGTCAATTATTAAACTGTAACAACCTTTATAATTCATTGATATTGCACCGATTTGAAAAATATTTTTCTGACTGTAATTTACTGGTATTAGACTCCAGGTCTTCTTATTTCCTAGGATAATAAGAAGACCTGGAGTCTAATACCAGTAAATTACAGTCAGAAAAATATTTTTCAAATCGGTGCAATATCAATTAATTATAAAGGTTGTTACAGTTTAATAATTGACTAATTTCTTACACACGGCCTGTTAGATCAGAAGAAGTTCTATAGGCGATCAAAATAATAAGAAACAAAAAAGTCCTAGCCCCAAATGGGTTCACCAATTCTTTATTTGAAACCAGGAATACAGACTCATTTTCAAAAATGTAAAACAATCCATGCAGAAAATAAGCGGGATTGCTGCTTAAAGAAATTTCTGCACATTTTAGCACCTCAAATTAAAATGTGTATCCAAAATGGATGCTAATTCTCCTCAGATATGTTGACAGGCTCAATTACAGAGATACTTAAAGAGGGTTAGGACTGTGTGCAAGTTAGGGTTGCCAGTTGGCTTCTCCAAAAATACTTGACATAATGGTGAATTGTTCAACGCTGAAAGTTACCATTTACACAAAATCAATGTTTGAGTTGAAAGTTGCATAGTTACAATATATACAATGCATTAATTGTCTGTTAAAAAAAATACATCACATACTTACTTGTCTGAATTTCTATTGTTACAGGAAGGCTATCTCTAAAATGCTCCTTTTCCGTTCGAACAGAAAAGGTATAAATTGTACCAGGAATTAACTGTTGAAACACTGCTTTCTCCCGTATAACTTTTTGTACCTGAAATTACAGACAATATCAGAACTAATAAAATGATGATACAATACAAAGCACTTGTTTTTACAAACTTTTTACTGATTTGTGTGTAACGGTTTGTTCAAAATACAGCATATGAAAAAAATCAGCTGTGAGGACATTCACGTCTCTGACAGGTCTGCAACGCTGCTTTTCACGTTATCTCCTAGCATACAGTGCTTCCACTGCAGCAATGGATTCTGGGAAATGACATGCACATGAGCACACAGAATAGTAATAAATAAATAATAAGAATAATTAGAAAAAAATCTAATAAAATGTATGGAAATCCCCAAGTAACCTGCCATGTCATTGAGGGTGGCTTTTAGAAAGTATTTTTACATGAGTGAAAAGTAGATTCAAGTTTAACTCTTTGAGAGCCGGAGGGGCCGTTTTACCAGAGTGCCACGTTTCCTCTGGCACTTCAATCACATGACCACTTCTTTGCAGCGATCACATGATCATTCCGTCACTGATGATGGAACGGAAGAGGAGAAGTCATCCCCCGGTTACATTCCTCATCAATGTAGATCGTGCTTGCGCTTCATAGGAGTGCAGGGCGCGACCTCCTCTAGAAAAACAAGCTGCCATTTTTTGATGTAGCTATTACGTCATTTGGTCTGGCACTCCAGGGGCTACATCCCAGGCTACTCAAAGGATTAAGGAGGTTAAGAAAACAAGCAAAACAAATAAATGGGGAGACATATTGCAGGTACAGATTAAATAAAATTCAATAAATGAGCTTTGTGTTATCCAAAATGTACAGCTTTGCTTCACAGTGATAAATTTCTATGCTTCAGTGAAGAATTACTGCCTAGCATTTCATTTGCATATACCACGACTGGGACAAATGCTTGAAATAGTGATAAGTATCTCTATTGAGTGCTAAATATATTTTCAGAAAGTCAAGTTATCTAAAAAATGAATCAGTGAGAAATAAAATGTATACAACCATTTGCGCATCTCCTTCCGCCGGGTTCTTCCTCACGGACCAGCTTGCTGGATCAGCAGCAGATCGCACCTCGCAGTATGCAGGCGGTTCTTCTCCGCGGGGCTCCAACGGATGACTGCTCAGCTCGTATGGTGCACCTGACAAGGTAGAGTACAGCTCCGGTGGCGGGGTGGCATCGGGCATATTATGGAAGACACTCACCCAGGCTGTAGGGCCCAGAAGGGAACTTTCTTTCCGCCCCACATGGCGCACTATGTGTAGCTCCATGGTAAAGTCCGTCTCTAGGTAATCTGATACCATTTGCATGTCAGGGTAAAAAAGTTCATAAACCATTGATTGGTAATGGTTGGTGGCATCGCCAGCAGATCCCTGAGCCAGTACCAACAGTTTACGCACCAAGATGTAGAGCGTACGCAGCTCCTCCGTACTCATATTGGGATTAGGCCAATGAATCTCTTTGGTTTGGGCCGCAGGTAGGGCACACGGCAGATTAGACAACTACCCATCTCCTGGAGCTGTCCACCCGGATGATTTCATAGAGGACAAACTCCTTGCAGGAGAGTTCTCTCTTTGTCCTTGATCACAAGGACTCCTCCGGTAAGCTCATAAACTTGATCGATTTCTTCCATGTTAGGTAGTAAGAGCAGCTGGGCACACACGTCTGTAGCTGTTGAAGTACACATGCATCTGGCTCCTCACATCCTGTTTGCTCCATTTGGGCACACCCAATTCCTCCCCCTGGTGAACGCGATCGTCCAATCCGGGAGCAAGAAGGGGGCAAGGTATCAGTATTTTGCACCGATTCTGCAAACTGAGTGCCAACCCAAGCTTGCAACTGTATGCAACCTTTTGCAAATAAACATGCGGCTTCCCTGGTTTCGGTGGGAACCGCCATTTTGAGTAGTACAGTCCATTGCCATGCGGCTCCCAGTTCTCTGGATCCGCCATTTTGTAATCACACCCTGCTGTAGGTGTTTTTTCTGCAGGGAAGCATTCCCCTGGCAGGCAAAAACCCCGTTTAGCACATTACACTTGCTGACAAACAGTCAGTGCTTGAAACTGCAACTAGTAAGGTGGTAACTCCTCAAACGGAGGTTCTGGGCAAGCCTGACCTACAATCAAGGTCCCCCCTCCCTCAGATGATACCTATCAATACACTTACGCCACCCCGTCTGAACCCTGACACCCTAGTCTCCTTCAGAGGCTCCTGGCTCGCGGCAACTAGACCCCCCCCCCCAGACACCTTACTGTAGGTGCCAGTCCACAGGGTGACTTAGAACAGGACCTGTAGCTTTTTCTCCCAACCAAAACATCCTTTAGGGCAGTGCAGGCTGCAGTTCTTGGTAGAGGAACATCCCCTTGACACAACACCTATCCCCCTCTCTTCCTTTAGCACTGGAACTGAAAATGCACTTTCTTTCTATGGTTTTTCTGCTGGTAAACCTGTCCTGTGAAAATGCCTCTCAGCAGTGCCTCCATTTGTAGCCCCTCTACCCTCACCCTAAGTGAGATCTGGTCTGCTACTAGTGTCTTTCATGCGATGCTGTGCATACCTGTGAGGTAATAGGAGGGCTGAGTGCCCTGCGATGATGTGGGGAAAGTCAGGACAGGTTTACAGGGTACCTTATTCATTGGCAGCGCCTCCTGTCAGCGAGGATCCTGTCATAGTAGGATGGTCCATGCTGACACCTTTCCATATCCCAAGACAGTGATTCACACTTGCATATGGTTCAATGGTATTTATTGCATATGTTAGTTGTTACAGCAATGCATTCCTTTCTTGCTTCCCCTGGAAGGTTACTTTAAGGCTTGAGGTCCATCTATGTTCCCTTCTGGTGCTCCTCCTGTATCCCCTTACGGGACACAGGGTAGCTGTTGCTCACTCCACAGGGGAAGGAAAGAGACACACCCACTTTTAGGAGAGTACCAGTTTATATACCCTGGGGTTGGGCTTGTAACCCTATCCCATAACAAGGCAGGTCTGATACTGACAGGTGTCACATCTGCACATATGACCCAACCAGTACACTCCCCCAGGCTGACACTCTTTGGTTGTTGCTAGGCCCACCCTTGGATACACTACTGCGTCCACGGCTGCAATAGCAACTAGGCCTACAAAGGAATTAACCCTTCCAGTGCCTGACCCTAGCAGGACTTATACTGTTAAGGACCAGAGGAAAAAGGTAGCGGCCGGAGGCTACGCTACATGTGTAAACCCAGATACATTTTATAAATCCCATTATAACTTATGCGTCAGATTTCTACACAAACAGAGCAACAGAGACAAAACATACATAGATAAATGGGTGCTTAAAATGGCTCTCCATGTGTTAATAGGACACCAAAAAAAAGATATTAGATTCCCTTAATTCTTAGGGCCACATTTACTATAGCATGGCTTAAGGTATTTTATGGTCCATTCATATTGAACAGGTGAAGCTACACAAAACCTCAACACTACTTAGTAAATCTGGCTCATAGCCCCCAACTTGTAGCTCTTGCTGTGACGTAAAGAACAGGAGGGGTACATTTTTTAATTTAAAGTCAAGAGTATTCTATGCATAAGATGAAACTCATCTGTTTATTACCTGGGTCGGTACATTCTCTCCTCTGTATGGAGATACATTTTCAAACTATATACATCTGTGATATTCAACATACTGTAAGCATCCAATTCCCTTTTACTTTTATATGTTGCATTCCGGTTGTTTAGATGTGCATTCTCATGTCCTCTCTATACAGTATAACCCAAATGTCCCTTTTCTCATTTAGTAGCCACAAGTGGACATATTTTTCACTTACCACAAAAGTATTTGTGCAGTTTTTACAAATGACTTCATATTGATGGAAGTTGCCTTCAGCTTTGTCCCAGATGACTTGTATTGATGTTTCAGTAACTTCACCTTCACGTACATTAGACGGGCTTACCAAACCTAAATTAAAGTGAAATATATATTTAAGATATGTATTAACATTTGAGGCTCTTTAAAAAAAAAAAAAGATGCTTAGTTCAGCTTATCCTTTCTCAATATATCATGGGTCACAATTGGCTCCTTTCTTCATTTAATTATTCTTTTTGCCAGTGTTATTAAAAGACATTACTGCCGCTTGACTTTACTTCTGGGCATTTCTAGTAGAGAAGGGGTAAACTCCCCCAGAGAACAGTCTATTTGACTGTGAGATTTCATTCGCATTTTCTGTGCGATAGTGCCCCGATCAGCACTATTGGAGTTTAATTAATCTCCTTATACACCGAAACAATGGGGTCATACAATTTCCTGCTATCCAATATTGCATTTGCCTTCATACTGTGGCATCCTCCATCTAAAGGCAGCAACAAAGGGTAGCAAACTAAAGCCTGTATTAATACTATGCTGTGAGGTCACTTCTCTATATCAGGGAGGCCTCACAGTCTCACAGTCTCATTCAGGATTCCCCGCCATGAGGAAGCAGCTTCACAGCATATTGAATAGGGACCGAAATCTGCACAAGGAATGAAAACTGATTTAATTTGTTTGACCATTGCAAGAAGCTATGCAATTCCTGCACAATGGATTTTACTAGACTAATCTTAGCAAGCGAAATATGTATTAGTCATAGGTCACTGCATTTTAAAATACTATGGCCTGGATACATGAAGTGCCGGTAAGGGGAAAAATGTGGTATTACCGCCAACAAAATGCAGTATTTTTATAGTGTACGTACATAACAGTGCTAAATATAAAAGCATTTTTTTAACGAGTCCCTTAAAAATGCTGGATCCATAAAAAAAATAGTCATAACACAGCATTTAAGTATTATCATGCCATACAGAAATACCGCACTTTGGTATCACCTGCTCCAGGCTGGCACTAGCCCTGTCTTGTCTATTTATATACTGGCCAATATATTGGTCTTTATATACATAGGCAAGATAAGCTAAACCTACCTGAAATAGGTGATAAAATATTATTTTAAATATATTACAGAACATTTTGACCCCTTAGTAGGCCAAGTGGTCAACTTGCCTTGGGTTTCCATGACTAGCTGACCACAAAGTGCTGAAAAAGGGTTAATATCAACATTAAACTACACTACCTACCCCCATTGGTTACCTTAGGGACTAGTAAAGAAATTACTAACCACTAAGGTAATCAAGGGGCTAACCCCTCCGCCTCTCCCCCTCCAGGGAGGCATAACCATCATCAAATTGTGGACTTGGTGCGATATTAACTCTGTTTTAATGGAGCTAGATGTATCTGGCCGTAAAAGAACAATTAGTCAGATACTGCTCAAAAGGATCCAAGATCTAATACAAATCAAAAAAGAAAATCCCAATATATTATATTTAATGGGGAAATGATACTTCTCAAAGTACTCACATGTTTTCACAGCATATACTTCATATGGAGAACTCAGCATGTCCTTACTTTTGGTGTAAACACTGAATTCATATTCTGTGCCTGGAATTAGTTTATCAATTGTGAATTTGCCATCACCCTTTAATGAAAATCCTTTGAATGACATACTTTTGTTAACGGTACTTTTGCTTGTAATAAATATGCCATCAAATATTCCCACATCTGGCATTTGAACAAACATAACCACTGCATGAGTGAGAAGTTCAAACGGGACCACAACTATTACTGGCTTAGGTCCTGTAACAATAGAATAGGAGAATTATTTCAAACAGAAATGCATTTTTTTTGCTTTTATAATATTAATTTCTTACAAGTCAGGAATGTTTTTATCATGTAAACATATATCAAGCTCTTGCTATGTATGCTTTAAAAAATTAATTATTAACATGAATTAAAAATAGTTTATGATCTGTGCACCTTTTTCTGATATCATGTACAACTCTGTGAACTCTGAATGTAAAAATGATTAGAATTGCCCTATGACAGATAGATTTTCTACTATCACCCTCTCAAGGCTAACATTACTTTGCATATGTTTACATTCTGGGAGGTTATCCCGAATAGGCTGACAATGGTACAATTATTCTACTAGCTACTGGGATACAGTTATTAGGTATTTTATACAACCTGATTAACTTTAAAATGGAAGGATTCATCCTATCCCAGAACTAAGGCTATAAAAATGTTCCTAATTATTGGGATGACAAATAACTATCAGGACACAGCCTACAGGCCTGTACGGTCTTGTCTGGATTTACTCTCCTCAGATCAAAGGGTTGTGAGGTATAAGTATGTGTGTTTGACACACAGCTTGAGATGCAACTAAGGGTACACTGTGTGTGTGGATTTCATATCTTCGACCTATGACCGCCTGGGAAACTTACTCCAAATCACTTGAGGTGTCCGTACACATACTTAATTTAGTAAAGTATAGGCTTTTGATTTTCATTGTATACATGTCTTACCTAATGACCTGTATGTTCTTTGCTATTCTTTTTACAAGCACCATAACACCCTTATGTTATATTAAATCTAAAATGTAATAAGTACTGTGTTTGAGCTCCAATTGAACCCATCACCATTGAAGGGGTTGCACTAATTTTCACACATTTTCACACATTTTCACACACCTTTTGCTAAATTGGGTTTTTGATCATTTGTATATCCTTCTAGGGGACCAGGTATTCTTTAAATGACTCCTGGCGTGGCAGTATAACTGGGGTGTAGTGTGAAGTTACAGTATTGGGGTAGTGAGTACTCTGCTAGAAGGTGAGTACAACCTCTGGGCAGACAGTTATTATTAATCCTTATCCCACACACTCCCCTGCCTGTGGGCACGCATGTATGTATTTTTATAACAAGGACTCATATTCTACTAGTATTGCATTGTACAAATAAACAATACAGACCGGCGCCAATATAGTCCAATGGTGGATATTAAATGTCCAATAGTGGAATATTCTCAAACAAAGGATAGCTATCCTTCGTTTGAGAATATTCCACTATTGGACATTTAATATCTACCATTGGACTATATTGGCGCCGGTCTGTATTGTTTATTTGTGTTCTGTATTACTAACTGTGTCTTGGAGTTAGTGTCACCTGGCAGCCTAAGTTTATATTTTATATATTTTTATTATTATTTATTATTATTATTTTTGTGTAGGGTCACATTGTATCACTTATTATTGCATTACCACGTGTATTCCTTTTAGCGCTATATACACCCATTTTTTCTAGTATTGCATTGTATCAAGCTTATTTAACTCTTTGCGTGCCAGGGATAGTTGCCATTTGCATGACAGAAGGAGATTTTCATATTTTTGCAATATAATAACAATGATTTATGTGTCCATTTTGTGTTGTATCCTGAAAAATCATGTACCACTCACATAAGTATACAAAAACATGAGATTTGTTTTTCAAACTTTGCAATTCAGTATAGTATAATGTGGCAATCCAAATTTTGTCAAGGTGAGCCATATTATACACCGTCATTTTGGCTACTTTTAGAAAATACAAGTTTTAGTACATTTTCTTTTTATTTAGTTCATATTTATAAATAAGAAACAGATTCCAAAAGTGACATTAGACATATTATGAAACACTATTATATGGTTTAGCTACATTATTAAGATAATGAGACACCCAGACATAACATATTTTCTGAAAATAGACAGAGAAAATGTAAGCTGTGTAACTGTCATACATGGATGACTATGTATTTTTTTTTTTTTTTGTATGGTAAATAAAATACAAATTTGCACTGTATGTGTGTTTCTGTGCCAGAGTAGGGATTTACCTCAATAGCATTCGCACCTATGTAAATTGTTGTTCTTACAAAACTGGATGTACCCATATTTGTGGAAATAAAACTACAAATACAAATGAAATGCAATTAAGTAACCCTCTCCGCTTCTACCCAGGAACAATTATGCTTCTCATACATATGTATAAGTCAGGGGAGTGCAAACTTTTACTGCTGCACCTCTCTGTCTGGCCTGCTCTGGAGCTCGCACCCCCTATCCTACCTTGCGGCTGCGTCAACTGACGTTCCAGGGTCATGTGACGTCAGGTCATGTGACCCGCGGTGTCATTTGATGCCTGTGGCGTCATGTCACATGACCCTGCGGCGTCATTTGATGTCGCATTGCCATGAAAACACGTCACAGCGTCTGAATCCCGTTAAGTTTTATTGTTGCAGAGGCCCCACGCGATCCCCCAGCAATTAATTTAAATGCCGTGGGGAAGAGCGTGGGACCAATTGCAACCGCCTGCGCCCCCCCCCCCCCCCCCCGAAAAAACTCACCCCCCCCCAGTAAGTATTCTTGATTGACAAGGATTGTAAACTCTCTCAAAGGAAAACAATGAAATATTTATAAGAACAAAGCTGTTCTTATGATGAGACCTTGTTGCAGTGACCCCCACACCAAATTAATATAAATCTTATTTCAATCATTGCTGGTGTTTACAAAATATAGTGGCTTATAGCAGGCAATAAACACAACCCCTCGATGAAACTGTACTTTTGGGAAGCATGATAAATGGCTCTATACAGTTAACTACATTTTTATTAAATCCGCAATCCTGTTTTAAAGGGCTAGTTGCCACCAAAATGTAGGTTTATATATATATACATTATAAGAGAATAGCATGTAACCTGAACATTGTTGAACATTAAAGCAGCAATACTAGATTCCCCTTTTTTTCTTATTTTTATATGTAAATCATCTGACAATGTATAATTCTACATTCTTACCTAAACTAACAATCGTTTGGTGCTCCTGTTATACATCTGTAACAATCCAGATTGTGTGTCTAACATAAAGTCTGATTCAGTCAGTGTAACTCAGCAGCTACAATGTATCCTTATATTACTAAGGTAACATTATCTGTTTTTACAGTTTACCACTCAAACTGCTGGGGATATTGGCAACAAATGATCCCAAACAGGAAAGTGTTGCAAAGATCTTGCACTGCTGGAGAGGTGGAAAAACCTGCTCTAGAAAACAAAGGATGCTTTAAAACTCAATAAAAATGGCATTAAGAGTTGCATTTATAAAATAAAAAAAATGCAGTAAGTATGATCTAATACTACAGAACTGATTTATTAAAAAAAAATATGATTTCACGTTTTGCTGCTTTAACACATTCCAAAAATATTTATTTTTAAAAACATACTTAGAATCTGCTGGATGCTCATCATTTCACTCCGATTTCCATTTTTTACTGCAGACACTCCTATGTCATAGGTCATACCAGGCACTAGGAAACCAATTTTCCACTTGTTTGTGTTATTTACGAAAAATGAAACTGCTGCTGCTGCTGCCTGCTTGAAAGGTTTTACTTCTATGTAGAACTGATTGATTTCTTGTGGTGGTTCCCAATGAAGAATGATACTTTCTTCCTCTACCTCTGTGGGTTTAATCAGGACTCTTCGGGGTGGACTAACACCTGTGTGGGAAAAATATGATACTATTTCTTTACTGTTATGTAAATAATGTCATTCTGTGTATGTCAGGCTATCAAATTATTTGTTAAATATCCAATCTCTAAGCAGCGAATAATCTGAACTTGAACTTTAAATGAAAAAATAGCATTAACCTACAGCTACGATATAAACTTTAGTGACCTATTCATTAAGCTGCAAGAAAGCTATTTACGCGATGCCCACACAGAAACACTTCTCATCGTATACAGGTCACAGATATCCAAACCATGCAAAAACAGCATTTTAGATAAGGGAAAAAAGCTGAGACACGTGGAAAGAGAAGGAAAGAGAAATATGAACGAATAAAAATAAGAATCTGCATGATCAATGTAGATATCTGCAGAAATATGCAATTATTTAATCTGTCAAAAAAACATTATCTTTTTGGGCAATTCTGTATGGACAAACTCACAGCTAAATGAATAGGCCTCTTGTTATCAATGTGCCAAGACCCTCGGCTCAGGTATCCCCCCCGATATGTGTAGGTATCAGATTGGAATTTAGGAAATGCCAATATATTTTAGGGTTAAATAATCAGTCCTGCCAACAGGTTTTCCTGGGCTCAGGAATTAAGTCTTCACCTAGGCCCGGACTGAGGGGGTTAGTGGGGGGCAGACGGACCCTGTCAGGGCCCATTCCCAGCAGGAAGTGAAGCACAGGAGGGTGTCCAGCAAAGGGAATGGCCTGGCCAGCCCTGGCCGGAAATTGGGCCTCACTTCTAAGCTCAGCCAGCCATGTCCTCTAGGCCCAGGACTGCAGTCCTGGCTCTCACCCACTGTAAATGTTCATGTACATAATGCACAATATATTAAAAGACCCTCTGCTCCCATGTTTTCCTATATGTACAATACAAGCTTGAAATTTAAGGAGTGTCAATATATATTAGAAAATAATTACATTATACATGTATTACTATAGAATTGATCAATTCTGTGTCATTGTGCACATTGTGTTCACTGTTTTACAACATCAAAACATTAACAATCTGTGTCAAATATAAGAAACACTTTTTTATGTTTGACTTAGACACAAGTAACAAATACTTGTCATATCTTTCTTCACTGTCAACCTCTTTCATGTACAGTATCTGGTCCACCATGCCTTCAGAAAAATACATATTTCACCTTTCCTATAAATCTACTTTTGACACCTCATTTTCAAAGTGACCAGAATAGTCAGGAAATGGTTGAATTTATTCTAGTATATTATAATTGAGTAGATAGATCCATGTTTTTAAACCTTCTCTTTAGGACACTCCTATCAAGCTATGGTTTGGGCCAGTGATTCCCATCCAGGGATCCACGGAACACTGGGGTTCCGCGAGGCAGTGTCCGGGGTTCTGCGACAATGTGCAAAATTGCATTACCCCTGACGAAGTGATGGAGCGTAGGATGGAGCTACTACCGCCCGTCTGCATTGTGACCTGGAGTTGGACGTTGAGCAGTGACGTCATCAGGGGGAGGTGTCGAGAGGAGTCGTGCCCGCGAGAACAGGAGAGGAGAGCAACGCTGACCCCAGCTGCACCAGCCGTGGGTAGTGGTGCTGCAGCCTGCAGGGCCCCCCCCCCACGTGTCTTCCCTCCCTCAAAGTCACCCGGGACCTAGGCATGATCCTCAGCCCTGCCCCCGCCCCCCCCCCCCGCCCCCTACTGGCATACTCTCCCCCCCTCCCGGACCCTACCGTCAGCCTTTGCTCTGCCCCCCTCCCACCACACTTCCCCCCCTCCCCACACACACACCTTCCCGGCACTGAGTCTGTTCTGTCCTCCGCGGGCTGTCTGCAGCAGCCCCCCCCCCACGTGTCTTCAGTAAGTCAAGTTTTTTAATATGTATTGAGGAGATGGGCAACTTTTTAAAATGTATTGGGAGGGTGGGGGTCTTTTTAAAATGCATTGGGGTGGCGGGGGTCTTTTTAATATGTACAGTATTGGCGGGGGCTTTTTTCATATGTATGGGTGGATGCATTTTTAATATGTATTGGAGGGGCGGGGTATTTTTATTATGTATTGCAGGGTGGGGTTATATGTATTTAGGGGGGTGGGGTTTTTTGGTATGTATTTTGTGGGGGGGACTGAGTGAGAGTGGGGTAATTGATGGAAGGGAGGGGCGAGGGAGAGGAGAGAGGGGGGAGAGAGTGAGTTAGGAAAAGAGGGAGTAAGAGTGAGATGCAGGGGAGAAATACATCTAAGGCGGGAGGTGGGGAGAGTGAGTGAGACAGAGAGGAGAGAAATACATGGATAGAGGGTGGGAAATAGAGGGGGCTCGTGAGGTGTGAAATTTTGTTATTTACCGCAGTCGAACCTAATATGTGTCAGCCAGATAGGGGTTCCCCGAGATTTTTTTAAATACTTCAAGGGTTCCTCCAAACAAAAAAGGTTGGGAATCACTGGTTTAGGCGAACCAGCTAATCACACATTCATAAATAGGATTAGTGTAAACGTGTGCATTATAATTGTTCCTCAAATCTGTTCTAGCTGGGGTGTCCTGAGAAGAGGATTGAGAAACAGTGATGTAGATACATGAATTCACTTTTCTTACCATTATTAAGTGTCTGTCTTTAACTTTACTCTTCATTCTCGTCACATGATAAATAAGACTACTAAGATTTGTTAAGCTTGTTTCCAGTTACCCATAAAACTAAGGGCTGTTATATAGAGCATGCGGCCGTGTGGCCGCGCGTGCCTAATGCGAACGCACGTGCACATGCCGCATGCTTTTTGTAAATATATTGAGAGGGGCAGTATACTGGGAAGGTACAGTGTTTGTGTTTGTGTGTGTGTGTGTGTGTGTGTGTGTGTGTGTGTGTGTGTGTGTGTGTGTGTGTGTGTGTGTGTGTGTGTGTGTGTGTGTGTGTGTGTGTGTGTGTGTGTGTGTGTGTGCATGTGTAATTTATTATTTATTAAAAAAAAAACAATTGGTAAAAATAAAATATTTAATAAGTTTGTGCAGACTCACAAATACATACACACATACACATACACACATACACACACACACACACACACATATACATACATACACATATACATACATACACATGCATACATATATATACACACACACTTATACATACATTTAGCGCCGGTCGCGGCGTGAAAAGATTATTTTCCCCATCTTCCTCGCTCCCTGTCGGCTCCCCTCTCCGTGCCGTGTGCGCGCGCGGCCCTCGTATAGAAGGGCTGACTCACGACAGCCAACTAAAATTCCGCGCGCGCGCACGGTGTAGCGCACGCACGGCACTATAGAACATGCCTAAGTGGAACCCTTGCAGCTTAGTGTAAGATAAAATGCATACCTGTTATTACTGATAAACTTTCAATGGAACTCAATGTGCCACTTTCCGCTATAGTTTGTAAATAAATGTGGTACTGTTGGTATGGTTTGACTTTTGTAATTGTTGTTGAGGTTTTCTTTTTTGCTTCCATCAAAGTTATTAATGTATTTTCTTCTAAATCCCAGACTGTCAAAAAGTATCCACAGTAGAATGCCCCAAAAGGGCCAGCTGGTGGATCCCACTCTAACAATATGCTTGTTGATGATATGTTTCTAGCCTGCAAATTTCTAGGGTGCAACGGTCCTGGAAAGGGAAAGCAATAAATAGTACAAACATATTTAGTAAGTTCCGAAATGCATATGTTGGAAATATAAGGCAAATTTCAAACAACGTAACTCTCCTTCTACCTTCAGTAACCAGTGGAGACCCACATGCAATGCTAAAACATTGTAGGTCATATCTAAAACAGTGGGGTCAAGGTCCCCAAGCCTTGTTTAAGAATAATTTGCCAACATTACAATAGGTTGTTATAACATGCAAAGAGTTTGGAGCTATAAAATACCTGGTTTGTTTGTGGCATTGAGGCCAGCAATAAGTGAAAGCTGTCCCAGCTGAATTAAAAAAAAAGTGTCTCAAATACAAAGCACTAGTGCAAATGACACTATTTATCATTTTACCACTTGCACTGTTGTTGGGACAAGACACACCTAGAAGCATATATTATTAGCGAGTCGTGGCCAGGCAGCTCCTATTCACAAGAGTGCTTGGTTTAAGATCTCCTTCATTAAAGTTCTGAAATAAAGGATAAACCTGCTACTTTTTTCTTGGATATTTTAAAAGGCTCACATATGTATGTTTCTAAATATTAAAATCCTTTATAACAATAACATATTTAATTCCCATGTGATATACTTTAGAATCATCAGAATGAATGTCAAAAATAGCATCTAGCTGGATGCTTTTTGCCAAGTATTCCTACCACAATAATGTACGTTTTAGCCAAATAAAGTGCTTATCTGGACAACCTGATCTATACTGTCTAAGTATTAGTTGGTAGTGAGAATTAACATGTAGCCCTTTATAATGCAGTTCTACCATGTACAAAGGCAGTTGTTTATTACAAAAATGCATTGCTCAGATAAACTCAGCATATATATCCATAGTAGTTTTAGACATTTCCATTGCATTCACTAATTAAATAACATGGTACTTATTATGCATGCTAAAGCTGTCTCACGTTTTAATCTGGTCTGTAACTGTTCCATTCGCCTATAATATATATTATCTTTAACTGTTCATGCGATGTCTTTAAATATAATGTATAACCCCATTCATTTAATGTAACTATGTATTTGTATGTCCAACAACCTCCCTCTAGAGGAGAAAAGAGCCGCACTCCAGAGGTCTTATTTCAAAAGTGGAAAAATATTTATTTCGGACAAAATTGACTTGGCTCTTTATCAAGATCATCTTGCTAAAGATCCAAGTTACGGATCGAAACGTCGATTTTGTCTAAATAAATATTTTTCTACTTTTGAAATAGACCTGTGGAGTGCGGCTCTTGTCTCCTCTCGCGGGAGAGTTGTTGGACATACTGGTTGTGCCTCTGCGTGGGGCGTGCGCCCGAGGCAATTTAAAGTTCCAAAGTCATGGACGTGCATTTTTTTCTTCATTTAACCATGTATTTGTAACCATGTATCTGTAACAGGGGCGTTGCTGTAGCCCGGGCAACCCGGGCAAAGTCTAGGGCCCGCACACTTGAAAACGAGAGGCAACTCTCAATGTATTACTTCCTGGTAAAACATTTAATAAATAAATAAATACATGGTAACTTACTTGTCTCTATTGAAAGAATTGGACTTAAATTATTTTGAGACCCTAATGTATTCTTCATACACAAAATAAAACTATACTTGTGGCCTGGGTCCAGTTGCAGAATTGACATCTCTTTGGAATTTGGGGACACACTTTGAAAATGCTCATTTGTTCTATTTGACATATATCTAATGAAAGGGTAAAATCCTGATTGAGACCAGTTAGGGATATTTGTCCAAGTAAAGACAAGTTCAGTTTCCATGACATCTTCCAATAAAAATGTAACGTTTTCTGGGAGAGGTGGAACTGGAAAAGAAAAGAAGGAGATGAGAGTCACTGCAAATATAATCTGACCAAATACAGAATTTTATTTGTCCCCCTATATTTTCGAACAAATTCTATTTTCTGCCACCTAACCTGGCTCTCTCACTTCATATATATTTTGTTCGGTGTACATTACTTTCTACTAGGAGAAGCACATGGATCGAGTGAATTAGAGGGCATTATAAAGCACGATGGCTGGGACGCATGAAGACGCGGTGCAGGACCTCGTGTGTGACATGGCTGCAGCTGCCATTGACTTGAATGGACATTAGCAGCAGATTGTGTGTGATGTCCTGCACTACGGCTTCATAGGTCCCGGCGAATGGTCTATGTGTACTAAGCAGCATAAGTATAAGGCACCTTAGTGCCCCTTCATGTGTCATGCTCAGTGAACATGGGCTAATGCATTGCTATTTGTAAAACGTACTGTTTGGATTCATCTCGTTCAGTGGCATAAGCAAGAAAATATGGCAAAATAGCTTGACATGAAGAGATACTGTACACATACAAACCACCGCTCAATGCCAATTTAACAGTTCTACATTTAGAGAATAGTTTCCTTAACGTTTACGTATTTTAAAATAACCATAATATTAAGGGTGGCACTTTTACTGCTGTGTTGTGTAGGTTTTAGTTTTAAAAAAATGCTTGTGTTTTGGTATTGGAAGTACTGTAGTTTTGTTTCTGAGTTTTGGTTTTGATTCTGATTTTGCCAAAACTCGATTTGTTTGGTTTAGATTTTTAACCAAATTATAGAAAAATCTAAAAATAAGCTGAAAAATGTTAAAGTAGCACGATACAGGCTTAAAATAAGCATGATAACATAAAAACTATTAGGAAACTAAAATAATATATCTGAAAAATCTAAAATAATGAAAAAAAGATATGGGAGAAGTACCTAGAGATAGGCACTTGGCCTGGTTTTATCACTTTGGCTCAAAATAATTCGTTACATAGTTACATAGTAGATGAGGTTGATAAAAGACGTACGTCCATCAAGTTCAACCTATGCTAAATTTAGACAACAGATACTTTATCCTTTATCTATACTTACTTATTGATCCAGAGGAAGGCAAACAAAAAACCCCAAAGTCATATCATCATATCATCATATCATCCAATGATATCTCATAAGGGGAAAAATAAATTCCTTCCTGACTCCAAGAACTGGCAATCGGATTAATCCCTGGATCAACATATTAACCATGTATACTTATTTGGTATATCCCTGTATACCTTTCCTATCTAAAAAGATGTCCAACCTTTTTTTTGAACAAATCTATTGTATCTGCCATCACAGTCTCCATGGGTAATGAATTCCACATTTTAACTGCCCTTACTGTAAAGAACCCTTTCCTTTGTTGCTGGTGAAATCTCCTTTCCTCCAGCCTTAAGGGATGGCCCCGAGTCCTTTGTACTGCCCGTGGGATGAATAGTTCTTTTGAAAGCTCCTTGTATTGTCCCCGAATATATTTGTATATAGTTATCATATCCCCTCTTAGACGCCTCTTTTCTAATGTAAATAAATCTAATTTAGCTAGTCTCTCCTCATAAATTAGATTGTCCATCCCCTTTATTAATTTGGTGACTCTTCTCTGCCCTCTCTCTAGTTCCATAATGTCTTTTCTTAGGATTGGTGCCCAAAATTGTACTCCATATTCAAGGCTAGGTCTTACTAATGCTTTGTAAAGGGGCATAATAATGTTTACTTCCCTTCCATCCATTGCCCGTTTGATGCAAGATAAGATCTTGTTTGCCTTTGCAGCTACTGCATGACATTGGGCACTATTGCTAAGCCTGCTGTCTACAAGCACTCCTAAATCCTTCTCCATCAAGGATTCCCCCAATTTATCCCCATTTAATTTGTAATTCGCCTTTTTATTCTTGCATCCCAAATGCATAACCTTACATTTATCTGTATTAAACCTCATCTGCCATTTACATGCCCACGTTTCCAGTCTCTCCAAGTCCTTCTGAAGAGAAATTACATCCTGCTCTGATTCTATTACCTTACACAATTTCATATCATCAGCAAAGATGGAGACTTTGCTCTCGATGCCAACCTCAAGGTCAGTAATAAACAAGTTAAAAAGCAGGGGTCCCAGTACCGAGCCCTGAGGTACTCCACTCACGACTTTAGCCCAACCTGAAAAAGTTCAATTTATGACAACCCTCTGTTGTCTGTCCTTTAACCAGTTTTCAATTCAGGTCCATATATTATTACTGAGTCCAATTTTCTTTATTTTGTACACCAACCTCTTGTGTGAAACCGTATCAAAAGTCTATGCAAAATCTAAGTAGACCACATCAACTGCATTATCCTGGTTTAAATTCCTACTTACCTCCTCAAAGAAACAAATAAGGTTAGTTTGGCATGATCTATCCTTCATAAATCCATGCTGACTATTACTAATAATTTTATTTTCCATTAGGTATTCCTGAATATTATCCCGTATTAAACCTTCAAGAAGTTTCCAAACTATTGAAGTCAGGCTTACAGGTCTGTAATTCCCCGGTTGTGATCTAGCTCCCTTTTTAAATAAAGGCACCACATATGCTTTACGCCAATCTTGTGGTACTGAGCCTGTGGAAATGTAGTCCTTGAATTTTAAATATTAAGGTTTGGCTATTACTGAGCTTAACTCCTGAACTCTAGGATGTATGCCATCAGGGCCAGGTGCCTTATTTACTTTAATTTTTTCAAGTCGCTTATGAACTTCTTCCTCATTTAACCAATTGTTCAGTAATATGGAGGTTGTGGCTTCCTCCTGCGGCACTACTATTGAACTTGATTCTTCCCTGGTAAACACAGAGGCAAAGAATGTGTTTAATACCTCTGCTTTTTTCTTATCTCCAATAATCTGCCTACCCATCTCACACTGAAAGGGTCCAAAATTTTCTTTTCTCATTTTTTTGTTATTAAGGTACTTAAAGAACTGTTTAGGGTTGACCTTACTTTCTATTGCAATCCTTTTTTCATTATCCATTTTTGCTAATTTGATTGCCCTTTTGCCATTTTTGTTACATTCCTTATAATTCTGATACGATGTCTCCATCCCTTCTGACTTAAAGAATCTAAACGCCTTCCTCTTCTTCTAAACGCCTTCCTCTTCTGAGGGGTTTAAGTTCTGGTTCTAAAACTGTTAAAGAGTTTTGTGTTGGGTTTTGTAATGTTCTGATTTTGCACACACAATTTTGTCCATTTCTACATTATATGTAATATAAAAAAAAACAATTACACTCATATTCACAAAGATATGGCAAGTGTACATGGCAGAAAAACCCAGTGTAGAAATAATTTGGACCCGTTGCATTTTGTTGAAAAGCATAGCAGTCGGTTTCATTTTTAGGTAACTTAGACAAAGATGACACTTCAGCTTTCTCTAGTTTGAAAGACGATCCATCCGTCCATAATAATTCCCCTTCAACCTATAAAACAATAACATATGAAAGACACAATTCAAATTATTTAAAAAATGTCAGTTAGTTGTTTATTTTTGGTAATCCTAACTTTAGCAGATTGTTTTATAAATTTACATTTTTTACAAGTTAAATAGAAATAGCCATGTTAGTCCAGTCCAGAGTAAAGTACTTCAGTATTAGGGGATACCTTGACCTGACCTGAGTAAGAAAGAGAACCCCGGAAAGCTTATCTTATAATATTAATTGTTAGTCCAAATAAAAAAGGTATCAACTAATACTGAATTACTCATTTTTTTACAAAGTAATTTAATAAAAAGCTATAGTTAATGTGAAGTTGACTACGTTATTGTTAACAGCAAAGGGTTTTTTTCAGGGGCCACAATTTTAGATATTTTTAAACTCAAATCTTAGAAATAGAAAATGGCATAGGTATACCATACAAGCATTCATTATAAAAACATTTTGATTCCAGAACAAGTGCTAGATATGGTACTTTTATGTACTTTACTAAAAAAAAATCTATAACCCCTACTTCAAAGAGCGGGAAAAAATTAAGGGCAAATACCTTGTGATGGAAATAGGAGGAATAACAACCAATTCTCTAACATATCAGTATATTCCAACAGGTAACATTGAGAAATATTCAGCATTGTGTGGGAGAAACTGAATCGGGTAAATGCGGCAAGGTTTTAAATTGGCTATAGCAAGGGTTCTCAACTCCAGTCCTCATGACTCCCCAACAGGTCAGGTTTTCAGGATATAGGTTGTTTAATCAGTCACTCCCTGCTTCAGCACAGGTGGCTAAATCAGTGCATCAGTGAAAGACTGAGTCACTGATTGAACCACCTGTGCTGAAGCAGGAATATCCTTAAAACCTGACCTGTTGGGCGGTCTTGAGGACTGGAGTTGAGAACCTCTGGGATATAATGTTAGAAAGCATTGTGCTCTGTTTACCAATATTAAATACATTTCAACCACTTTTAGCTGCCTTGTTCTTTGACAGTAGAGAAAATAGGAACATGCAATGAGTTTTAAGAAGTAAAATAATTTACAGCAGGCCACGAAAGCCAGACATGCAGTACACATGCAGTATACATGCAGTACACATGCAGTACACATGCAATTTATAATTAACGATTTATCCAAGACAATATTCAAATAGCCGGAAATATTCTGAAATATACATTTAAAAAAAAAACATTCTGTCCTCTTACTATAGTACAAATAAATTGTATTTACCCATGCAATGAGCTTGTGATCTTCGTCAGTGAACTTCTACTATGCGCCCCCTACTTACCGTAGGGAAACGCGTCAGAGTGTTCTTTTTGGCTGTTACTGTGCCCTAAAATAAATTTTTGCACCTAGGATATTTTGTGGTTTGCAGTTTGTGGTTTCCAATCTTCAGCAGCAGCAGCAGATGCACCGCCGTTTTCCCTGTACTCTCTTCAATTGTTCCTTGGTAGGAGCACGCAGGACAGGACCAGGATATCCCCAAGGTCAGCAGTGAGTAATCCATTTACTTCATTTATGTGATCAGTCCCACACACAGTTACCTAGACCACCACATAAGACTTACCTATATGGCTAGTGGCATAATCTATGGGAGTGTGTTTAACATTGGACTATCTGGAATCCTGAGTCTTATGAACTGTCCTATGCTATGAAGATGTTTATATTTTTATATCATGATCAAACATTGCCTACTCCTGGTTAGCATCACAAGTGGGAATTAACCCTCTCCTTCCCTTTTTTTGTATGTACTGTAGGAAGCGCTTATTCCTATTATGTCACATGTGTTAGTGCTGTACAGCGCTATGTACATGGATGGTGATGTATAAATAAAGATATACATATATACATACTAGTAGTAGTAGTAATAATCATTGAGTATAGTAGGCATCATTGAGCCGAATGGGCTACATGTAAAAAACAAAAGATACCATTTGATTCAGACAGAAAAAGACGAAAGGATTAGTCAATACAGAAACTTTGTGATGGATGATGGCTGATGGAATACTTCATTAACAGCAAGTGAAACCTTGAGAAAAAGGAATGCTACCTACCCTGTAATCAGTGAGCCCACTCCATAGTAAAATGATTTCATTCATCCCATGAAGGTAAGAAGATACAAAAACATGTTCCTCTTTATTCTGTATGTTAACAAGATGTGCTCCTGTATATGACGCTTCACAGTTGTGCTCAGCCTTATCCCACGGTTTGCTGTCTAGGCTAATTTTATAGCAACTGTTCTTAAATGCAACCCAGCCACCTGAACAGAACCCTGTAATAAATATTAACATTATTTTATTAATAACCATTTTGCTTGAGGAGTTAACTAAAATCCAGAACAAGTCACTTTGGCAATGGTTAGTTGGTTAATTATTCATGAAAAAAATATCTCTTTCAGATACTGTATAATGTTTTGACATTATTAAAATATATGAATGCAAATATTAGTACAATAAATTCCATTCAAGTGACACTCTTTCAGGGATCTCCTCAGTCACAAAAAACAAAATCATTGATGCAATTCCATTGTGAATTTCAGTGTTCTAAATATTATTGTTTAGTAAAACAGAAAGAAGCTTGCAGGAATTCCTGGGTATAAGAGAACCTGTCTCCCTAATTATCACACTGTCTCCCTCCTGCTTTTTGCCTCTAAACTTTTTGAATGTCTGGTGTTCTTTCCCTTACTCCATTTTCTCACCACCTACTCTCTCCTACAGTAACTTAACTACACCTTAAGGGGCCTTTAAGGCGCCTTAAGGGGTGCTGCATCACATGTCGGCCCATTGCCATGTTAATGCATCGCCATGTGATGTCGTGTCGCCATGACGCTGCAACATTGATGGTAGAGGGCTGCTTACATAGGGTCCACTCTCTCCCTGACAATCCGTTTCATTGGTGTGGGGAAGAGCGTTGGGACACTATACCCACTTTAGGGGGTCATACATGGTCTGGAGGGAGGGTCCCGACTCCCTTCACCCTCCTCCCCAAGCTGGAGCCCCTGGGACGTGCCACTGCTCTCCTAGATCCTCTACAATCTGGCTTCCGCACTGCTCACTCCACTGAAACAGTCCTCAACAAAATAACTAATAACTTTCATGCTGCAAAAGACAAAGGTCATTATACTTTGCTCATATTATTCGACTTCTCTGCAGCCTTGGATACTGTAGACCACCCTCTTCTCCTTCACATTCTCTATATGCTTGGTAACAAAGCTCTATCATGGATCTCCTCTTACCTCTCTCATTGTACTCTCTGTGTCTCATTTGCTACCACCTCCTCCTCTGTAGATCTCTCTATGGGTGTATCCCAGGGCGCTGTCCTGTGACCTCTTCTCTTATTTCTTTCAACGCTCTCTTTACGTAAACTTATCACATATCGAGGGTTCAAATATCACCTCTATGCTGATGACACACAATTTTACCTTTCAACCCCTGACCTTACACCTGCTGTACAGACCAAAGTCTCCAAATGTCACTCTGCTATATCATCCTGGATGGCCCTCTGCTGACTCAAACTTAACTTGTCCAAGACGAAGCTCCTCAAACTTCCTCCCAAGCCTGGCCCTACTGCCCCCTTCTACATTACTGTTGGCACTACTGTCATGCACCCAGTATCACAAGCAAACTGTCTAGTGGTCACATTTGACTCCTCCCTCACATTCTCCTCACATTCACAATGTAGCTAAAACCTGTCGTTTTTACCTCCATAACATTTCAAAGATATGCCCTTTCCTCTCTCCCTCTACTGCTAAAACTCTAATGCAGTCCCTCATTCTCTCCCGTCTCGACTATTGTAACCTTCTACTGTCCAGCCTTCCTGCCTCTCACCTGCAATCTACTGTATACAACAACAAAAACAAAAAGTCCCCATTCTGCATGCAAATGACAAAGTATATAGTTAAATAATTATATGTTTGTCTTCTCATAAGTATGGGCCATTTAGTTAAACTTTTTGTCCAAAGCGTTATAAGCCTGCAGCCACACCAAGGCATGGCCCCTTTCCAGGTCCTAATAGTAAATGTTAGGTCACACCCAATAGCACTCCTTTTAAAACAATATAAATGACGTGGTGGCTGTTGAGTTCAGAGCTTACAGAAATTGTGTATGCCCCATACAATCTATTCTAAATTCTGCTGCTACAATCACTTTACTGTCTTCCAAATCTATCTCAGCATTTCTCCTACTGAAATCCCTCTCCTGGTTTCGTATTAAACTATGTATCACTTGCAAGATTCTCCTCCTCACTGTTAAGACTATACACTCTTCTGCCCCTCCTTACATCTCAGCCCTATGTTCTCACTATACACCTGCCTGACTTGCATTCTGCTCAAGAATGTCATCTGTCTACCCCTTTTGTATCTGAAATCCTCTCCTGCCAAAACCCTTCTCACTCTCTGCCCCACACCTCTGAAATGTCCTTTCCCTCAATATCTGACTGGCACCCTCTCTCTCCACGTTTAGGACCGTTCACTTTAACAAAGTACTGTACAGTATATGGGTAGCTTCACTGCCTGATACTATACATCTCAGATGCACTGACCTCGGCCCAATGCAGACCACTTACAGAACACCCTCCTGCTGTCTCTGTAAGTTCTCCCTACTTACCACTTAGATTGTAAGCTCTTCGGGCAGGGATTCCCTTTCCTATTGTTACTTTGATGTCTGAAGTGCTTATTCCCACTATGTGTTATATTATTATGTCACGTGCTGTGAAGCGCTATGCACAGTACCTGGATGGTGCTATATAAATAAAATAAATTGTATATAATGTATATATTGAGACTTACCTTGACGTTGGTTAGCAGGCTTGGCATTATTTGATCAAAGGATGTAACCAAAAGTCTCCTTTGTCTTACAGATTTAGTTTGCACTATGTATAGTTATTTCCCCATTTATGGCTATCCCAATGTGAGAAGCGCAGGAATTCACTTTCTGTTTTTTCACATATATATGGCCAATTCTTTCACCAACAGCATGCTCCTTACATGGAGAAGTGCAGTGAATATATATTTGTTTTACATCATGTATATAATGTATAATAACCCTGCTCACTTAATGTATTTGTCATCATGCTCACTTAATGTATTTGTCATCATGCTCAGGACATACTTGAAAACGAAAGGTGACTCTCAATGTATTACTTCCTGGTAAAACATTTTATAAATAAAATAAATAGACATACAGTATACACATACATATTTAAATGAAGGAACAAGGAAGACTGTATAGTGTTGTATTTTTGGTTTAGATCTCTCCTTAATCACATGAAATATTGATCATTTTGTGTGGTCTGTTGCACAGTTTTGTTGCTATTTGATTGGGCTACTCTCGTTTAATCTCTAGGATGCTTACAATTTTTTCTTTCTATACAAAAACACTGTATGCCAATAACAAATTGGAAACTAATTTACAGAGATCATCCTGCATGACATTTTACAGATGCTAGAATAAACTCATCATCATTTCAAATAATGTTTTAGATTATTTTGTTTACTCAAAAAACCCAGACAACGAAGATACAAATGTTAAATGATTGCTACAGAATGTATAACAAAATATATTTGGCGACCCAGCAAGATATTCAGGAGGAAACATAATGGACTTACCTGTTTCAATCGGAATATTAATATTTTGAGAAACATTTATAGATCCAAAATGTTGCTGCTTCAACACAAACACAAAATTGTAAATACTTCCAGGTGTCAAATTGCCCCATTCGTAAAAAGCATCTTTCTGCGACATCAATCGAGCAGAGTTATTTAATAAAATGGAAACAATAAAGTCTCCATTAAGCGTGTTCCAGTTGAAGGACACAGATGTGCTTGTCACAACTGTCTTGATATTGGACAGACTTATAATATCTGCAGGGAACAACAATATATGTGTTATTACTGTGTCATTCAAGAATGAAAACAGACAAACATACAAAGGAAACAAAAAGGATGTATTATGAAATCCCACCACACCCAAAACATCCAAAACATCCAGGCCTCTACAAAAACAAATGTTAGAGGTGACTAAAGCATGATAGCCAATTATTGGCTACTAATGGATGCTCTAATGAATGGCTGGTAACACATGATAATGGCTATCACACTTTAATGAATGTGCCAAGTCCAAACACAAATAATCCTCTAATTACCTACAGGTCAGAAAGTATATGGATGATTCTGAATAAGGTGCTGACCATAGATAAGACAGACCTCCGTTTGAGATTCAGTGGCAGCTCCTTAGTACTGTGTTAAGTTACTTTCAGGTTCATTTAGCAAAGTCTCCCTGCTGCAAAACTGGGACAAAATGTGAGCAAAATGCAACATCAAAATGTATATAGATGGAGCCAAGTCCCCTTCAGCTACTAATGCGAAGAGTGTGCAGCGCACAGCAATAAGTGAGGGTAGCAGGTCTGGCAAACAAAGTCCTTTATTGAGAAGCCATAAAATAGAGGGCTGCAACCCTTCTACGTGTTTCTTCTTGATAAAGTGCACTAGCACGAAACGCGTAGAAGGGTTGCAGCCCTCTATTTTATGGCTTCTCAATAAAGGACTTTGTTTGCCAGACCTGCTACCCTCACTTATTGCTGTGCGCTGCACACTCTTCGCATTTGGACTCCTTACCTGGATACAGCGGCACGCTTTGGAAGGGAACCACTGGGGGATAAAAGTATCGTGAGTACGTTTACCTGGGGCCAACCCAATGTGGTAGGGGGAGGGTGTCTTTGGGCAACCTACCCCCACCTTCAGGGTATTCTTAGAGCCCCCTTATAGGTTTAGTACTGGTACTATCTGATTAGTCATTACCCAGTATGTGCTCCCCTCCATTTAATGTATACGGACCCAAGCACTTTTGAGCACCATTCTTTCACCAAACCCTTCAGCTACTAATTCTCTGGCCCTCTGGACTGAGGTGGTAAGGTATGCTGAGGAGGGGTGCTCAGGGCCTCAAGCCCGGGGTACTGCCTTCAGGGAATGTATCCTGTAATGCTGTACTTAATCAAATAAACCCCAGTTATACCATCTCTGGTGTGAAGCTTGGAGTGTGAACTACCAAGAAGAGTTGCCTCTGAGGTTCATCCTGGCTACACCAGGATCATCCTGGGCTGGAGGCGCTGCGCTGACTGACGAACCACCCCTGATAGCTTGTCCTGATGTCTCCCTATACCACGGGAAGATCTCAGGCCTTCTGTTCTACCAAACAGGTATGCACCTGCACCAGAATACACCGGTAGCTACATGATCTCACTTAGGGTGGGTGAAAAGGTGCTACATATAAAAAAAAAGAATCCCATTAAGAGCAGGGTGCTTGTATTTTTTGATAAATCTTGTGCAGTTTGGTTGCACTGGTTTTGCCCCAGGAGACTTTGATAAACAGATCCCTTTATTTCAGCTATAACTCCAGTGCCAGAAATTGTATTATCCCCCACAAATTCAAGTCTTTTTTTTATACCATATATGAACCAGGGGTTCTCCAGAGCTGTCCCACAAAACACAGTGAGACCCCCAATTGCCAAATGGTTTAATTTGTTTTAGTTTTGCCAGTACTTCCAAGGAAAAACAGAGATAGCTGTGGGGTCAACCAATCGGAAGCTACAATGTTATCTCAAAAGGATTTAATGGCTTTCTATTGGCCACCAGAGTGAGGCTGACCCCAGTGGCCACATTGTTGACAAGTATTCTTAAAATGGAATTTCAAACTTAAATATCTCAGGAGATGGGGTATCCTTGTAGCTTGGATTGTTGCGGGTCATATCTCAGATCTAGAAGACCTCTTGTTTCAAATAAGATATTTAAAAACAAAAAACACCAAAAATCACATACTGTGTATATATAAATGTAAAAAAAAGTAGCAGAGATAGCTGATTTAACACTTTGAGTATCGGCGGGGTCATGGCCCGTGTGGCACAGTGCAGTCACGTGACCGTGGCAGTCATTTCCCAGGAAACAGAAAAGGAGGAGTCCTTCGTTTCACTACTTAGCAGATTGTGTCCCGCGCTCCATGGGAATACAGGATGCGATCTAAGCAGGAATGACATACCTCTTGGGGCATGACGTAGTCACTGTGTCCTGGGGCATTCAGAGGGTCGAAGCAACTTTAGGAAAGGCATTAATTGTGAATATATTGTTTTACATTGTTGTCTATATTGCAAGTGCTGTAAAAACAAGAATACATGTGTATGCACTTCTATCAACGTGTCTAATAAGACTAATAACCCAATCTCAGCTCACTTCCAAGCATCGAAAATAAAACAAGATTATTTAAAAGTACGAAACCAACATGAAGCCCACTTTCCTGTTATTGTACATATATCAGTGTGTATATACTTACTTTTAAAAAAAGATCTAGTACCTAAAATATTGCCATCAGTTATGGATTGTATGGTGATATTATAAGTACGATTTTCCTCAAGGTGATCCAGTGATACGTATGATTTATAAACTTTTTGTTGTTTAGCAGATACTTTTGGTATGCTCTACAAATGACAAAAAAATGACAATTAGTTTAAAGTTGTGTAAAATGTTGAAATTAGCCGTCAGCCACTAAACGGTTTTAAGTGAGTTGATGTGCAGTCATGCTGGCCCATTTAGCAGAAAATGGAATAAGAAATAGTTTTCACAATGGTGCAAAATGTAAGTTTCATTAAACAGATTTTTTTTTTTTTTAATGACCACTTTTCTAAGAGTTCTTAGTAAATGGGTCTGAACCCGCTACCCCGCCTCTCCCAGTGTTTTATATTTCAATATATTACATTGTGAGGACTGGCTCAGTGAGTAAAGACACTGACTGACACTGAGATTGTCGGCTCCTTGTGACCTTGGGCAAATCACTTTATCTCCCTCAGGCACCAAAAAAAACATAGATTGTAAGCTCCACGGGGCAGGGACCTGTGCCTGCAAAAATGTCTCTGTAAAGCGCTACGTACAACTAGCAGCGCTATACAAGAACATGCTATTATTATTATTTATTATTATTATTGTTGTGTTTCCAGGTACTGTTCAAATATAGTACAATACTTACTTTAGAAACATATTCAGGTAGCACCTTGCTTTCCCATGGAGAAGCATGGACCACACGCAGCAGGATTGCGGAAGACTGTCCCAAGCGCCACTAACATTTGCTTGTTTGTCTGCGACACTGAGGACAGTAAGTCTTGCTACATCTGTACATGTCACGCAACCCACGCTATTGACTATTATTAAGGAGATAATGCAAACGTCACCATTGTTTTCAATGGCAAGCGTTGTAAAACTTCTACAAATGTACAGTATGTTGGATATTAGAATACAAATTCAGCCACTAAACCAGAAAAGTACTCTATTACAGATACATGAAAAATCTAAGGACATTTGATGACATTTTGAATTTAAATGTATTTGCACCAATACTATAACTGAGGATAGAAGCATTCACATTAAAAGACATTTCAAAGTTCAGAAATGTCTACTGTTTGCTACTCAGTAACTGTAACTCATATCAAAATGGGTGTAAAGACATACGATAATTGGGTACGGATGATAAAGAGCAAAATATTATGACAATGGCAGGGAACACCGATGGAATATTTTAATTCCTGTATTGAAGATAATTCAGCAACCCCATTAAGCCTCTATGAGCATTAACTCCTATAATTTTAGCATCTTGTCCCCTGAGCATGTCCTGCTTTTAAAAATCATGATTTTCTTCATCTTTAGATGTTGAGGTTAGCATGGTAACCTTTGGACAGCACTGAACCATTTGACCACACAGACCAGAGGCTGCCAACTGGTCAGAGAGACTAGAGATTGCAATTTGAGACGCTCTAGTCTAGCCTGCAAGTTTTTCGGTTTGTTCTTTAACCTGGGTTACTTTTGGTAGCTACATATATTACATTTGATATGTTTTACAAAACCAGGTACAGGGGAAATAAAGTAAAAAATGTTTTTTATAATGTACCTGGTCTATGAATGGGAAATCATGTCAATTGTTATTTATAATATGATGTAAATGTAAATACATTACGCAATATGTTTCAGCCACAGTTTTGCCAAATTGTTCATATTTAATTCTTAACTCGGCAGAAAATGGAATTTAGTAACAACAAATAAAATGTTGACACAAAAGCTCAATTACTTGCAGACTGATGTCCTCCCTGAGCTGAAGTATTACAGCATAATATTCTGGGTTTTGTACTTCGGGAAATGCATTCCACGCAACAAAAACTGCTGTGGTTCCTGTTTTCATTTCACCACATTCCATATTCTGTACTACCTGAAAAACATCATCATGCTTCATTAAATAATCATAAGAAATTATACATTCATGAACTGTGCATTCACTTGCACACTTCACTTGTACAAAAGGTGTATATTCTGGTGACCAACAATTAGTAGTGTACTGTGAATATGTAATAAGTATATACAGCCCAGGACTTTTTGTACAGAAAATATTTCACAAAATAGCAGCATTTAGATGATTTTAGGGAAGCTAAACTGTTGGTTTTCCTATGATATACAAGGGACACACGATACGTATATATGCCCTTCTGAACATTGAGCTAATGTAATAGTTTGCTTATGCACTTTAAGCAAAATATTACATAGGTCATTATATGTTAATTTAAAATAAAATAAAATACATGGTACTTTCCAATCCATAAGGTGATCACTTACAGTAATTAAATCCAGTTCACTAATGAGAAATATAATGATAAAGTCAGTGAGAGTATTACAATCTTCACTAATAGAAATATGTTCAATTAAAGACCAAAGGGGCACTGGCATCCTGATTAAGGGCTTCAATAACTCAATTGTAGTTAGGGCTGCTGACAGGGGGGAAGAGCCGGGACAAGTGTCCTGCACTCAGGGGCAGCGGTGGGCCCTGCTGGCTGGTGCTGGAAGTTGGGCCCGGCCAGAGGTCAGGCCTAACTTCTTTGCCTGTCTGGCTGCGGGTCCTCTAGTTGCCGCCGGGCTCTGGCTCTCCCCAGCTGCGGGCCTGCCTCTCCCTCACTCTCACTCTCTCTGCCTTCGGTGCGCACCGGGCCTCTCTGACCGCAGCACGCACTGGAAGCTGGGTCCAGCTTCCGGCGTGCTCCGGCATGAGAGAAAAGCTCGGCTCGGGACAGTGAAGGAGGCCAGCAGCTGGGGGCCGCCCTCACTGTCCCAGCACACGCACCGGCATGGGAGAGAGAGGGAGAGAGGCCCGGCGCGGGACAGTGAGGGAGAGGGGGAAGCCCGACAGGAGGCCCACAACAGTGGGGGGAGAGCCGGGGCACCAGCGGCCTGAGACCACCCCCAAGGTAAGTGTGTTTGGTATCTAACTGAGGGTGTGGGAGGAGGGTGTATGTATTTGGGGGTGGGGTGTTTGTATATATTTGGGGGGTGGGAGGGTGTTGCATGTATTTGGGGGTGGGGTGTTTGTATATATTTGGGGGGTGGGAGGGTGTTGCATGTATTTGGGGATGGGAGTTTTTTTTAATGTATTTGGGGGGTAGGGGGAGTTAAGAATTGGGGGGGGTTGTATGTATTTGTGGGTTGATTTTTTTGTATTTGGAGTGGGGGGTTTTGTATGTATTTTGTGGGGGTGGGTAATTATTGTGAGGGAATTGTGTATGTGTGTGGCCAGTAGGGGGGAGGGAATGAATGTGAGGAGTGGGGATTGAGGGATCGGGATTGAGTGAGACGGGGGTAATAGATGGAGGGGGAAGATTGAGGAGAGAGGGGGAGTAAGTGAGGGAGTGAGGAAGAGAGAGGGGTGACAGGGGGAAAGAGTGCGTGAAGAAGATGGGGGGTAAGAGGGAGACCGGGGAGAGAAATACATGGGAAGAGGGAGGGAGAAATAGAGGAGGGGATTCGCAAGGTGTGAAATGGGGAGGGGGGGTCTCGCAAGACCGCTGACATGGGGGGAGAGACTTGTTGAAACTCTTGTCCTGGGCCCCGGGAAATCTGTTAGCGGCCCTGATTGTGGTATGCACTGCATAGCATGCACTAATCTATGTATTAAATGAAAACTCACATAACTTTGAAAACCCTATCTATAAAACCTTATGCTCTTATGTTCACAATGGCCACATAATGGCCACATAATGTACTATAATAACAGAAAGATAAACAGGTGGTACCACATGCTGCAATATCTGAAGCCTCCTCCATGGCTGTTAATATATTCATTTAAATACTTTAACATTCATGCTAGCAATATATACTGCAAGTTGAATACAGTGACAGATGTCATACTTATAGATGCTTAATTAATGTTTGTAATGTTTAATAAATAAATGTTTGTACCTGAAAAATACTTTTCATAAGGAGCAGAAGGAGAAGTGATTTGTCCATGGATGTAGAAGGTACTCTACTGTACCTCCTTTGTCAACTATTTCTCTGTTATACCTTCAAAACAGAAAGTCAGATGTGCAAAATTAGCAGGAATCTCCACTTTCTCCAAATACACAAGATGCATTTGTCATACTGCATTCCACACACCCCAAAGAACATCCAAAAATACATAACAATTTTTTAGCAGGTTGTAGAAAAAGATTTCTTAAATGTACAACTTTGTACTTTTCAATAATGCTACCAAATTGACAAACCAGCTAAAACCATTGTTGAGCAGGAATTGGATAACAAACCAATGGTGCGGCAGGTTGTTTTAATTTGATACAGTGCTGCTAGTGTACATTGACCCGAAACTAGAAAAAACATAACAAATACAATTAAAAAATATATTTTATGATAAGACCTTATTTGAGGTGTACGCAAGTTAGTTATGGGCTTGTCTGAAGCCGTTTCAAATCCCAACATGTTAATGCATGAACACTAAAAACATGCTACACTTACTTATCTGTGTTCACCAGCCCATTTCTATACATATGTTTAGCATTTTAAAACATAGGTCATGGGTGTAAAATCAGCCATCAGCGCTAATATGCTGGCGATGACAGAAAATACACACACAAGAAAAAGCTGTCTGGCGTCATTTTGTAAGGTTTCAGGGTCCATCAGGATTTCAGTTTGAGGATCTCTGGCCTAATGGTACTGTCCCTATTTTTGAAAACAGTGCCTCCAGAATACTACAGAATACTATTGTCAGCTTGTAACTTTGTCATTATATACAATTTTTGCAAGAGTACTGTAGGATGAAGTAAAGATTTAATTTATTGTTTTATATTTTTAGATTATGTTGAGGACTAAATACATTTAAACATAAACACAGAATGGATACCTGGTGCACGGTTAATTAAAGGCTCTTTCCAAGGACCCAAAGATCTGACATTGGTTCTTAAACCCTGACCCGCCGTTTAACTGTCGTGGAATTGAATGGCAATCCAAGCAATATCCTACATGTGTGGTTTGTTTAATAAATCAGTTCTGTAGTATTAGATAATACTTACTGCATTTTTTATTTTTTATTATTCAACTGTTAATGCCAATTTTAATTAGTATTAATATACGGAGCATCCTTTGATTTCTATAGCACACTTCCACAGCAGTGCACAATCTTTGCAACACTCTCCTGTTTGTGATGATTTGTCTGAAATGTTCACAGCAGTTTGAGCTGTAAACGGTAATAATAGGCAATGTTGCAAGGATACATTGTAGCTGCTGAGATACACTGACTGAAAAATTGATTGAAACTGAAAGGCGGCCATTAAGTGAACCTAGGGAAGCAGGGCCTTTGCTGATCGATCACAGGAGAATGAACCGATTGGCAACTTAGGTAATTAGTTTTCAATTAAGGTAATTAAAGGCTGCATATATATATATTTTCTTTTTAAATTGAAGTGCGGCTTGGATTGACTGTTTAATGCCGGATTGGTGTGCGATGCCCCCATTGGCGCTTAGTGAATCTTCCCCTATATTATCTTTAATGTTGACTGTCTGATAATTTAGCAAGTTGTGCATATATTGTTGGTGATATATAAATAAATAATAATAATGTATTATTGTTATAAGAAAACCTTGCACACTTAGTCGCATATTTACTAAGCAGCGTTATTTCCCATTTAGGTCCTGGAAGATACCTCACACCGCATTTAACATAAAGGGCAATATGGTGTCTTATGGACTTGCGTGGCATAGTATATATTGCCCTAAATGTGCAGCCCCCTAAAAAATTTAACGTTTAATTGTTTTTTCAAATTGGAACCAGGGGTCCCCCGGAACTGAACCTCTTTATTTTCAGCGAGATAATTGGCCCTTTCAGTGCCATTGCGCTTCACGGAGAATCCAATTTGACCGCCACTGTAAACCAATCAATTAAAAAAAAAACCCAGGCAGGATTGCTGCATAAAACCCTTTGAGTGCCATGGCCCCTCCGGCACAGGCGAACACATGAGCGCTATTCTGCGCACTGATAACGAAACAGAAGCGGATGAGTCCCACTAAGGCTAAGGCCCCGCTGCCTCAGACCACGCGCCACAGCGCGTAGTGAGCCGTGCAGCGAGGGGGGACTGGGACCGGCTCGGGTGGATACCCCTGCTGGTGAGTAATGCGCACGCGGCCGCGCGCCGCCGGACGCAGCGGGGCCAAAGCCTTACTGATAGAACGCGTTCGCACAGAGCGAGCAGGACATCATGACGTAGCTAGTATGTCATGGGGACACCTGGGAGTGCCACGCCACATGACAGGTAGCTAGCTACATCTAAAGGGCGCCCAAAGGAAAAAGTAATTGTCATGTAACACAGGACAGTGTGTGTGCGCTGAGACTAATTCTTATGTGAGTTTAAATAATCATTTTGTAATGCACAGAAATTTGTGCATCTAAATTAGAAACGTGGGTCTTCAAAGTTAATGTACAGAAGTAGCCACGGTTATTATTCCCACTGGTACATTATGATGGCTTATTCTATCTTTTTGCTGCCATTGAATCCTATGGAAACGCTGTAATATTCTGCAGTTACAGTATAACACAATATGTTGTGTTATCAGCGGGAGCTACATCTGCACAATACATCTACAAAGAACAATTCAAAGCCTGCAGCTCATTTATAATATTGTCACTAGAGATCTACACAATGTCATTTTTTGACACCTGGAGAAATGGGACTGTGCTAGACATTAACATACTTGTTTTGTCAACAAACACATCTCTACCAACCGAGCATAGCATAAAATAACATACATTCAATCACATCTGGAAGTGCCATTCTCATTACTTGAAAGCCAATGTATATGTGTTGATCTATCCATTTTATTTTCAGTGAGCCTTTTAATTTCTAAGAGGCTGAGACTTGCTAAGTCTGGTAAGTGTATGTAAAAAGTCTGATTGTGAACAAAATGAAAATGTGAGAAACATAAGAATTGACAAGGGGACCAAATATCACTAAATAAGCAGATTCCTCACAGACAACCCGTTTTAAAAACGTCCCTTTGTTTTGTGCATCCCTGTATTGGGTGCTGCACTGTGCAGCGCACAGATTGCACCTCTGCACTCCTGGCTGCAGATAACAATAAAGAACTCGCAGATAGAATGCGGGACCTGGCTGACTCGTTCAGATCACGCGCTCAGCACTCACCCGGCTGCAGCTCTCGCGGTTACCGTCCAATCCTGAGCATTCAGACCGCGCGAGGCTTGTCCTGCGGATGGAGCAGTATAGCTGGGGAAGCTGGCACAACGTGTTTGGCTTTATGAAGCCTCCCTGTGCATTTCCAATTCAGTCCCAATCTCTGCTCTCTGTAAGGAAGGTATTTGCTATCTACCTCCTTTTGACTGCACGCTGCTGATTGTTTTAGCACTTTGCATTATAACTCCTTCCGTCAGCTCTCGTCTATCCCCCAATTTGTTCTGGCCATATTTGCCCTTTCCTCTTCGTTAAAGTGAGGGGAGGTCTCCATGGTGACAAACAGCCTCTCCTCACACTCAAGCCCAGGCAGGGCGGGTGTGGGAGTCATACTCATAGTACAGACACTGGGCATGAGGAGGGAGGAAAGAAAACAAAAAAGAACTCGACACAAATTAGAGGCTCACGACTAATTAGTTGGGAAAAATAAAACCAAAGAGCAAGCAAGATGGTAGAAACGTAAATAAACCCACTATAACTGAATATTGGTATTTAGTATTTACAACAGCAGTGGAAATATACCAGAATAAATGTGCTCTAATAAACTATAGCCTGACATGGATTTAAATTCTGAGAACAAATACATGTTTGCCTCTGCTGTTGATCATCCATAATATACTATAGTGATTCTGTATGTACATGTAGTTGAATGGGGGGGGGGGGGTGCGAGAGGCATAAATAGATTTGGAGGGAAAGGGAGATAAGCTGTGGGATAAACATTACCAAGTCTAACCCTTGTCTGGATGCCAATGAGCTAAACAAATGTGTTCATTAGAGACAGAACTAGTGTGCAGCATTTTCACATTCAGCAAGCAACAGGACGCCAGCTTTTCCTGACTCGCAAATACAGGCCATTCAAATCAGGATGGGAATTCCTTAGTGAATTTTTGTGATAAAAGGTGGCAAAGCAGGCAAAACTTCCTTACATATAAAAATTCAAGTACATGTCCTGTACCAGGGTTGTCAGGGTATACATATTAACACACAGACACACACACACACATTGAAAGTAGGGATGTGGGGGACCTGGGCTTAAGCCTTATACAATTTAAATTATATAGCAAGTATATTACTGTCAGTATCCATCCTCATGGCACCGCAACCTCAAAATGGCGTCGCGATTTGATGTCACGGCGCCAGAGGAGGGATACTGACAGCAAGAGATTGGGCAGGAGAAGGATAAGGCCTCGTTCAGGGTGCTGGCATCGGAGGGAGGGCGTGCTGCCGTGCGTGCTGCCGTGAGAAACAAAGTATTCAATTTGAATACTGGTTGTCAGGGTAGCAACCGCCCTGTCTCCGAAGCCAGGAGTTGAAGCTGACTACAGTTTCAATAAACGAAAATTTCGTTTTTTGGAGCTGCAGCAGCGTCACAGGGACCTAGGCAGCCAATGAAATCATTCTTCAGAATGATTTCATGACTGCAACTTGGATACTTACCCTGCTGTGTGTAACCCCGCCCCCTCCCCAACGCTGAAAGGTCTGCTGGGGGATAAACACAGATCGCCCAGCAAACTCCCGCACTGCCTGCCTCCTGCCCTCCCTCCGAGTCCTGCAGCTGGCACCCTGAACGAGGCCTAAGAGAGTTACAGAGGCCCCACGTTCTCTCCCGACAATCAGTTTAATTGTTGGGCCGATTTATAGCACCGCGATCAAGCCGGCTCTGATAATAAATAAAGAACTGTTTGTCTGAATAAAGTTTCTGGCACCCTTCATTCCATCAACAGCAGCCCGCATGGATCCAAGCATCCTGAGAAAGGTAACACTACCACACTGAGCACTTATGTAACTCTCCTTTGGGAGAGGAGGGGTTACACATATCAATGGATTGAGTGTAGGATTGAGTGTAGGAATGAACCCTTTTATAATGTGTTATTCTAACAGATATATTGTGTAATATATGAAACACAGCAACACATTCATATTATTATTATGTTTAAGAGATTAAGTATAATATGTTATTTAATGATTAAAGTGAATATTAGATATGTTTTATGTGGTCTACTTTTGTGCATATAATGTATGATATAAAGCATGAGTTTACCAGAAACAATCTACATACTGTATGAGAAAATGATTTTCAAGGCGACAAAAGTAACCAAAATAATATTTTATTATACACAGTTCAGGTACTGTGTATAAAAAATAAAATAATTTACCCTATATACCATTCAACAAATATAACTATATAATAATAACTTTATTTCAAATACTGTTGTGCTTTTCTTCCAATGGGATTCAATGTGCTTCACAGTTACAATATAGTGCACAGTATGCAGCACATAGGAATTTTACAGACACAATCCGTGCCCAGATAATCTTACAGAAGGATACGAATAGCTTAAAGAAGCATACGAATAGCACTGTGAACATTCTGAACACATGATACATAAAGCTTGGCCCCCTGCAGACGCACTTACCAGAACTCCCTCCTACTGTCTCTGTACGTTCTCCCTACCTACCAATTAGATTGTAAGCTCCTCGGGGCAGGGACTCCTCTTCCTTAATGTTATGTTTGTCTAAAGCACTTATTCCCATGATCTGTTATTTATATTATCTGTTATTTATTCGATTACCACATGTATTACTACTGTGAAGCGCTATGTACATTAATGGCGCTATATAAATAAAGACATACAATACAATACAATACAACCTGTGTCTGGTGCCTGAAGCACAAGGAGCTGACACTGGGAATTGAACCAGGGTTGCCTGATTCAAACTTTGATGAAAAAGAAAGTTTTGTGACGCATATATCCAGGAAAGAAAAAGGAAAAAGAGAAAAAAGGGGATGAAAAAAAAGAAAAAATAGTGTAATATTGCAAATACTGTGGCCAAAATATTCACAGGGTGAGTATCATACTCACATTTAGTTTAATTCTTTTTGGCTTTAAGAGAATCAGATGATCTTCTTTGTTCTCTTCTTTGTGTCAGCGTCACATAATATACAGTATAGAAAATCTTCTTATAATGAAGTAACTTTTCAAGGAAAAAAGGCTAATATAGTATAATACTGTTTAATACATTTAAAAAAAAAAAAAAACAACACAAGATTTGCACTTACAAACATTCCCAATTGCTGACTAATCCTTATTTTCTTTTAAGGGATATTACTTTGTTCATGTTGTATATTTTCATTTACATGTGTTAACATTCTCCGTTTTTTGATTTTTTAACAATGTAGATTTGTTTGTCATTTATTAAATTGTTATTTACACTGAGACTCCTCTTGTAGTTTGGGTCCTTTGTTTCCAGAGGGGCGGTTATCTCTGTGGTTCGTTTGCCATTCTAACATTGACGGTCAGTTATCTGACCGGACAGGAATATACGCACTTCCGGTCTGGGTGACTCACTACATAAGGATCCAGTGTACTTGTAGACAGCACTCTTTGATAAAGCGCCAGGTCGGCGGGAAACGCGTCAGAGTGCCTTTTAGCTCCCTCATGGGCATTGTTTGCTGAATAAAACTTTTTTATTTTTTCTATATTTTGATCTGCCTCCAGTTCTTCCGTTACAGTGCTCCTTGTTTTTTCTTTTTACCTCTATCTTGGACTTCGTTGACGGGATGCATGTCAGGATGAAAATTTGAACAGCTGTCCGTGAGTACAAGTGGATTCTTTCCTGTTGCTGGCTCACTGCCTATGGAAGATACACGAAATTGACCTAGAGTAGCTGGTTGTTCTTTGATTCCACGGGTTACCTCATATGTGCGGGACACCTATTGGCTTCTATTCCAGCGCTTTGTAATTTGGTCATTTATACAGCTTATGATTGCATTTCATCCCAAGTCACTAAAAATGCAATGATGATGTTGAGCTCCTCCTCCTCAACCTGTGGTTCTTGAGCCACTGACACAGGCTGTCGGGCCAAACAAGTCCCCTGTCTGTAAGAGGGCCCTGAAAAAAAATACATCATATCATAAGGCATTCATACTAAACTTGAGTACATGTATGTAAGCACATTAGGATGTATTTACTTTGACCAAACAGCCATTTTTAAACATGTCTCTTGAATTATAGAACATTTTAACAGTAGAATCTACACAAACTTGCTAAACTTTAGAAGGCCTTACTCACATGGATATGAATGACAGCTGAGGCACGTTATAGTTTATAAGCCTTTTCATTTTGCTTTATCATTTAGAATGGCGTCTCATTTTCAAGTATGTCCTGGCTAATAAGTGATGTAAAGTACTTTAAAAGTGATTATTTCAAACATGATTGGTATGGCTAATATTATAAGGGGCAGGGGCGTAGCTATAGCCTGGGGGCCCGCGCTCTTTGGAATTCCTGCTCTCCCGCCCCCTTCCCCCCCCTGTAGGTGTCCCATCGCTTTCTTCAGACAGGTGGGGGAGGTGGTTTGCGGCGGCGGGTCCCCAGCGTTAAACAAAAGATAAGCCGGCAGAGGATTCAGCAGCTAACACAGGTAGAGCAGGACAGCAGGGGAGGAGCGAAGGGAGAGGTGATGATGGTGGGAGAAGAGACAGGTGATGATGGTGGGGGGGAGAGAGATGATGGTGGGGGGGAGAGGTGATGGTGGAGGGAGAGAGGTGATGTTGAGGGGGAGAGAGGTGATGATGATGATGATGGTGGGGGGGAGAGGGGATGATGGGGGTGTGAGGATTCGCCATCCTGGCGGCTGGAGACCGTCTCCTTACCTCAAACCTGCTTCTGTATCAGACACTCAGGAAGCGCAGTTTCGCGGTCCCGCTATGCGCACGCAGATCTTGCGCGGTCTGTCTGCCCGCCTGTGGGTTCTGGCCCTGCCTCCTGCTCTGGCGCTCGGCGGTTGCGCTCGTCCAGCCTCCCCTCTGAGGCACGCCCCGGTCTCTGCCCCCGCCCCGCTGACGGACAGGACTGGTGTGGGAGTGTCTTGCGCACCGGACTCGGCCCCCTGACCTCCGTGACATGCGCGGGTCAGCACGCACTCAGCCCCGCCTCCCTTCCTGATCAGGCTGCATCATAGGGCACACCTGTGTGCACCAGCAGCCTATAGGATTCAGTTTCCTGGTTCCGCCCTGGCTTACCATTGGAGGATCTCCCTTTATATACCTTCTTGTTCCTGACTCTCATTGCTGAGCATAGTCTAGTGTGACGCCATGCCTTGCTGCATTCTGTTCCTGTGACCTTGCCTTGCCTGTTACCTGTTGTTGCCTGACCCTGCTTCTCTCATTGGACTCCGCACCTCTCCTGATCTGGCTACGAAAGACCATTCTCCGGTCTCCAGTCCTGACCTTGGCTAAGTGCCCAGACGATCCGCTACTCTCCAATCCTGAACTTGGCTACGCACCCCGATGATCCGCAACTCTCCTCTCCTGATTTGGCAAGTAACCTCTACTACTCACATCTATAATCCTGACCTGGCTTGCATGACCAATCTACATCCTAGGCGTGCCCGCGTGGCTGTGGGTTGGCATTACTCAATTCCCTACCTCAGCACTGTGGTCGCGCTTCGTTTGTGGTGAGCTACGCGTTACAGGGGGGGAGAGAGGTGATGATGGTGGCGGGGAGAGATGTGATGATGGTGGGGGAGATGTGATGATGGTGGGGGAGAGAAGAGGAGTGGGAGAGATGATGATGATGAGGAGGAGATGATGAGGAGGAAATGATGAGGAGGAGGGGGAGAGATGATGAGGGGGAGAGATGATTATGATGGGGAGAGATGATGAGGGATGATGGCAGCAAGGATCAGAGAGAGGATTTTGAGAGGGAGACAAAAATTGCTGTCAGTATTAATATTAATGGGGCCCTGTCTAGCTACACCACTGATAAGGGGTCTATTCTCGTAAGGTTCGATAACTAACTCATCGAGCATTTTGAGCACTTCTCTAACGAGTTGGCATAGGTAGCTATTCAGAAAGCTTCTATAGCTTGCCAAACTCACTCGACAAGTGCTTCTCCCCAATCGGTAGCACTCTCCAAAACTCAAACCGAGCAGCACTGTAGCTCAAAAAAATGCTCAAACTCGCATTTCTTGAGTTATCAAGTAATTCAGGTAGCTTCGATAGTCACATCGCAGCTGCAACTCGCAAGCAACTCCCAGGTTCTCATCTCGCCATCTACAGACCCCGGTATGGTGTTCCAGTATCTCCCTGCATTGTTTAAATTTACCGGGAGATTTAAATGCACAGGAGATACCGGCACCCCATACCCAGGACCTATAACTCAGGAAGTCGGAGGTCCCAGAGGCTGAAATGTAATGCGGTTCTGCTTTGGAGACCCTGTGCTACATTACTGTGTTATTCAAATTTTAATAAAAACAGTGCGGTCGCCTGTAAGAGCTGTGCAGGGACATGCAGTGGTAGAACGTAGAAAAAGGCTGAGATAAGGACACTGCTATCCCGAGTGGTATTTGCATTGTCCTACCTCACCATTTGTGACTTGCGTTAATTCTTTCTGAATACTGTGATAACACAAATGTCAGACCATGAGGAAGGGGCATGCCAAACCGTTCGATTTGGCAGTGATTTTATCGAAGCTACTAGAATTGGCCCCTAAGTCCAGAATGCATTTATCTCGGACCATGACTTGAGGTACACAGGTCTTAGGAAGGCACACAAGTAAGCATGTCACAGATGTAATTTAGCTGAGTACTCCTCACCTGTATGTGTGCGTGCATTGCAAATAAGATGGTAATGTTTATTTGGATGTTCAAGGATGTGTCTTATGTGACATGTATACATGAGATTGATATATAGCTAATTATAAATATACTGTATTGTCACTTACCAGGTCTCTTGTGGTCTCCTGTGGAGTCCATAAGGCCAGGTAGTCCCTCTACCAGTGAGCGGGAGATTACTAAACTGACCTGCTCCTCCTGTCCTCGTGGTCACAGCTGCATAATCAGCTAATTTCTTCTTAATGTTGGCCTTACTGTCTGCCCATCACTTTTTCAGCATATTAACGGATAGTATTGCCCAAAGCATTAATATGCTGCAGAATTCACCCCCAAATATGCTACTTTTCTGCAGTCGTGGTCCTCTGGCACAAAGCCCTCATTAATTTGTAGTGGTTAGCCACAACTTCTTTGATGAGGATCTCCAACTACTTGTCATTTTTGGCTCCAGATTCTACCAGCCCCAGCAGCACTAGTAGTTTCCCCATCAGAGGAGGTAGAAGCCTTGGTAGACAACCCTACTACTTGGCAGACAGAAATGGCTGAGGTTTGCAGTTTTGCAAGTGTTTTCATTTAAAATTATAACATATTCATGGGCGCGGTGTTAAGGTCACGCTAATACGTAACGCGCTACCAATTAACGTGCCCTAAGAACATTCTTTCTCAATGAGCATGGCAGTGTATATTCTTAGGCTACGGTAATCCCCGTCCATCCAGGTAATGTTACGATGGTCGTTTTGCTAACGTACCCTACTTTTCCATATCATTAGCTTTGAGGATGCCCTCTAATAAGGAGGAAATTAAGATATGTTACCAATTTTCGGATCGTTACGTTATGTGCCACTAAGTTAGTGCACTTCTGAGGATCTACCCTTAGGATCGGTATGGCGAGGCTGCTGATTTCGCCTGGAGACCTGTCACTTTGTTGCACAAATGCTTGTTTTAAACTTGCCAAATGTCAGTAGAATACTATGGAAAGCTGCTACAATATATTCTTGTTGTGACATATAGCACCATGATATATCTTTGTCTTTTTTCTGAGCCAAACACTTGAAGAGCCAGGAAAGAAAATAGATGAAAAGTTCCAGCTGTGAAAGTGCATCAAACACTGTATTTGCACTTATACGATGTGAGTGCATTTTATTATATTGTTATAATTTTATGGTTATAAAACATACTTCACTATATATACCTTTCAATGTGATTTTTGGTTGATAAAATCTGCGTTGCCTATACTTTAAAGAAGATCTTTTCTAGAAAGAACTGAAACACACAGGGCCTCATGCACTAAACTCTAAACTTTACAGCGTTGCTATCACGGTATGCAGAAAGCCCCGAATACCAGTGATAGCAACATTTGCAAAAATGGCAAGTAGCCGGCGATGTGAAGATCGGCCATCTGAAAAGGGCTCACCCGGCGAGTTATCTGCCGCCTCTCTGTGCAAATCTTGGCCGAAAATAATGTTTTTAAATGTTATTAATAGTATAGATGAGCAGGGGGTCTCCGGAGCAGAACCGCATTGATTTCATGTCCGGGGACATCCTGCTTCCCAAGATACAGGCCTCGTTATGGGGTGCCGATATCTCCTATGCATTTGATTCCCACCGTCACTTACATGCATAGGAGATACTGGCACCCCATAACGGGCCTGTATCTCAGGAAGCAGGGGGTAAATCAACAAGGTTCTGCTCCGGAGACCCCCTGCTACAATACACTAGTATTCAAATGTATATTAAAATATGTAATAAGCACCAATACACAACCCAACCCCTATGCCCCCACATAAAACCATTATTTATTCATTTTAACACAGGATTGATAACATAGGCCAGCGGGTGTCCCCGGGTGGTCCCCATGGGTGTCTGGGAGCCCACGGGTGGTTCCCATGGGTGTCTGAGTGCTCTCCGGTGGTTCCCAGGGGCCCCACATGAGTCCCCGTGGGTGTCTGGGGGTCCTCAGGTGGTCCCTGTGGGTGTCTGGGGGTCCTCGGGGGGTGCCCAGGGATATCCGGGGGTCCTCGGGTGGTCCCCGCGGATCCTCACATATGGCACATGGTTTTCGCAGCCAATCAGATGGCGTGAGAACCATATGACAATCAAATGTGACGTCACAGGCCTATAAAAGCCTGTGCAGCCTCATTTAACGGGAAGAAGCCGAGGAGTGAAGACCTCCTCCTCCAATAGGATTACAACGGTGTTACAGACGAAGATGAAAATGGAAGAAGATACAGAAGAAGATAAAAGACACCCAAATGGATTACAATTAACAGATGAAGATAAAGAAAAAAGAAAAGGACTTTAGACTTTACCTGTTGGCCGTTTCTGTTTGTATTCATGGATTGATTCGAGAGCTTGCAGAGACCACGGAAATCCGAGGGCGAAGACATCTAAATGGTAAAAAAAATAATTGAATGTATGTTATTTTTATTTTACAGGTTTTTTCACTGTATTTTATTGGTATTGGATTTGTTTTTTTTGCCACATTCATTGCAAATGTATTTATGTATAGCCCCTCTAGGGCTATACATACATACAGTATAAAGCAATGGTTGTTTTGCCAAATGGTTGCTTTTATGTGTTTTATATGTATTTTGGCTAACTGTTTTTTTATTTCTATGCTATGTATTTTGCATTTTCATGTTGTATTATGGCATTTTTGGTAGTGTTTTTAATTGTTTATTTCTGGGTTTTCTTTGATGTTTGCATTTTAATAGTGGTTTATTTTTGGTGTTTTGATTTTCAATTATGGTATTTATTTGGAGATTTATTTTATATATTGATGGTTTTGTTTTGGTGTTAGAATAGTTAATTCTGGTGCTAATTTGGTATTTGATTAATTGATTGGTTGTAATTTTGTTGTGTTTACTTGTTTATGTTTGTTTATTTGGTGATTGTTTGGATTGCATTGCATATTGTTGGTGATTGATTTTTTTTGTAGGTTGACCATGATGTACCCACTGTGCCAATCAATTGGTTTATTGGCATTTCTAATGTGTTGAATTGTATATGTAATGTGTTGTATTTTGGGCCTGTTTTTTGGTAGCTTCACCATTTATTGCTATTGTGGTAAATCATGCCCATATTATATGGGCATGATGTACCCACTGTACCAATGAATGGGTGGAGGGTGGGGGTAGTTGCCTGGGGAGGTTGGTTAGGCCTTTTGAGTGGGAAGTGGGGGAGGGAAGGTCGGTTATTAACCGCTAAGGTGATTAAGGGGTTAGGAGCCATTAGATTGTATTTTTGTATGTATTCGTGCTGGCATCGGAGGACGGGAGCGCCCTTCAGGATGGCAGTGGTAAGAATATTGGTTTTTATTTACTTTATTTAGGCTGCCTGGCTAATGTTTGATTTAATAATGGGCAAATGAGCTATTATCCATATCTGGATAATAGTTATTTTGCCCATTACTGTGCTGTATGATGTGTTAAAATAAATAAATAATGGTTTTATGTGGGGGTACAGGGGATGGGTTATGTATTGGTGCTTATTACATATTGTAATGTTTATAGGGGCAGAGGGGTTGAGTGAAAGGCCAAGTACCCACTTCACTCACCCCCTCTGCCCCCAATATAGCTGCTGTTGTTCCTTAACCCCTTCAGTAATGAAGTTTCCTGTAAATGCATTTTTATTGCATCGGATTGATGCCGGGGGTCTCCGGTGCTGATATTAATGGCATCCATCGGATGCAGGAAAAAGGCATTTTTTTTTCTAAGTGTCGTCCCGCTGCTTATTGGCAGCTTCTCACCACCTTCTTGCCAACTTTTCTTGGTGAGACGATTTGGAGAGGAAATCTCAATTCTAGAGCCGCGATTAGCCTAGATAAGTTAATCGGGGCTTCTAGAATAGCACAAGTTTGACAAGCTGGCTATAAGTGACGATACTGTAAGTGGCTTTTCGCCTCGTGTTTGGCGTTTTTTGTTCTCGGCAAAAAAAATTGCCAAAAACCTCTCTTATCGCCAACTTATCGGGGCTTACTGAATAAGTGGCTTATCGCTGCTTACTGCATGAAGTCCACAGACTGCTCCAGGTTGGAGCTGCGAGCATTATAAAGAGATTTAATCTACTGTTACTGAGATTTAATACTGAATGTTTTTAATATTTTATTAATCACATTTTTATATTCACTGGTCACTTATTTTACACACACACACACGCACGCACGCACGCACGCACGCACGCACACACACACACACACACACACACACACACACACACACACACACACACACATTACCAATATAATACCAACTAACTTTATGAATTACACTGATGTTAGCGCATTTAATCTTTGAGGTTTGTTTATAGTTAATATCTTGACCACTGAATCCATAATCTGTATGTTTTATTATGATCTTGTTTTTCTATTACAATCTTTAGCCTCAAATCTTACACATCTTGCTTAAAGATGAAGGAATGATTGCATAATTTAAATTAACAATTGATGTACATTTCCAAGATATAGAGATCTATTTGGTCACATTATATTTAATATGGTATCCTTAATATCACATCATTACATGGAGACTCGTGAAATATTTTCACGCTATTCAAAGTTAGCTATTTTTCTTTGCCATTTTGTTTTCCTTTGTAAACATTGAAATATTTTCACTGATTAAAGTGCACCCGCTTACAATTCACATTATAATTTATATATTTACTTTTTATATAAACCTTAGGGCCTCTGCTTCCTTGCCTTCCTAAAAAACATAATGCATGTCAAATGTATTTGACTTAAAAAAAAAAAACACCACCAAAAAATTAGATTTCAGGCAATAGCTATAAAGAAGCGTTAAGTAATTGATGGGGACTAGAAAGTAAATGTGATATCAGTGGCCCCTATTTAATATGCTATGAACCTGTGTTCCCTTTGCTCAGTAAAATTTAAGCTTCAATTATTTGAATGAAGTTGAAATCATCCCAATTAAGGTGAAGACAGGAAATTAAATACAGTTCAATGGGTATCATTTGTTACCCCAATGTATTTGTATTACCTACCAGTTGTTGCACCTTTTTTACAATTCCTTTCTGCCTTTGGAGAAATACCTCAGCTGCTCACACGGAGGCCAAAATTTTCTAAAGCAATATATTTTTGGTGTCTTTTTTGCAAAGGAATGTAGCTGGTTGGGAAACAGCAATTGGAACCAAATGCATTGAACATTATTGTGCAATTTGTGCAGTAAATTAACTTTTTTTAAATGTATTAGAACATGGATAAATCATCTTTGAGGTGATGTGTAATCATATGTTTCAAGTTTCTCCAACTGTCAGACTTTAAATTACTTTAAAATACAAAATAGGGCTGTATCTATTGAATTTGTTATCTACAACATGGAAAATTATGTTATATTTGTTTATCAGTTTAAATGTTTTTACTCTTCATATAGCATTGTAGAATTCATGTTTTTTTTAATATAACAAGAAGTGGTAGATGGCCAAACTAATTTATGACCTTATGATATAAAATAAAATGTTTTTACCAACTACATGTATGTAGGAATCCTGTGTCAGCATGTTAACTTTTTGCTGAAAGCTACACAAAATAGATTTAATTGCTGAAATTAATCAGTGCAATGCCCTCTCTGTAAAATGTTTCATTATCAAGTGAAGGGGAGGTTGTTTAGATAATATTAGCAAGAAAACCACAACCATTCTTTCAAACAAATTAGTTTGGTCTGTACGTGTTAGGCAGTTAATCACAATCAATAAAGGGACCTCTCTAAAAACACTTTCTTTTTAATTGCATTCCAAGTATGTTAAAAATAGAGTTGATGATGACAAAATTCACAGCTCTATATACATTTTATGCTCTACAGCAAGGATTGACAATTTACTGGTAATTTCTTAGGTCAGTAAACCTTTGTAGTATGAAAGATGTTTGGAAAAAAAGGAAAGAGATTGCATACAGTTCGATCAAACTTTTTTAAAAAGTAAAAACTTTTACCCTCAAAAGTTCATTCTAAATTAACAAAATCGAAGAGAGTTGAGACATTTTTCAACAGGACTTTGAATTTGACGTGCCAAACATTACCCTGGAGTGGTAACACACAAGAAACAGTACCCTGTACCACACGGTATAATATGCCCAACCTAGTACCACCAGTGAGTGTCCCCAAAGTACATAGGGTGCTTGGCACTGATATCCTTTTCCCCCAATGTCAGGGCCCATCCAAAAGTGTAGGAGATAGCGCTATCCCGGGGAATGTTGGTGCACTTGTTGAGGTACCTGCCCGGGGCTCCAGCACCCGGGTACTGCAGATTTACAAAGGGGATCCGTCTGATCCAATGTTGTCGTCAGCAGTTGCCGCACAGAACTGGAAGTCTCTAGAAAAGAACCTCACAGTCTCGCTGAGGAGCTGGACATCTCTCAAAAAACTATCCTCAATCTGAATTTGGATCTCAAAGTCTCTGAGAAGGAGCTTCAGACCCTCAACCTAGAGATGGAAGTCTCACGCCAGGACCGGGAGTCTCAAAGCAGAAGTGCGTAAATGGAAGGAGGACTGCAAGGAGGCCCTGAATATTACAGAGACTGCAAATAGAGAAAATGTAAGACTGAAAGAGGAAAATTCTGATTTGACAGACCACGTCAATGAAAAGAATGAAAAGCTGCACGAGCTTGACAAAATAAATAAACTTTTGGAAAATGAAAAGTTTGAAGCAGAGCCCCGACTGCAGAACCAACTGCAAGGTCTGCGTACGCACCTCCAGAATGCCAAGGAAAAGCAGCAAACTCTGCAAGGAGAAAATCTGCAGGCTGCTAAAGAAGTACAAGTGCTGCAGGAACGTCTGATTACCCAGTGTGTCCCCGCAAAGCAGCATGAGAACCTGAAGGCTACCCTTACCATCACCAAAGCATCGCTAGAGGCCAAGCTTAGAGGCCAGGTGATGAGATTACAATACTACAAGAAAAGGTATTGACCCTGCCCAAACGTCAGTATCCCACAGCAACTAAAACCCATGAAGACAAGTGTACAGTTAGAGCTGGGAACATCACTCATCTGAAAAACAAGGTTCCAAAGTTTGAACCACCTAAACAAGCACTAGCTTCAGCCACCCAACAGGCAACAAAAAAAGGTATACGTGCAGAATCAAAACCAGAAGAATCCTTAGCTGATGAAGCTGAAAAGATAGAACTTTCTCTGGAAGTGGATGTGGAATTGCAACTCAATCCCAAAGAAACTGAACTAGCAACTCCATTGAGTGGAAAAAGTGCAGAAAGACAGCTTCAAGAGCGGAAAACTCAAAGGGCTATTCTTAAACGTTCTGCAACTGTCGCCATACAGTCTGCCTACAAAAAGAGGAGCGCCCGACGCAATGGAAATCTCATGACCACGCACTCAGTAAAAATACTATACTTGGAAAAAGTCCTCCTTGAGCGACTGGGGAGTGCTGATCTCAAGCACCTTTGGGAGGAGACACAAATAAACTGGAGAAAGGGCTCCAATCCCAGCGGGACTGAGTGTTCTCTTCCTCCATCCACTCTAATTCGAGTCACAGAGATCTCGAATAAGAGTGGAAGGATGGGCTTCGGCCATGGTAAGCCCGAGCTTTCCACAAACAGGGGAGGTATGTAACAGGGACTTATCCCTGTTAAAGAAACTTGCCTCTAATCCAGCAGTGTGCTGGTTAATTGCATACCAGCAATTAACCAACTCCACCTGGCTTATTAGAGCTCTCTCAGAAATAGCCTGTTCTGAGACAGGAAGGAGGATTCCTTAATCTCACAATTGGGGCTGACCCAGGAAGGACAGATGTCTTGAGCTTCAAAGAGACTGCAGGCTGACAGCAAGACAAAGGGGACAAGATTTCTAAACCTGGATCCTGATATTTCTCTAGCACACAAGGGTGCGGACCCAGGAGAGCAGAGAGGCCTCCCCTACAACTACAAGAAACAGATAAAACTTTCTTATGGGACTGTTGTTTATCTGTATATATGTATATATATTTGGGGCTGGTAATTAGCTTAGCTAACCACCCAGTTAGAGAGGGCTGGACTACATGTGTAGATATTTTCCAAAGTGGAGTAGGTTTTCTTTTGCTTATTTTGAATGCTTTTGCTGTGTTAAAGGGACAGGCGCAATAAAGCCTAATTTTAGTTTCACTTTAAATGGTCTCCATTGCATACCTCTGCACACATTTCTTACAGGTGGGAACCGCCATTTTGAGGTAGTTAGAGTCCAGCAACCATGTAGATTCCCTGGTGTCGGCGGGAACCACCTTTTTGGAATACAGTACATGCGTAACTCCTTTGATTTCTTCAGGAGCAACACACAATTTTAATTATCCAGACATAGACTGGGGCAATGAGATTAGCGTTACAACAAAAGGAAACAGGTTTTTGGGGGTGCTTAAAGATAATTATATGACCCAAATTATTGAGGAACCAACCAGGAGAGGGGCAGTTCTGGATTTGGTCATATCAAACAATGTAGAAGTAATAACAAATATTCAAGTCCTGGAACATTTGGGTAACAGTGATCATAACATGGTCTCATTTGAAATAAATTATCAAAAAACAGATTACTTGGGTTCAACAAAGACTTTAAACTTTAGAAAGGCAGATTTTAATAAAGTGAGGTCTAATCTAGTAGTAATACAATGGGATGATGTTTTTGCAGAGAAAAATGTAGAAGATAAATGGGCAGTCTTTAAAACATTGTTAGAAAAGCACACTTATCAGTGTATACCGTTGGGTAATAAGTATAAAAGAAATAAGTCAAAACCAATGTGGCTAAATAAACAGGTAGGGGAGGAAATGGACAAGAAGAGGAAGGCGTTTAGATTCTTTAAGTCAGAAGGGACAGAGACATCGTATCAGAATTATAAGGAATGTAACAAAAATTGCAAAAGGGCAATCAAATTAGCAAAAATGGATAATGAAAAAAGGATTGCAATAGAAAGTAAGGTCAACCCTAAACAGTTCTTTAAGTACCTTAATAACAAAAAAATGAGAAAAGAAAATTTTGGACCCTTTCAGTGTGAGATGGGTAGGCAGATTATTGGAGATAAGGAAAAAGCAGAGGTATTAAACAAATTCTTTGCCTCTGTGTTTACCAGGGAAGAATCAAGTTCAATAGTAGCGCCACAGGAGGAAGCCACAACCTCCATATTAATGAACAATTGGTTAACTGAGGAAGAAGTTCATAAGCGACTTGAAAAAATTTAAGTAAATAAGGCACCTGGACCCGATGGCATACATCAAAGAGTTCTCAAGGTGTTAAGCTCAGTAATAGCAAAACCATTATATTTAATATTCAAGGACTCCATTTCCACAGGCTCAGTACCACAAGATTGGCGTAAAGCAGATGTGGTGCCTATATTTAAAAAGGGAGCTAGATCACACCCAGGGAATTACAGACCTGTAAGTCTGACTTCAATAGTAAGGAAACTACTCGAAGGTTTAATATGGGATAATATTCAGGAATACCTAATGGAAAACAAAATTATTAGTAATAGTCAGCATGGATTTATGAAGGATAGATCTTGACAAACTAACCTTATTTGTTTCTTTGAGGAGGTAAGTAGGAATTTAGACCAGGGTAATGCAGTTGATGTGGTCTACTTAGATTTTGCAAAGGCTTTTGATACGGTTTCACACAAGAGGTTGGTGTACAAAATAAAGAAAATTGGACTCAGTAAAAATATATGCACCTGGATTGAAAACTGGTTGAAGGATAGACAACAGAGGGTTGTCATTAATGGAACTTTTTCAGATTGGGCTAAAGTCGTGAGTGGAGTACCTCAAGGATCGGTATTGGGACCCCTGCTTTTTAACTTGTTTATTAATGACCTTGAGGTTGGGATCGAGAGCAAAGTCTCCATCTTTGCTGATGATACTAAATTGTGTAAGATAATAGAATCAGAGCAGGATGTAATTTCTCTTCAGAAGGACTTGGAGAGACTGGAAACGTGGGCAGGTAAATGGCAAATGAGGTTTAATACAGATAAATGTAAGGTTATGCATTTGGGATGCAAGATTAAAAAGGCGATTTACAAATTAAATGGAGATATATTGGGGGAATCCTTGATGGAGAAGGATTTAGGAGTGCTTTCAGACAGCAGGCTTAGCAATAGTGCCCAATGTCATGCAGTAGCTGCAAAGGCAAACAAGAAATTATTTTGCATCAAACGGGCAATGGATTTAAGGGAAGTAAACATAATTATGCCCCTTTACAAAGCATTAGTAAGACCACACATTGAATATGGAGTACAATTTTGGGTACCAATCCTAAGAAAAGACATTATGGAACCAGAGAGAGTGCAGAGAAGAGCCACCAAATTAATAAAGGGGATGGACATTCTAACTTATGAGGAGAGGCTAGCTAAATTAGATTTATTTACATTAGAAAAGAGGCGTCTAAGAGGGAATATGATAACTATATACAAATATATTCAGGGACAATACAAGGAGCTTTCAAAAGAACTATTCATCCCACGGGCAGTACAAAGGACTCGGGGCCATCCCTTAAGGTTGGAGGAAAGGAAATTTCACCAGTAACAAAGGAAAGGGTTCTTTACAGTAAGGGCAGTTAAAATGTGGAATTCATTACCCATGGAGACTGTGATGGCAGATACAATAGATTTGTTTAAAAAAAGGTTGGACATCTTTTTAGATGGGAAAGGTATACAGGAATATACCAAATAAGTATACATGGGATGGATGTTGATCCAGGGATTAATCCAATTGCCAATTCTTGGAGTCAGGAAGGAATTAATTTTTCCCCTTAATGGGGTTTTTTGTTTGCCTTCCTCTGGATCAATAAGTAAGTATAGATATAGGATAACGTATCTGTTGTCGAAATTTAGCATATGTTGAACTTGATGGACGTACTTCTTTTTTCAACCTCATCTACTATGTAACTATGTAACTATGTAACAATAAAACATCTTTTCAGCTGCCAAGTGAGGCGTGCCCTGATAGAGCATCAGGTAACGCCTCACTTGTTATCATGCTGTGATTGATACATGTGTACACACCTGCAATATCCATTGGTTTTGGTCAAGAGACCGTATATAAAGCTGTGATTCGGAAAGTCAAGATATTTGTTTTACATATGGTAATATACCTTTTGACTTATGACAAAAACAGTATCAGCACTCTACGAAAAAAAAAGCGGGACGTGAGGCGTCACAGTCGTGACGTCAGTGGGTGGCGACTTTCTGTAACCGGCATCAGCAGCAGGCTTGTATCTATCTATGCAGCACACACGGTAGCCAGCTCCCACGTATGACTAGGCTAATACGGGTTAAAATATACTAACCACACTAGAGTAATTACTCTCTGGCACCGTATAGGAGCTATACTTACGGGTATTGAGGATCACTATAGTGAATTATATCACTTACTTTATGACCACGGAGTATCCTCTAACTGCGTGTATTTAACTGTTTGATACCGGTTCAATTCATTGAACAATATTACACAGCACTGTTTTTGTTGGGAGAACCTGAGGGCTCATTGCACAAACGGAGTATAGCAGAGATATATGTACAACACCTGCTTTGATATATATGCACCATGAGTATAATATGACATCAGCTTGGATATATATCTGTATGGTTGCAATCCCTGTTTGATGTACCATCTATCCCACACTACACCTATATGTACTCCTCGCATTAACCCTGTAGTACACACATGGTTTATGCTTCACCTCCGAGTGATCATGCTGTGATTGATACATGTGTACACACCTGCAATATCCATTGGTTTTGGTCAAGAGACCGTATATAAAGCTGTGATTCGGAAAGTCAAGATATTTGTTTTACATATGGTAATATACCTTTTGACTTATGACAAAAACAGTATCACCACTCTAAGTAATAGGGATTTTTAATAATGTATATGTGTTTCTAATATCTATGTAGATTTAATAAAAATTTTATTATTTTTCGATTTCCCCTGTGAATCTGGGCACTACTCAGACATACAGTATCTAACTGTTGGACCAATTAAGTCCATTAAACATGACACCACACACATGACAAGAGATTGCAACCTAGAAGGGTTTCTTTTTTGATCAAACTCTTTGATCACCACCGATACTCACTTGTTACTGCAATAGTTCATCATTGCGTGGGTGCATTGGGGTCCCTGGTGATGCCTCAGAGACCCTGTCTCCTTGCTGCTTGTTCTGGTTGCTGTAGGGTACCCACTCTCCCTGGTGAAGCCTCAGGGGATCACCCTAACTATAGTGCTTGATAACAGGGCAGCAGACTCCCTGGTAATGCCTCAGAGAACTGCTCCCTCAGTCCAATTTATGTTCTGATATGCAGAGTACCCACTCTCCCTGGTGAAGTCTCAGGGGGTTGTATTTCATATTTTCAGCAGGGAATGTGTGTAACCACGCTCCTTGGTGTAGCCTCAAGGAGACTCCCCACAGATTAGTAGTGCGCTGATATGAGGGTGTCCACACTCACTGGCACCAAGCCCAGGGGGTCACCCCAACATATTTTCCTTGGGCAAGGGTCTGGATAACCCCCCCTGCCCTGGTAAAGCCTCAAGGAGAGACCCCCCCCCCTTCCTTTCTTTCTCAGTGGCTGGGAAGTACAGTCTGTGATGCACAAACACATTTAGTCCTGCTGCTGCAAAAACCTGTCCTGTGAGCAGTTTGAGATCTCAGCAGCGCCTCCAAGTGTAGCCCTTGTGTCCCCCCCCCGCCAGGTGAGATTGGGGTGGAGTATGCTTCTTCTCTAGCTACTTCTTAGGTGTTGTACTGTACCTGTGTGGTAACAGGAGGTCTGAGTGCTCCGCGGTGTTGTGGGGAGAACAGGAAAAGGTTTATAGGTTACTTTAGTTCTTTGGTGCAGCACCTCCAGACAGCATGGATCCTCTGTGATAGCAGTGGATGGTCCATACTGAAACCTTTGTTCTCTCAGCAGCAAGACAGTGAATCATACTGATGATGGTACAACTGGATCTTTATTGCATGCAGATAGATAACCAGAGCAAATGCATTCTATCCCTTGTTGCAGTGCCCTGATTGGAACTTGAGGCCCAGATCAGGCCTGCTACACTCCTCCTCACATCTCCTTACGAGATGGAGGACAGATGGTGCTCACTCCACAGGAGGAGGACAGAGAGAGAGACCCAGATTTTAGGAAAGTGCCAGTACTTATAGCCTTTGGGTTGGTGTTTGTAACCCTGTCCCTTAAGAGAGCAGGTTGAATACTGATAGGTCATCATATCCTGTGTGTGATCCAATCAGTACCCACCCTTCAGGCTGACACTTTTGGGTTGTTGCTAAGGCCCGCCCTTGGATACATCAAATTCATCCAAGACTGCAAAAGCACACAGAGCCTTTCTGAAGAAATAAGCCCTACCATTGCCTGCACCTAACAGGGCTTACACTGGTAGGGCCCAGGAAAAGGCATAGCGGCCAGGAGGCTATACTATGTGTGTTATAGTCACTGTAATAGTACCGTTATATGTAGTACTGGTACCCAGTTGGAGCTCGTGTATTGCCACTGTAGGTTGGAGTCCTGTACTTGGCAAAGACATGTAGTGTGGTACTTTTCCTATGACTCCTCAGGGGATTCCCTCCGTCGGCAGTCTGTATCATGCTCTGCTTCTCTGCAGCTGGGTTCCTGTTCCGTCCCGCTATGAAGAAGGCTCTGGATACAGACTGACTTCCTCAGGTACATGCAGATCTGATCTGTCATTGCTGCCCCAGCTCTTCACGCTCACTGCCCCTCATAGTCCCTCCTCCTTCACCAGCCTTGCTAGTGACTAGGGTTGGCAGGTATCCAGTATTGAACCGGACGATCCTGTATTTGGACACTGTCCAGTAAAAACATAGAGGTAATACTGGACATGTACTGTCGCGGCCGAGTTTATTCTAACATTTGCCCGGTCTCGGCCGCGACAGATACCGGGCACGCGCCGAGGTGTCCCGTGCGCGCACCGGAGCCTCGGAGGATCGGTCCTCCGATCGAGGCACACCCCTCCCCTCTCCGGGTCCACAGGGTCCCCCAGAGCCCCCCACCGCCATCCCCCACATTAGAGGAACCCAGGGCTCCTTCGGGGAGCTCTGGGCATGCGCGCCATGCGCGCACGCTCCCGATGAAGCGTGACCGCGCATCGATGACGCACGGCACGCCGAGGGAAAAAAACAAGCAAGCCGGGAAACCTCCCGGCTTGCGGCTCGAGCCGAGTTAGAATAAAGTGTGCCGCCTCTGTATGTGTCCAGTATTACCTGTTTGGACATAGCGACCTGACCGGCTTTGGGGGCCGTGGGATATCCCAGAGCAGGGAGAGCAGGGCTGTTGCTAGGGGGCATGTAATGGAGAGGGGTGTGTGTGTATGTGTGTGGCAAGCATGTTGCACCTTTCACCATTGTGTTCAGAATTTTTGGAGAAGCCATTTGGCAACCTTACTTGCTACTGGCTTATCATAGTTACATGTCCATGGAGAGGAACCTGCTATGGGGCAGTATCCTGGTGTTGCTGGGCAGACACAGGGGTTACACATGTTTTGCTCTGGTTACATAGAGGTGGGCAGTTTTTGTAGTGCAAGAAAGTATTTTTGCTGTGAATGTTATGTATCAAGCTGATGATAATCTTGGTGCAGTGTGAATTTGATGCACTGACAAATGTATGAAAGTTCGCAATCCTATTTCTTACATTAGACAATGATCTACTAATGCCACAATATACCTGGCAGAATTATTTGAGGCAAAGAAAAGAAATACAGTCGCAAATAAAGAGAACGGTGATGTTTTAAAAGCTTTGTACACACTATAAGTCCTACAAAGAAGTATGTTCCTGGACTATAAAAGATATTACAATGTATGACAGATGTACACTTCTCTAGGACCAATATACTCATAAGCCTTTATCCCTTGTACCCAATTTTCCAACTCTATTTGTCCATGAAATGTATGTGAATTCACTGTATAACCCTGTTCTTTTAATGTAACCATGTATTTTTTATTACTCTGTGCCCAGGACATACTTGAAACCGAGAGGTAACTCTCAATGTATTATTTCTTGGTAAAACATTTTATAAATAAATAAATATACTGTAACTGCAAGAAGTTTGCACTAACCTTTACATTCAAATATCAGCTTAAAAAATATTTCTGGATCATCTCAAGGATCCTCTAATGTTACCTAACATGTTAGTTTCCTTTTGCAGGATGTGCAGGATAATAATTATACAGGAAATGTGATGTTTGTGAGATAAGGCAGGGGTGAGCAAACTTTTTATGCCAAGCCCCCCTTTTCATCCATGAAATTTCTCATGCCTCCCCTGCCTGATGTAATCAAAATCACATGACGTCAGCACACGTGAGCTGGTTCAGCCAATGAGGACGAACCAGCTTTGTGACGCCCCTGCCACGGGTCTACAATCTCCTGCAGCCAAGTTCACAAATCGGTTGGGCTGCAGGCGTGCGCGCGCAGGCAGTATACTAGTATTGGATCACTGTTTATTTTATTGTTGACTGGCATCTGGTAATATGTTTTTTTTTTCTGGTGCACAAAGGCAATCCATTTGAGGGGGCATTCAACCACTTCTTTCCTACCTCCCTTCCCTCTCCTCCCCCCCTCCTTTTTTCCTCCCTTCCCCTCCCTTTTATCCGTCTCCCATTTGCCTTTCCCGGTGTCATCCACTCCTACCTACTAGTATTGTGTATTATTTATTTATTTCCGTTTTAAATGTTGACTAGGGATCAGGGATCCCTTAACCAAACTCAAGGGGGGTTACTGATGTATCTCCCCTACTGATCAATACTCCCAAGTGACCCCCCCTGACCCAAAGAATAACCCTCAGCCCCGCAAAACTAATCCTCCTCCCAAGCCCCTCAATTCTGCCATCTCTGCCTGACCTTCATCCCTCTGTTTAGCTGGGGGTGGGGGGGACACTCCATTGATCTCTTCCTGGTCCTTCTGGAGCTCCCTGTGTATAGGTGATCATGAGGCAGGGGCCTGCTCCGGCTCCTCCAGGTGCTGGAATTCCCTACTACCAGTGGGTGTGCAGCTCATTAATCTGAAAGGGGAACCACCTCCTCCCCCGCAGGAACTTCCCTCCCCTCCCCCCTCTCCCCCAGCAGCAGCAGACACAGCAAAGCAACATTAATCACTCCACGGTGCCGGCCAGACGTGCAGCACGTTTGATGTCACTGCACTGGGACGTGCTCCTCCTCTGGCCTCTTTGGAGCCATTTCTCTTCAGCCTTTGTACCTCCGCAGCCCCTGCGCGCACCATGATGTTGGCTGCCAGCTGGGGTGACCAGATTTTCAAAAGTAAAAACCAAGACACATCAAAAAAAGTATTTATAATACAAATTACATCACTTAAAAATAAATATAATATTTGTCTAATAGCATCCCCATTTATGCTGTATTATTAATCTCTCTCTCCCCGCCACATCAGGACCTCTCTCCCCTCTTCCACAGTCTCACACTCCTCTCCCCAGTCTCTCCTTCTCCCAATATTTCTCACTCGCCCTCCAGTGTCTCTCTCCCTCCCTCCCCCAGTGTCTTTCTCCCTCCCTCCCCCAGTGTCTCTCTCCCTCCCTCCCTCCCCCAGTGTCTTTCTCCCTCCCTCCCCCAGTGTGTCTCTCGCTCTCTCGCTCCCCCCAGTGTCTCCCTCCACCAGTGTCTCCCTCCCTCCCCCAGTGACTCTCTCACTCTCTCCTCTCCCAGTGTCTCTCTCACTCTCCCTCCCCCAGTTTATCTCTATCCCTCCAGCCATTGTGTCTCTTCCTCCCAACAGTGTCTCTCTTCCTCCAGCCAGTATGCCTCTCCCTCCCCTCAGTGTCTCTCTCTCCCTCCAGCCAGTGTGTCTCTTCCTTCCACCGGTGTCTCTCTACCTCCCCCAGTGTCTCTCTCTCTCCTACCAGCCAGTGTATGTGTATCTCCCTTCCCCCCAGTGTCTTTCCACCTCCCCTCAACATGTCTCTCACCCCCATGTCGGACTTTCACCCTCTCCATGTCTCTCACCCTCCCGAACCCCTCTCCATGTCACATTTTCACCCTCTCCATGTCACAGTTTCACCCTCCCTCCCTCCTCTCCATGTCACATTTTCACCCTCCCTCCTCTCCATGTCACATTTACACCCTCCCTCTCCATGTCACATTTTCACCCTCCCACCTCTACATGTCACATTTTCACCCTCCTCTCCATGTCACAGTTTCACCCTCCCCCTCTCCATGTCACAGTTTCACCCTCCCTCCCTCCTCTCCATGTAACAGTTTCACCCTCCCTCCTCTCCATGTCAAATTTTCACCCTCCCTCCTCTCCATGTAACATTTTCACCCTCCCTTCTCCCGTCACATTTTCACCCCCCCTTTTCCATGTCACAATTTTACCCTCCCCCTCTCCATGTCACATTTTCACCCTCTCCATGTCACATTTTCACCCTCCCTCCTCTCCATGTAACAGTTTCACCCTCCCGTCACATTTTCACCCTCCCTCCTCTCCATGTCACATTTTCACCCTCCCTCCCCATCACATTTTCACCCTCCCTCCTCTCCATGTCAATTTTTCACCCTCCCTCCTCTCCATGTCAAATTTTCACCCTCCCTCCTCTCCATGTCACATTTTCACCCTCCCTTCCCCCGTCACATTTTCCCCCTCCCCCTCTCCATGTCACATTTTCACCCTCCCTCCTCTCCATGTAACAGTTTCACCCTCCCTCCTCTCCATGTAACAGTTTCACCCTCCCTCCCTCCTCTCCATGTAACAGTTTCACCCTCCCTCCTCTCCATGTAACAGTTTCACCCTCCCTCCTCTCCATGTAACAGTTTCACCCTCCCTCCTCTCCATGTAACAGTTTCACCCTCCCTCCTCTCCATGTAACAGTTTCACCCTCCCTCCTCTCCATGTCACATTTTCACCCTCACTCCTCTCCATGTCACATTTTCACCCTCCCTCCCCTCCATGTAACAGTTTCACCCTCCCTCCTCTCCATGTCACATTTTCACCCTCCCCCTCTCCATGTCACATTTTCACCCTCCCTCCTCTCCATGTCACATTTTCACCCTCTCTCCTCTCCATGTCACAGTTTCACCCTCCCTCCTCTCCATGTCACAGTTTCACCCTCCCTCCTCTCCATGTCACAGTTTCACCCTCCCTCCTCTCCATGTCACAGTTTCACCCTCCGTCCTCTCCATGTCACATTTTCACCCTCCCTCCTCTCCATGTCACATTTTCACCCTCCCTCCCTCCTCTCCATGTCATATTTTCACCCTCCCTCCCCATCACATTTTCACCCTCCCTCCTCTCCATGTAACATTTTCACCCTCCCTTCCCCGTCACATTTTCACCCTCCCCCTCTCCATGTCACATTTTCACCCTCTCCATGTCACATTTTCACCCTCCCTCCTCTCCATGTCACAGTTTCACCCTCCCTCCTCTCCATGTCACATTTTCACGCTCCCTCCTCTCCATGTCACATTTTCACCCTCCCTCCTCTCCATGTCACATTTTCACCCTCCCTCCTCTCCATGTCACATTTTCACCCTCCCTCCTCTCCATGTCACATTTTCACCCTCCCCCTCTCCGTGTCACAATTTCACCCTCCATCCCCCCTCTCCATGTCACATTTTCACCCTCCCTCCTCTCCATGTCACATTTTCACCCTCCCTCCTCTCCATGTCACAGTTTCACCCCCCCCCCTCCTCTCCATGTCACATTTTCACCCTCCCCCTCTCCGTGTCACAATTTCACCCTCCATCCCCCCTCTCCATGTCACATTTTCACCCTCTCCATGTCACATTTTCACCCTCCCCCCTCTCCATGTCACAGTTTCACCCTCCCTCCTCTCCATGTCACAGTTTCACCCTCCCTCCTCTCCATGTCACATTTTCACCCTCCATCCCCCCTCTCCATGTCACAGTTTCACCCTCTCTCCTCTCCATGTCACATTTTCACCCTCCCTCCTCTCCATGTCACATTTTCACCCTCCCTCCCCCCTCTCCATGTCACACACTCACACACCCACACTCTGACCTTATCAGGCAAGGTAAACAAGGTGCTGCATGAGCTTTGTAGCACAGCGCCACCTAATGGCTGAAAGAGAAATTGCAGTTACCGACTGCTTTTCTCTCTGCTCCTAGCACAATTGCCCCCCCTTTGAAGAATCTTGTGCCCCCCCTTTTGCGCACAGCTGAGATAAGGCATAGGCAATCATTGTTCGGGAACGCTCACATAAACCAAACCTTTCGTCGAGAATTTTTGTAGGGAAAAAAATTTGCATTGAATACTCAAGAGTAATCCTTCATCGCTCAAAGAAAAATACAAGCAACCACACAAGTTTTTAATCAGTTATATTTTTAAATATTTTTAAAATATTTGAAATGCAAGGGATTAACAATGCATAACACGTACAGAAATGTATCAACATTAAAAAAAACAAGATTTACAGTATGCAACAGCATTCTGAAGAGGAATAAATGTTATACTTGCCTTGTGTAATCTAACAATAATTTTAGCCAGCAAATAATGTGAGTTGACAATAGGTGTTTTAATTGATTGTATTCATTTCCAATAATTCCTTGGTCTAGGTGCCTAATGCTCAATAAATATAATTAGTCTATATAAACATCAGGCAGTTTAAAAAAATTAAAAAATCCCTTAATTTATCCATTATGTGTATATATACACACAGAATTAGTTGAATTCAGCTACACATTAATCCATCTTAATTGCTATTATAGGCTTAATAATTAAGAGAAATTAAAAGTTCACATCATATTATACCAGTTCTATGTGTATTACAAATTATACTGGATGTTATACTATATCATTATTAAATCCAATAGGATATTTTAGATTTTTCCTTTACATAAATTATAGTAACGTCTTATAGTAATATGTACGCTACATTCAAAAGGGTTAAAAAGATGCAACTCACGTTTTGTTATATGTGGGATGTTATGTTGTTGGATATATCCAAAGTTTTGCATTTACGAATGCAAATTTAAAATATCTAGACAATTTACATTAAGATTATTACCCATCATGGTACATTTTGGATCAATAACGAAAATATATATTTTATAAATGTAATATTATGTACCTTAAATCAAGTATAAAATGTACTATAAATTTCACATGGACAGTTTATATATGCTGATCAACATTGGCAGGTCATATGTCCAAGCCAATCAATATGCAATGTCTGTGTATAATATAATAATGATGTGCTTTTTTACCACAGTTTCCGAATGATCATCATGTATTTATATTAAAATATTCTGTTGTCACTCATTTTTCATAGCAGTGGAAGACCTTTCATGTGACAATAAATATAATATATTTGATACATTTGATGACTTTCTCATGATTGTCAATGACTTCTTGTAAACTGGAAAATATTTTGGTCTCACTCTAATCAAAATAATCTGGGGCTAATTTTCTATTCTTTTTGTTCTCAACATATAAAATATTTATCTTGCATAAATAACAGGCATCGATTTAATACTTTAAATAAACCAAGATATTGGAGTTTCGTGCTGGATATATGAATCTTTTATGGAAACATACAGGCCTGCTCTCTTTTATTCTGGAAATGTAAAACACATGGTAGTTCTTATACGCTCTTTGATTTTCTGTCTCTGGTTGTAAAGAACAAATCAGTTGTACAGAATCCATTTGAGATTGTTTAATTCCATTGACATGAACAGTCCATTGGCTCTTGTAAGACATACATCACTTCAGTACCATTTCCTGAGCAGTATAGTGGCACAGTCAGATTCTGCACTCCATTTTCTCGGCAACATTTACAGAATCTTATATGGCTATCAATGTTGACATTAAAAATTGTAGCTGATGGACACTTCCCATCGCAGGATGCCACCGTTATCTGTTGAATCGATAAAGAAAAAAAAAAGGACATCAAACGTGTACTTTAGTTGAGAAAAAATAATTAAGATTAAAAGGCATGTGGGATAACTTCAAGTGATTGAACTAAAATCATAAAATGTCCCACACAGTGAGTATTGGACCTATTGTTACTGTCTTTACTGTAAAATGAGACATACAGTATACAGCATAACAGCAACAAATTTACATTTAAAAAAAGACTGAAGAACAAAATTAGAATTGATTTAAACTCTAGATAAATATTTACTTTGCTTTATACATACGATACAGTATACTGGATTTTGCAAATGTGCTAAGTCAGTATTATTTTATATATAGGACAACTTTTTTTTTTACAGAATACTGACTTACAAAGAGTCTGTCTCCTTCAAGACCTTTGAATTTTTAGCTTGACCAAACTCAGCAAATAGTAGGATCATGTTACGTTTACAAAGTTACTCAACATTCAGCATTTTATAATAATATTGCTTCCTGAATCCTATAGTCTGTCAGTTGATGAGAATATTGACCTTGAGCCAAAATTATTTGACACAGACAATTTGAAGGCACAGATTTGCAGGCCCATAATTATGTTGTGTGTACACTGTACAACTATGTTTTTCTACAACCAAGTTTTATGCAACTAATACTTCAATCAGTAGAATTGCTGTACTTACAGGACTTTGACTTATACAGTCATGTTTCCTTATAGTGGTCCTGACTGCCACTTTCTGACAGATTTTTTCTTCCTTTGTGCCTGATAAGATATAGAAAATATTCATTTGCCAACTATATAATTCAGTGCCTATTTGATTGCTAATAACATCTACATTTTATTCTAACATTATAAGAAAATCCAAGTCCTAAACTTTCAGACATACAGATGTAGACAACATTATTGCAACCCATGGCATGCTTCAGCAGGACATACCGAATGCACCAGCGGGACAAGTGGTCACTATTTTGAATCGCCATAAGTTGCTACATCTGTATAAATAAATGCAACTTTTTATTAAAATAGTTTTACCTATCTCATTGGCATATACCTCAATAAGTCAAACATGCTTTTCATCTTTTGGCCAAAATATGTAACTAAAAAACCCTCCTTTATTATAAATGTAAAAATTTAGGAAAGGGTTCACTTTTTACATATATATATTTTTTTATTTGTACCATTTTGGGGTGAAGATGTGTGTTGTTACTCTCTTTTTTGTTCTTATATGTATTGTCCACAACTATTTTTTTTAAGAAATAATATTGTGAGGCATTTTTATACTTAAAACTACGTGGCTTTTTATAGCAGGAAGTAAAAACGGAGTAACCTAGTTTGGCTAACACGCCATAAACATTGGCTTTTTTTTTTTTTTTTTTAAGCATATGGTCCTGCATTTTAGCCATGACTTTTAGCTCCTTTAATGCTCACATGTGATCTACTGATTAAAATACAAAACACATGTTTAGGTTTTTAAATTGAGGTTGGCTTCATGTAATAGGAATTAGGGTTTTCATTCTGCTGATAAGCGCATTTAAGGATGTAAAGGTGTAGTGTAGAACGCTCCTATTGAGAGTTTGCCTTGATAAGGCTGGCAGGCATTTCATCTTCTGGCCAAAATATGTACCTGAAAACCTCTCCCTCATGGTAAATTTAGCAATAACAAAGAGTTTACTTTTATGAATTCTTTTATTTATTTTTATTGTAATATTGATAATCAGGAGGTGCATTGGTGGCTTTTTTGTGTGCTTAAAAATGTGTATTTCACTGGCTAATATATATTTCTACCACATTTTAATTAAAGAGAATACAAATACAGTACAAGGAATAAAGATGAAATTGTATTTCTTTTAAAACGGTTGACATCAATCATGTATTCTAGTCATCTGAATGTTATAAACAAGTACCAGTGCATATAAATGTAGAGTTATGGTTATGGTCACAATTATTGCCCATCATCATGGTGCTACATTCTGCAGTACTTTACTCTTTTCTACCTTTCTTAAATAACTCTGCCTCTCATTTCTATAGTACTTTACTATCTATGAAGGAATTCTGACTCTCTGCAACATCACTACCTTCTTTCTGACTGGTTGGAAAAATAATGTTTAAACATTATAAATGTTTCTTATGTTACACAATCGACATCTATAAATTGTTACTATTCGTTTTTCAAATTCCTTCTACTTTTACAAACTAGAAGAAAATATTGCAAGTAAATCACAACAAGCTGAAATATACAGTAATTATGAGTCTCCCTCACTAAATTGTGGTAGCAATTAGCCTAGTACCTAGTTAGCATAATCACCAAATGCAGTATAGCTACAGCATTGCCATTTGGTATATAGGTACAATGTATGCAAGTTCTTTTTCAGACCCAGTTAGCAATTTACTGTATACTATAGTTGTATATGCATAATAATTCTATTTATTTCATATGTAAAGATTTGTTTTATGTTTCACATTGCAAATTCTTTCATTAACGACTGCCAGACTGCTTAAATAATTATTCCACAACAATCTAGCTGCAGTGCATGTTCTCAGCCAGTTGCTAGAAAATTCATACATTTTGTAGTACTATGAGAACTTTGTGTAAGGCATACTACATTCGATGCTATTAATGTCAAGAATTTTCTCTTATTGGTTTACTGTATGTATATGCTTTCCAACCCCAACCACAGTAATGAACGTAGATGGAGTTACCACTAAATGGCAGGCCAAGATATTTAAGTATAGATTGTGTGTACCTGACTCCAGGGAAATTACTTCCCAATGAATGATAAAAAATACAAATGTATGGAGCAATAAAGATTCCTTTAATTTATATCATGTAATCTATATTGCTTTCACCGTGAGTACAGTCATATTTACAGAAAGAACCCTGCAGGGATTCCAGTGAGGCAGCACAATTATATAGAACATGTATCATTATTAATATTAGAAGCCAATAATGAGCTCAACAATTAGAAAAGTAAGGATAATTTGCTCATATAACATTTTGGGTAAGGGTACGTGATACAGGAGTGTAAAGGTGTAATTCCTTCAAAGCAGTTAAACATAAATACATTTATAGCATTGTTATAAATATTGAATAGCGGGTTATTGTTTTTTTTCACATTTCTAAATAGTATCACAAACTTGTAATCAGTTGGCATCAAAACCAATGATTTTCTATTAAACAAATGGCACTCTTTCTATATACTCCAAATAAAACTAACAACATACAGCTCAGTATATTTTAAGTGATACGGCATAGAAAAGAAACAAATTGTGTTTAATACAAACTCTTGTATTTCCCTTTTAACATTAAGGACCTTATTCTATATATGCCAAATCGGTTGTTTGGGACGTTTTCGCCCCCAAATCCCAATAGACTTCAATGGGGCTTGCGGACGAAAATGACCTGAGTGGCCTACTGTATATGGAATCACCCCCTACTGTATGTGTAATTAAATATGGGTGTAAGAATGAACAAAGTTAGATGCATGATCATTTATTTTTTTAAACAAAGCTACAATTTTATCTCTTGTTATGTTGGGACCACCATTTAAACATCAGCACAAGATATGTTAAATGAAAAGATGTATTTACAATACACATTCTTTCTGTAGATGTGGGAGAATTAAACCAGTGCTCTTCTAACTGCACAGGCTTTCAACTAACATTGTATTATGCTGGTAATGTGTTTGTTAATTAGGGGGTTATGTATTAAAGTGCCCGACTGCAAAATGGGAGCTACAAAACTGCACCAAATGTATCAATGCAAAATATTCCATTTCTTTCGATGGGACCTTTATCTTTGAGAAATCTGAACAATTTTATTGCTCCCGTTTTGCAGAGATTTTGCAGCCTGGAGACTTTGGGGCTGTGTATAATATAACACAATTACACTTTGTCAAAAAAAATGCACACAGAGAATAATTTTAAATGTGCGCCTCAAAATCTCAATGTATCAAGGTCATTTTCACTACGTTTGCCCCATGTATATCAACTTGTGCTCTAGGGGAATGGTTACAGAAGTCACCAGATGCACTTACTATAATAAGATATATATGTTATATGAAATATATTACAGTGGGTGCGTTGTTTTCTATTTTAATTGCGTCAAAATTATCTGCCAAATCAAACTTAGTGTAAACTCCTCTTACTAAGGAGCGTTAACTGCAAGAAATGTGTTTACCTATTTTCTTACGTTTGAAATGGGTACATTTTTGGTGCTGTGATTTTCAACAACTTTAAAACAAAGGACCCCAAGATGCATAACCCCCAATATTCTCTTAAAGCAGCTATTACATTTATCAGTAAAGTACAATAAAATGCATTAAATAATAGTACCTGGTTCACAATTTATTTTAGCAGTAGGAACTACGGGGGTAATGGTAAAGGGTAATACACCCATTCCAGAACCTGGCAGAATTATTAGGAATATAAGATTTTGTAAAATAAAACATTTTGACACAAATAACATGTTCATTAATTCTTACACTGCCAAGTGCTTTCTCACATGTGTAATGCAAGGATCTATATTTTTTTTCCCAATACATTTTTATAAAAATATCATCACACCAGAAGTTCCTGACGTACAGCAATGTTCACAGACATAACTTTACTATGGTTGTTGCAAAGTAGCTATGGCAAGGTAAGAATTAATACATGGACTCACTGCATGCATTTAATCAAGCTTTTTACATTTCCCTGCCCATTGCAACCCTCAAAACTGCAAGCCCACATTCTTAAGTAGGTTGCCTTTCCCATAGAGCACATGCTTTTAGTTCATAACCCCACTTTTAATTAGCAGTTAAAGTAGCATTTTCATGTTACAAACACTTTTAGTTTTAAAAGCCACATCAGCAGATTTTTTTTCTGAAGTATAACATTGACTTTTCTGGGGCCACAGAGTATTGTGAAATCTACAGCAACTCTTTCATCTTAAGGTAGTACAGAATAATGAAAAAAATACTGCGTGGTTTCAAGGATTTAGTACACATTTCATTGTGTTAATATAACATAAGCCTTTTTTCAGAAATTTAAGGCAACGTTGATTCCTACAAAATATTTTATTGTATGTTCTGCTGTGTTGAAAATATATATATTTTCACATACTAGTTACAATTGCCACTATTGCAGTGCACTTAAAAAGGTTACTGTAAAAATCCACACAGTACAACCTGAAAATAAACTATCTGAATCTCGAACCTACAGTAGAGCTAGTGTAGTAGCATGTTATTGTGACTGTTATAGAATATTATTTTCGTATAACGCAAGATATTTGAACTATTTGCATAGTTATTGTTTGTAAAGCGAACATTTGTGATCAAATATTGTACTTTTGCTTATCTTTAAGAATTATGACTTATGGTGTCAAATTGTGTTAATAACTGTGGGTGATTCATACTATACGACATTAAAACAAGTTCAGATTCAATATGTTTTCAGTGTCTTCTTAAGGTAAGAAAAGTTTGCTCCCATACTTTGGCAATAGAAAAAAGTAGAAAAACAAAACATACCAATATTATGCTTTATTCTGATTCAAAACGTGGATTCTTGTGGTATTCATATTAATGTCAGTAATGCTGTACATACAGCCTATGCTGCTGAGTTCATTTTACAAACATATATGCTACAGAACGTATATTGTGATTCAAATATTGTTGTTTTTCCTTTCTTATTATATTTTTAAATAAACTATAGTTATACTCCAGAATGATAAGGTTAAAATCACCATGTAGTCAGCCATGAAAAGCAATGCCCGTGAGTGCTAGTTGTTAAAGAAATACAGCTTGATTGGGCCGCTGCATGCTTATTCTCTCCCTTATGACCCAGCAGATGAGTTATATAAACCACAGCTCTCCAAAACAAAGCAGAAACTAGCACATACAGTAATGTAGCTGTGTTCACTTACAAATCTTGCAGCAGCCATCATTGTACGTATGTATAGTTCCTCCATTCTAAAAAAGAAAAGGAAAAGAAGTACATAAGAAAAATACTGTGCTAAGCTTTCCCAACCCTCAAATGTCTGCTTAGAGACTTCTACAAATATGTCAGCGCTGAATATAATCATGAAACAGAACCGAGATACAGTAGCTGTGCCTGAAACATAGCAAACAAGATGTTTGGCCATCAATGGGATCTTCACCAATAAATAGCTGATGCAGGACCAGCTTATAAGTTGTATACAAAATAGATAAGATTGGGTGTTAATAAACGGCTTAATGAATGATTGAAAATATAGAGATGAGAAAGATAAAAATAAATCTGAACCAGCAATCTCGCCTAACCAGTTTATATGCCCTGAGGAAACACATATACCTAAACCAGTATTCTTGGAAACCGGTTTAGGACTGATTCTGGGATGCTTGAGTTCTCTGTAACAAAATACCCCTCTTAGCACTGACTGAAACTTGGCTTTCACATTCTGACTCTGATCTGGAGGCACCTTCATTTTATGGTGGCCTCTGTTTCTCACACAACTCTATTTGTGGAACGTGGTGATGGAGTGAGAATTCTTCTTTCTTCTCACTACAAGTTTCAGCTCCTGTCTACCGCTGCATCAGGCATGGTCATGTTTGAATTCACGACACCAATAGTAGGCATGGCACGGAAGCAGTACTCCTAGCTGTGAGCCACATGCACTTCTGGACAGCGCCAGTGCTCCAGGATAGCCTTGGGCTATGCTCCGTTCCTGCTGCCAATCTAATTTGTTGGCAATCATGCCTCACTGACAAAGTCTCTCGCTTCCTACTTAAGGCCAGCCATTTCCTCCTGTCCTTTGCTGCATCAACTTGTTTGTTTGGCTGCTGTGACTCGTATCCTTCTAACAGAGACCTGCCCACTGCCTGCTTTGACCTGTGTCAGCCTGACCACTCTACCTGCCGCCTGATTTGACCTGTGCCAGCCTGACCACTCTACCTGCCGCCTGATTTGACCTGTGCCAGCCTGACCGTGCTTCATCCTGATACTTATGACCATGTATAACCTGAACTGCCTACAGTAGCTCCAGCTGCTAGAATCTACCCCGCTACATAGAGCCCCCAGCAATGGGCCTGTCATCCTGATTCCCTGTCATTCTCATTCTTTGAGGTTCACGTTTCCCGTTTCCCGTTTCTCTACACTCTCTCTGCACATTGCTTTCATCTATAGGCCACCTAACTTCACATCCTCCCACTTAATTTTCCTTTTTAACTTTGAATCTTGGTTATCCTTCTTCCTCTCTTTTGACTCAGTAGCTTTCCTCTTAGGGGACTTTAACTGCCACATTTATAACCTCTCACTTTTCTGGGCATCTCTCCTCCTCATGTCTTCCTTTGGTTTCCACCATTAGACTGCTTATAGCACCCACAGGGATGGCCACTTGCTTGACCTCATTGTTACTAAAAACTGCTATTTGTCTGAGTTTTCAAATTTTCCTCACCCAATCTCGGACCATAACCTCATCTCATGTCCCCCCCTCTCACATTCCTGACACTGAACCTCTGCTTTCTATACTGGCACATCTGCATAGAAGTGACCTTCAGTATTTGGATTCCAACTTGAAATCTAAACTTTCTTCTTTACCACCCTTGTATATGGACTTTATTTGACTGTTCCCTTTCTTTCTCCACTAATATTTATTTATAAAAATGTTTTACCAGGAAGTAATACATTGAGAGTTACCTCTCGTTTTCAAGTATGTATTGGGCATAGAGTTATAGAAATACATGGTTGCATTACAAGAACAAGGTTATACAATGCAATGCAATATATGAATGCTGTTGCTAAAGCTTGCAGTTTCTTCCTCTGCAACTTAGCAAACATATGCCCTTTCCTCAACGACTAAAACACTAATGCATGCCCGTTCTCTCCCTTATTCTTCAAGGGACACATGCTCCTTGAAGAAGTTCTCACGAACGAAACACGTAGGGCGGCTCTCCAAACAAGTAGGAGGTGTGCTGAGCATTGGTGTTCAATGAGGGATTGCCCACCCAGGATTGACTCCTTGTATCTGGTGAACTGCTGTGGATGGCCGCCACAAGGTTTTCCTGAGAGAAAAGGAGTGTTGGACTTCCCCTCAACTTTCTGACCCCGGGTGGTCCCACTGCTTAAAACCCATTTATGTCTGTGAGTGCTACTGATTTATTAATATTTATATTATTATAAAGCAATCTGCACTATATCTTGTGTCCTCTCTTCCATATTTTGGCTATCTCCTCTGCATCCTCCTGTGATCTGTGACCTGAGTTGGTTACTCCTAATAACCTCAAGGCTCTTACTACTCATAATAAATGTGAGTAGGATTACTTCTGTGTATCATTCGGGTACTTTCCCCCCTTTTTGTACTCCATTGCACTATTGTGTGCTTTTTCTGTTTCTAATACATAAACCTACCTGGATGTGAGTTCGCACCCGAACTTCTGACTTCAATGTCTCTATGGATCTGGATTGAATCCATTAAGGAGCAGCATCCATTACAGGACCATATTTATACCTCTTGTTTTTCTTATTTATTTTATATCTTCTTTAACTACGGTATTTGCGCTCGATCTTTATTCACATTAGTAATAGTCAGCATGGATTTATGAAGGATAGATCATGCCAAACTAACCTTATTTGTTTCTTTGAGGAGATAAGTAGGAATGTAGACCAGGGTAATGCAGTTGATGTGGTCTACTTAGATTTTGCAAAGACTCTTGATACGGTTCCACACAAGAGGTTGGTGTATAAAATAAAGCAAATTGGACTCAGTAAAAATATATGCACCTGGATTGAAAACTGGTTGAAGGATAGACAACAGAGGGTTGTCATTAATGGAACTTTTTCAGATTGGGCTAAGGTCGTGAGTAGAGTACCTCAGGGATCGGTACTGGGACCCCTGCTTTTTAACTTGTTTATTAATGACCTTGAGGTTGGCATCGAGAGCAAAGTCTCCAACTTTGCAGATGATACTAAATTGTGTAGGATGTTGGGAAGGATGTTGATCCAGGGATTAATCCGATTGCCAATTCTTGGAGTCAGGAAGGAATTAATTTTTCCCCTTAATGGGGTTTTTTGTTTGCCTTCCTCTGGATCAATAAGTAAGTATAGATATAGGATAAAGTATCTGTTGTCTAAATTTAGCATAGGTTGAACTTGATGGACCTACGTCTTTTTTTCAACCTCATCTACTATGTACTATGTAACTATGTGTAAGGTGGTAGAAACAGAGCAGGATGTAATTTCTCTCCAGAAGGACTTGGAGAGACTGTAAACTTGGGCAGGTAAATGGCAGATGAGGTTTAATACAGATAAATGTAAGGTTATGCATTTGGGAAGCAAGAATAAACAGGCGATTTACAAATTAAATGGGGATAAATTGGGGGAATCCTTGTTAGAGAAGGATTTAGGAGTGCTTGTAGACAGCAGGCTTAGCAATAGTGCCCAAAGTCATGCAGTAGCTGCAAAGGCAAACAAGATCTTATCTTGCATTAAACGGGCAATGGATGGAAGGGAAGTAAACATAATTATGCCCCTTTACAAAGCATTAGTAAGACCACACCTTGAATATGAAGTACAATTTTGGGCACCACTCCTTAGAAAAGACATTATGGAACTAGAGAGAGTGCAGAGAAGAGCCACCAAATAAATAAAGGGGATGGACAATCTAACTTATGAGGAAAGGCGGACTAAATTAGATTTATTTACATTAGAAAAGAGGCGTCTAAGAGGGGATATGATAACTATATACAAATATATTTGGGGACAGTACAAAGAGCTTTCAAAAGAACTATTCATCCTAAGGGCAGTACAAAGGACTCTGGGCCATCCCTTATGGTTGGAGGAAAGGAGATTTCACCAGCAACAAAGGAAAGGGTTCTTTACAGTAAGGGTAGTTAAAATGTGGAATTAATTACCCATGGAGACTGATAGCAGATACAATAGATATCTTTTAAAAAAAAAGTTGGACATCTTTTTAGAAAGGAAAGGTATACATGGATAAACCAAATAAGTAAACATGGGAAGGATGTTGATCCAGGGAGTAATCTGATTGCCAATTCTTGGAGTCAGGAAGGAAATTATTTTTCCCCTTATGTGATATCATTGGATGATATGTCACTGGGGTTTTTTGTTTGTTTTCCTCTGGATCAATAAGTAAGTATAGATAAAGGATAAATTATCTGTTGTCTAAATTTAGCATAGGTTGAACTTGATGGACACATGACTTTTCTCAACCTCATCTACTATGTAACTATGTAACTATGTAATTCTAATGTGTTGCTGTCAGAAGTGGTTTGTTTGTATTAAAGACATATTGCTATTAAGCTTTGTTATTTGACATTGAACAAACCACCTGGTTTCGTTTGGTCCTATGCCTCAGTTTCACTCTGTTTGGATTTCCATTTAGCTACTTTGGCCCTAAGAGTGATATATTTATTAAACAATAATGGGTTAAATATATTCACTTCACTTGTTAATACATGCACGCCATTAGCATTGATAACACAAACCTTTAGACATTCACTGCCATTAAAAGGGGGGCAGACAACACTAGAGCCCAGTATCATAGCACCTACAGTTGTCTTTGTACACTCATATTTTGTGCAGTTGGAAATCCATGCGTCTCCCACCTGAAAAAAAGAAATGCCTTTGTCACTGATATTATGTAAACATGGTTCGTTAGCAGAAGCACCATTTTCCAAGAAGCATTAAAAATTAGTATCCTCTCTTTATGGTCTACTGAAACCACGTTTATATGTGAAAGTCTTTTTTCCCATATATAAAAAGCAAGCACAATAGACAACACATTTGTATAGTCTTGTCCTTTTCCACAGCATAGAATGTGTCAAATGCAAATATAAACCTTACTTTCATGGAGGTTTTACATTGATCAAACTTAACTTCAATGTAGACCATCACAGGGCACGTCACTGTGTTCTGCTGCACATATAATATGAAAGCACAGTGAGATTATTTTTATGATTTTATTTCCAGCTTTTAGAAAAGTCACTACAGGCATACCCCGGTTTAAGGACACTCACTTTAAGTACACTCGCGAGTAAGGACATATTTTCAATAGCCCCATACCCCTGTGTCCGTACGCTCGCCTCGCGAGTACGGACACTTATTCTGCCCTACATACTGCCGTAGTAGTGATGCGCTGATTCCCCTCACCCAATAGGCAAATGGCAGCTCGGGCATGCGCCAGTCAGTACGTCCTGAACAGCTTTTTGCTGAGATACATTTTCTTATGCTGCCAGCTTTTTGCTGTTTTAATCAGTAAGCAATAGACTAGTTCTCTGGGAAAGGCAACATCACCTCACATAGTTGCTAGAGAAATCAAGGTTGTTTATAACGTAGACAGTGAGAAAGCTATGTATTTCAGACAGTGCCTGTCTTGGAAGAATTACGCCCCAAGATCATTCCACTAACATGTCCTGCCCCTAAATCACGCCTCTAACCCAAGTTACGCTCACGTTACGCCACTAACCAATACATTCTTTTTTCTGTATAAAAATCTTTACCCTATGCTTAATAAACTGAGGCGGAAGGATTGAAACACTGTCTGTGTGTCGGTTCTTTCATTTTCCCGGGCCCATACGTTTTACCAGATCGGAGATCAACAGTGCCAGGGCGTGGTGCCAAAGCTTCCCGGGAAGTCAGCAGTGTGGTACTGCTCTGTGTGTGTATCCAGTCCAGTCACAAGGTCTCCAGCCCTTTTTCCAATTGGCAGAGCAAGTTCTTACACTTACTGCTTAGTAAATATGGGTTGTAAATTGTTGCTGTGCACCTTCTCTGCAAGTTCATGTTTCACCTTCTCTGTGGGTATTTAAAGCCATGATAACCAAGATGAAGAGCATTCATTGTTAAAAGCTGCCTTTAAGACCATAAATGACCGATTTTCTCCAGAAACAATACAGACAAACTAATCTGCCCATTTTATGCTAAATAAATAATTAACCTGACTTCCTGTAATCTATATCTTGGGAGACAATCAACTATAAATTGTAAACACCCAAAAGAGGGGAATAAATACTTATATATAAATGTATATTTATCCATATTGGTACACTTACCTCATGTGTCGCCAATGTTCCATTTTCACTAAGAAATGTGCATGACACATTTTTGCAGGTGCCACAACACATCTGATGGCTGGAAGATGGAATATACAGCTGGTTCTGTTGAAATGGATTGGTATGTTAAAATAACCTAATAACATAATACTGTAATTTTCTTAATTTTTCTAACTATATTTTATTTAGGTTTATTCCTGTCAAATCTGTAGCAGTTTTTAATTCCAGAGAAATACCAATGTGAAATATATTTTGGGGCTGAGAGTCCAAAAATGAAACAGTGTTGCTATTGTGAATTTTCCATAAAATGCACTATAACAAAGCCCAGGTAAGTAAACATGGGAAGGATGATCTAGGGAGTAATCCAATTGAATGTTCTATGTGATCCTGTTAAAGGATCATACAGCTGCACATCCAGGAATTTAGTGTATATGATTCAGTGCAACAAATGTGACCAAGGTTGCTACATTGGGGAAACCAGCCAAAAACTAAAGGAAGAATGAATATGCATAGACACTCTATACTCCATCACGAAGAAGGAAGATACTGCTCACCTGTGGGACATGACTTCTCACAACCAGATCATTCCATAAATGATCTAAAAATCAAAATCCTCAATGGAATGTTTAAAAGCACCCAAGAACGGAAAACATTTGAACTCAGAATGATAAGACTCTTTGACACCAAAACCAAAGGACTTAATGCGGACATGGGTTTTCTCACACCCTATCAAAATTGCTTGTAATCATCCTGCTTGCCTCTATTCTTATCCACACTTTCTCTCCCCCAGTATCCCTCCCCCTCCCCACCTTTCTTTGACACTGTCCCCTGGCTTCAAACACTTAACACCCTACCTTATCTACAGTAAATATCTGGGTTTTTTTCCCTCTCTCCACACTGTTTTAGCCATAGATTCCTTTGTATATCAGTATTGCCTGACCTGAAGAAGAGAGGATAACTCTCGAAAGCTTGTCCTATGACATAAATTGTTAGTCCAATAAAAAAGGTATCACCGAATACTGAAGAACTCATTTATTCTGCACTATTGCAACTGGACTAACACGGCTATTTTCTGCTTTATATATATACATAATATACATATATATATATATATATACACATACACACACACAAATACAAAGGATAATAGGCACTCCATAGATGAATAAAAGAGTAGGGGCAAATGCATGTATCATATATATTACACATGGTAAATACGTCAACCAAACTAGAGTCCGATGAAAAAGACACAGCACTGCAGAATTGATATTCAAAAAAGGATTATATTACATTTTAGTCGACTATTGGACCTTCATCAGGGCTTGTGAAGAGTCATGGGGAAAGTGCAACCAGATATCCAGTAATATAGCCCAGAAGTGAAGAAACAAAAAACCATGAAGCCCAGGGGCCACACAGCCCAACCTCCCACTGCCTAGTGATCACCCAGAAAAAAAATGATTCCTACAACTGTGAATGCTTCTAAATCCCATGATGCATAGTGAGGGGTAATTACAATATCCATAAATATACCTAGCTAGAGAGCTATCAGCGAGATACAAATGTAACAGAAAAAATATAACAAAACAATGTATCCAACAAAGTTGCAGAACATAGAGACAAAACAGCACAATTATGTGGACAAATATCAGGACAATATCACTACATATAAAAAATGAGACTTAAATTTGTTAAAACTGACAATAGAGATAACAGAGTCTATAAGTGGTTATTGGGAATGAACGAGATACCTCAAGACAGACCACAAAGATGATGCTTCAATAGGACTAGATGCCCGGTGTATACCGCCAGTCCAATTAATACCAGTCATACAGACTTTTCTGACACCCAGGATAGTGCAAACGGGGTCACAACTTATTCAGAAATGGGGGCCGTGAGCCGGACGAGTGCAAATCCCCCACATTCTGGGGCAGGGACAGAAGGGGTGGGAGAAAACATAACTGTGCAAACCAACAGGAAGAGAATCAGACCCAGACTAAGAAAACTGCGATTTATAATTTATCATCCCACAATTTCATTTAGACTGAGATGTGTCTGTAGACCAAATGATTATCATTTGTCCCATCAAATAAACATGACCCATTTGACTGGGAGATCCCTAGATACAAATTATATAGACATTTAAATTAAATGCCGGGGGATCGTGTGAAGCCCCTGCAACACTAAAACTTACCTTGACTCTGCCGGCGTCACTCGTCTCCATGGCAACGCGGCGTCATTTGACGCCGCAGGGTCATGTGGCATCAAACGCATCAAATGACGCTGCGGGTCACGTGACGTCACGTGACATGACCCAGCAGCGCTCGAGGTAAGGAGGGGGGCCAGAACGCAGGAGAGCAGGCGGGAGTGGAGGGGGGGGGGGGCACAGCAAAAAAAGTTTGCATTAACAGACACAAGAGAAGCTTTAGTAGGATTGAGTACCACTCGATTAAACAATTAAATGACAATAAGGAGATCATTTTTACGGCAGCAGACAAGGGAGAAGGAATTGTGGTTAGCGGTAAAAGAATTACAAATCTGACATTGACACAATTGGGCAACATAACCTGCTATAAGCAACTTGATTCTGATCCAACTGTGTTTCAGAAGAGACCGATCATTTTGTGACAAATGCACCCCATTGTCCCTTATCTGAAGGACCACTCAGTGGTTAGGGAGAAGTATTTACTATTAGACTGTAAGCTCCTCGGGGCAGGGACTCCTCTTCCGAAATGTTACTTTTATGTCTAAAGCACTTATTCCCATGATCTGTTATTTATATTATCTGTTATTTATTTGATTACCACATGTATTACTACTGTGAAGCGCTATGTACACTAATGGCGCTATATAAATAAAGACATACAATACAATACAATACAATACTATATAGATATATAGATATATAGATATAGATATATATATATATATAATGTATAATAAACTTAATTCTTCGCTAACACTATTAAGAATTATTTTAGGGTATACACCAAGTTGAACTTGGCGAATGATGTTGACCCTTATTTTGGGGTAATATTTGCATGGAAATATAATTTTTTTGCACAGAAATATTATTTTTACTGCATAACATTTACATCTGTACACCAAACACAGTCCATTTCTGTTTGCAAAAACATGAAAAAATAAAACTTTTTGACACAACTGGAGAAATTGTGCTTAGTAGAATTGAAATCGAGTTTGAAGGACGCCATTTTTGCCCCAAAAAATAAGTTTGAGATGCTTAGTATATAGGCCCCGTTGTGTGTGGATCTCATATCCTAAACATATACTGTAACTTCCTGAGAGACACCTGTTTCAAATCTTTTGGGGTGTCTGTTCACAAATGTTTCATTTGGTAAAGTATAGGATTTTATTTTATTCCCTTTTATTTTATAACTGTCTGATCTTATTTTTAGTGAGGAGAGGCAATTCAGCGGGCACCACGAGGCAGAAGAAAAAGTTGCTGATGCTGGACTGTGCTGTATAACAATTCTTTAATAAAGCATGATTAAAAAGAGGGGGGACGCATACCCCTGCACCTCTAACGCGTTTCACCCGCAAAATGGGCTTTTTCAAAGAGAACATTACCCGTGCGCAGGTCATTGATATACCGGGAGTTAACCGGATGTGACGCCATCCAGCCAATGGGCTGTGAGTATGTCGCGAGCGGCATGATGGGATGCCAAGCCCACTGCCTGACGGCGTCCACACGGAATGAACCGGAAGTGACGTCATCCAGCCAATGAGCTAATGGCTTGCCGCAAGCTGCATGATGGAACACTGAGTCCAGGCTGGATGGTAATCGCACGGAACCCCCGGGCATCAGTGTCATGCACAGTTGGGACAGGAAAGTTAAAAACAAAACAAAATTAAAAGGACATTTGAACAATCTACGTGTCGAATATGATATAACAATATAATGTTAATAAAAGACAAATGATATGAAAACATACTTTTCATAAAGTATATGTATAAATTATAGTAGAAAGCAAAAATGAAAAAACAGAATTAATTGGAAATAATTAATTAAGAATAAAAACAAGTAATGGCAGAGGTAATAGACATTTCCAATATATAGATGTTGTATTCTAATGATATTGAAACACACAGCTGTTACAGTTGTGTTATAATTGGTACAGTTTGTTTATATCATTGTTCAATCAGATAGTAATCAATTGCAATTAGAGAAATAAAAGATATAATGACATCATTTCAACTTTATAATATAACTAGACTAACAAAGCATTACATGATTCAGCATGATATTGGTTATCAAATTCATCATTTTAAATGATAGAGTGCACCAGTGTGGACATAGCAGGTCTCATTTATGAAATGGAAGAAATATGTGGAAAGCAGGGAAATCGGGGGAAGGGGAAAAGAAAGAGACGGAGGGCTGGGGATGAGAAATTGAATTGAGAAAAAGAGGGAAAAGAGAAGAAAAAAAGAGAGAAAAAGAAAGAAAAAAGAAGACAGAAGTAAGAAGAAAATGGGGGAAGGGACATTGAAGAGGGGGGGGGGGGGAGGGGGAGAGGGAAGGGAAAGTGGGGAAAACGGGGAAGGGAAGGGGGGGGGAGGGAGGGGAGAAGGGAAAGGAAAAAGGAGGGGGGGGGGGGGGGATGGGAATGAAAACATTGAATGAGTATATTATCAAAATGCATTATAATCATATACAAACATATGGACTCGAGTAAGTGGGCAAAAACATGCTGATAGATACCTCTTCATTGATCACGAAATCCAAGGACTGGATAAGGAATATGTTAACATATCAAGCATATATTGAGCATTTAAACCTGGAGGTTGCATATAGACGGGGAAGGTTTAGTGTATTTCTTCCCCCTAACATGTTAGTGATAATAATTGCATGAAACATTATGTTAATGGGCCACATGGGCGAACTAGAGACAATGAGACACTTTATTATACAGGGTTCCCTGTGGCAAGAGGAAAACGTTCTATAAAAAGTGTTTTATCTCCCAGTCCACGTTGATACCATTGGTCACCCACGTTCCTTAATTAAAGGTATACCAAAGGCTCAATTCCTAAGGTTGAAACGTATTTGCTCCACAGATGATTCATTTGTGGAGCAATCCAAAGAACTGGCCTTGAGATTTTTCAACAGGGGATACAGTAAAGTGGATTTACAGGAGGCTTTTGAACATGCGTGCCAGATTCCACGCTCTAAGTTGTTGAAGAAAAAGATCAAATTGGATCGTAAAAAAGAATCAATGCCACTCTACTTTATCACACAACATAGCCGCCAAGCAAACAACATCCGGTCTATTATATCTAAACACTGGAACATCCTGTCATTGGACAGTAAACTGAAGCCACACATCGAGAAGCTACCTAAATTTGTGTTTAAAAAAGCTAAGACCATCTCTAACTATATATCACCAAGTATGTATACACAACCACACATGAAAACCAAGGGTTTTGCTCCCCCGATAGGCTTCTTCAAATGTGGCTTTTGCAAAGTCTGTACTCATGCAAAACCAATTAAAACAATTCAGTCAAAGATAAATAAAAACAAAATCAAACTGAGGAGTTTTATCACGTGCAATACCAACTACGTGATATATCTCTTGACATGCGGTTGTGGCATGGGCTACATAGGGCGAACTATACGGCCATTAAAACTTCGAATAATGGAACACATCAGAAGTATTAAAAACAAAGACCAGAGGTTCCCTGTGGCACGACACTTTATGGAATGTCCCAAAGGAAAGCTAGACCATCTTACCTTTAGTGGTCTAGAATACATTCCACTCCCAGTCCGACGTGGAGATCGTCAGAACATTCTAAATAAAAAAGAGATGTTCTGGATTTTCACACTTGATACCATGACACCAAATGGTATCAACGTGGACTGGGAGATAAAACACTTTTTATAGAACGTTTTCCTCTTGCCACAGGGAACCCTGTATAATAAAGTGTCTCATTGTCTCTAGTTCGCCCATGTGGCCCATTAACATAATGTTTCATGCAATTATTATCACTAACATGTTAGGGGGAAGAAATACACTAAACCTTCCCCGTCTATATGCAACCTCCAGGTTTAAATGCTCAATATATGCTTGATATGTTAACATATTCCTTATCCAGTCCTTGGATTTCGTGATCAATGAAGAGGTATCTATCAGCATGTTTTTGCCCACTTACTCGAGTCCATATGTTTGTATATGATTATAATGCATTTTGATAATATACTCATTCAATGTTTTCATTCCCATCCCCCCCCCCCCTCCTTTTTCCTTTCCCTTCTCCCCTCCCTCCCCCCCCCTTCCCTTCCCCGTTTTCCCCACTTTCCCTTCCCTCTCCCCCTCCCCCCCCCCCCCCCCTCTTCAATGTCCCTTCCCCCATTTTCTTCTTACTTCTGTCTTCTTTTTTCTTTCTTTTTCTCTCTTTTTTTCTTCTCTTTTCCCTCTTTTTCTCAATTCAATTTCTCATCCCCAGCCCTCCGTCTCTTTCTTTTCCCCTTCCCCCGATTTCCCTGCTTTCCACATATTTCTTCCATTTCATAAATGAGACCTGCTATGTCCACACTGGTGCACTCTATCATTTAAAATGATGAATTTGATAACCAATATCATGCTGAATCATGTAATGCTTTGTTAGTCTAGTTATATTATAAAGTTGAAATGATGTCATTATATCTTTTATTTCTCTAATTGCAATTGATTACTATCTGATTGAACAATGATATAAACAAACTGTACCAATTATAACACAACTGTAACAGCTGTGTGTTTCAATATCATTAGAATACAACATCTATATATTGGAAATGTCTATTACCTCTGCCATTACTTGTTTTTATTCTTAATTAATTATTTCCAATTAATTCTGTTTTTTCATTTTTGCTTTCTACTATAATTTATACATATACTTTATGAAAAGTATGTTTTCATATCATTTGTCTTTTATTAACATTATATTGTTATATCATATTCGACACGTAGATTGTTCAAATGTCCTTTTAATTTTGTTTTGTTTTTAACTTTCCTGTCCCAACTGCGCATGACACTGATGCCCGGGGGTTCCGTGCGATTACCATCCAGCCTGGACTCAGTGTTCCATCATGCAGCTTGCGGCAAGCCATTAGCTCATTGGCTGGATGACGTCACTTCCGGTTCATTCCGTGTGGACGCCGTCAGGCAGTGGGCTTGGCATCCCATCATGCCGCTCGCGACATACTCACAGCCCATTGGCTGGATGGCGTCACATCCGGTTAACTCCCGGTATATCAATGACCTGCGCACGGGTAATGTTCTCTTTGAAAAAGCCCATTTTGCGGGTGAAACGCGTTAGAGGTGCAGGGGTATGCGTCCCCCCTCTTTTTAATCATGCTTTATTAAAGAATTGTTATACAGCACAGTCCAGCATCAGCAACTTTTTCTTCTGCCTCGTGGTGCCCGCTGAATTGCCTCTCCTCACCGGAACAGGCATACTTCCTCTGCTTACCACAATCAGCTTGGAGCACACAGAACCGGTGGATTCACAGTGAGTAACATTGCTGCCCCATGAGAGCTGCCCCAGGCATTATAGGATGATTTAGTACAGAGAGACTGGAGAGGTCAGGGGGGTGGTTTCACGACTCCCCCCTACAACTCTGCACAACTCTGCCACCTTGTGCCATCTAGGGGATTTATGCATACAGCCTCAAGCACGCATTTTTCACATTAAGTGACCCGGTTCATAAGCAGTTAGATACTTACACATTTTTTATTATTTTTTCATCATTGTGGGTTATTATAAAGCTCTGTAGCACCGGGTGTTTGGGGTCCTCCACCCCATTTTTTCCTGTGATCTTATTTTTACTTTGTAATCTTTTTTTCTGTACAAGCACAGTAATACATTGTTGTTATACTGTAGTAGTGTCTTTGTGCTTCAATTGAACATATTACTTTTGAAGGGACGTTTTGCTAAATTGGGTTTATACAGTTGTGTGAAAAAGAAAGTACACCCTCTTGGAATTCTATGGTTTTACATATCAGGACATAATAACAATCATCTATTCCTTGGCAGGTCTTAAAATTAGGTAAATACAACCTCAGATGAACAACAACACATGACATATTACACCGTTTCATGATTTATTTAACAAAAATAAAGCCAAAATGGAGAAGCTTTGTGTGAAAAACTAAGTACACCCTTACTGCTTCCATAGGAATTAAGATGCCAAGTAGCAGACAGGTGCTGCTAATCAAATGCCCTTGATTCATTGATCATCAGCATGTGTGACCACGTCTATAAAAGCCGACGTTTTAGCAGTTTGCTGGTCTGGAGCATTCAGGTGTGTGTTAACACAATGCCAAGGAGAAAATACATCAGCAATGATCTTAGAAAAGCAATTGTTGCTGCCCATCAATCTGGGAAGGGTTATAAGGCCATTTCCAAACAATTTAAAGTCCATCATTCTAAGTTGCATCTGAACAAACCACAAGACTTCTGGAACAATGTCCTTTGGACAGACGAGACCAAAGTGGAGATGTTTGGCCATAATGCACAGCACCACGTTTGGCGAAAACCAAACACAGCATATCAGCACAAACACCTCATACCAACTGTTTAAGCACGGTGGTGGAGGGGAGATGATTTGGGCTTGTTTTGCAGCCACAGGACCTGAGAACCTTGCAGTCATTGAGTCGACCATGAACTCCTCTGTATACCAAAGTATTCTAGAGTCAAATGTGAGGCCATCTGTCCGACAGCTAAAGCTTGGCCGAATTGGGTCATGCAACAGGACAATGATCCCAAGCACACCAGCAAATCTACAACAGAATGGCTGAAAAAGAAAAGAATCAAGGTGTTGCAATGGCCAAGTCAAAGTTTAGACCTCAACCCGATTGAAATGCTGTGGCTGGACCTTAAGAGAGCTGTGCATGAACAAATGCCCACAAACCTCAATGAACTGAAGCAACGTTGTAAAGAAGAGTGGGCCAAAATTCCTCCACAATGATGTGAGAGACTGATAAAATCATACAGAAAACGATTACTTCAAGTTATTGTTGCTAAAGGTGGTTCTTCAAGCTATTGAATCATAAGGTAAACTTAGTTTTTCACACATGGCTTCACTGTTTTGGCTTTATTTTTGTTAAATAAATCATAACACGGTGTAATGTGTCATGTGTTGTTGTTCATCTGAGGTTGAATTTACCTAATTTTAAGACCTGCTAAGGAACAGATGATTGTTATTATGTCCTGATATGTAAAACCATAGAATTCAAAGAGGGTGTACTTTCTTTTTCACACAACTGTATGTCCTGCTGGGGGACCAGGTAAGCGTGTACACCTTAAATCACTCCTGTAATTGGGGTGTAGTGCGAAGGTTTTGGGGCTGTGAGAGCTTATTTGTAATGCACTGCAGGGAGGCGAGTATGACATTTGGACAGCCAGTTGTTATTGACCTCTTTCACACACACTCACATGGGCAAGCATGTATATTACAGGGTCCATTTAATAAAGTCTCCCCACTAAAAAAAAAAAAAAAAAAAAGAACAGCACCATATTTATTACCAAGGGAAAAGAATCTTGTTGAAATCGATTGTTATACTCACAGAACAAAAAGCAAATAGCGCACTGCCAGGGAGACAGGTGGTGAAAAAACATAAGTCCCATTTATTTCAGTACATAACTGATAAAAACATCACCCCAGGGGGGGGGGTAACAAACAGCCTCCTACGCGTTTCTGACGGGTAGGTCCTTTATCAAGGAGTATTGAAATCGATTGTTGATTATTAAAATGGATCTGGTGCAATTCTTTCGCACTAGTTTGATCCCAGTTTTGTACCCGGAAGACTTTAGTAAATAACCCTGAGTGTTTCCACATCACTAGGACATATATACCTTTACATTAAAGATACAAACTTGCACGGCAGTTATTATTTCTTAATCAGAATATATTTCAGAGTAAAGCATTATTGTTTTGCATATGCATCTCTTCTCATGTTCATTACTTACAGCTTCACACCGTTTTGAGCAGTTCACCGTCGAACTTTCCATGGCATGAAATCCAGTGTTTTGATCTTTTTCATGTAAACACTGAACAGTGTAACACAGCTCCGCATCTAAATATTGAACCAACGACTGACCGGGATTTAGTACCGTGATTCCCTGAAACACGCAGACTTCTTGCTTTTCTTTAATAAAAAAGATAGCAAAGGAAATGGGTTATGGAATATTCCAACAAATTTGTATCTAACACTATAGATGTTTTGCTTTGGTTCTAAAAAAAATATCACGTTATGGTTTGGACGAAGCTCTATTGGTTTTAGATTTGGTTTAGGATGTGTACAAAATTATATTTAAAAAAAAAAAAAAACTTCAAATAAGCAGGATATATATATATTTTTTAAAGCAACATTTTTAAACTTCAAATCCCCCCCACCCCTCCCCCCCCCCAAAACTATTGTGAAAAAGTTTGTTCACAAATGTAAAAGTTCGCCCAGCCTCTCTGGTTACATTTTGCTCACATTTCAACGTTCATTCTGAAGTTCGACTCGGACATCCGATGAACTTCTAAGTGAAGGGAATTCAAACATGCTTGAGATAGACATAAGGCTATGCTACATAGGTAAGAAAGGCATGGATCAAGCAGGGTTTTTACAGCAGATGGGGAATTGAGCAGACAAGGTGGGCAAAGTGCTTCTTATCTGCTGTCAAATTCTGTTTTTATGTTTCTAACCTAACTGTGTATTTCTGAATATATTCAAAATTCCCTTTGCAGAAAAAGGGTCTTTAAATGATACATTCTTTGTTTATGTTGATGAGTTGTCAGAATATAATTAAACACACTTTGAACAGAAAAAGTACAAAAATAAACAGAATAAAAGTAATTACCACAAAAGTAATGAGTACATCCACAGGAACTTTGATAGTCAGCATCTATTGTTTGAACTTCTCCCTGTTTAACATGTAAAGAAATACATGAGAATATCAGATTATATATAGCATTTATATGAAGAGAATAATTTCTAATTTGCACAGCACTCCCATGAAAATAAACTGGATAAATAACTGAGAAAACGCAAAGTTTCATATCATTAAAACAAATGAAAATGCCACTTGTGAGCACATTCACGTGAGCACATTCACATGTCTCAGACAGGTCTGCAACATTGCTTTTCCCCATTATCTCTTAAAGCAGCAGTCCAAGATGCTGTAAAAAAATAAAAAATAAATATATATATATATATATATATATATATATATATATATATATATATTCCCCTTTAAAATGTGCATCAAAACAATCCACACAATGATAAGTAATTCGCTAAGTTGCCGATCGATCTGTTCTCCTGTGATCGATCAGTGAAGATTTGGCTCGGGAGTTCACTAAAAATCTGTCAATGCAGCAGTAGAGGACCAAAGATGCAAAGTTCTGTGGGGAAGATCATGTGACAAGGCAGTTACTTTATACAATTGGTGCACTGCTAGAGCGAGGGTAGAGCTAAAAAGGGGTGTGCCAGAGCCTGTTTCAGAAGAGGAAGGGGATGTGACTTTGTAAATGGTTGCTATAGAAACAAAATATGCTTGTTACATTATAATATATTAAAAATGTCATTCAGAGTTGTTTAAAAAGAAATTCTAAAAGTATGTTCTCATAGTACAGAACTGATTTATTTAAAAAAAACACATGTAGGATATTGCTTGGTCTGCAGTTATAACATACAAGGCTTCTACTGCAGCCATGGATTCTGCAAATGACATGCAAATGAGCTTATTATTGAAACAAACCACATCATTATGCATTTGTCATAGTATTTACACATTTTTAAATGTCAATGTAGAAGGTGCAACCAGGGTGTTGACGTGTTAAAAGACCTTAAAGACATATTAGTTAATTTATCAAAACTGTGTAAAACAGGTGCAAACAGTGTACCACATTTATATTATCAAAAATACTTTTTCTATATGAATCTGGTGTAGTGTGTTTGCCTTAGATTTGCAGTTGGGACTTTTGTAAATTACACCCTAATGGTATATTTATTAAAATCTTCTAGCTCCAAAAACTGAGGCAGAACCAGTGCAAAATAGTACCACAAGATTTATCAATGAAAACAATCCATTAGTTTTACAATTAAAATTAGAAATTGATGGCAGATAGGAACAATTTGGCCCACCTAATCTTCCCATTTTTCTATCTGCTGTAAGACCTTAAACCCCACTTGATCCTCGGGTTTCTTTAATATTTACAATAGTTTTATATCTATCCCAATCATGTTTTAATTCCTTTACTGTTATAGCCTCTCGTACCAAGTTGGGGAGGCTTTTCTACAAATTAACCACCTTTCCCTGCAGTACTTCTTCATATCTCCCGTGTCTGCCACCCTCCAGCTTCATAGCATGACCTCTTATTCTAGCACTGAAATCTTGTACTTTGTTGAAACCCGTTATATATTTGAATCTTAACTCATTATCATAAATCATATCCTCTCCCATCTCTTATCTTAGTTGCATATATTAAGCTCCTTTAGGCTAAGGCCCCGCTCCCTCAGTCAGCGCGCCCGCACTGCAGACAGGCGGCGCGCTGACAGGCACAGACCGCGATATGCGGTCTGTAGGGAGCTGGGAGCCGGAACGGGAGGGGGGCGGGAGTGGGAGGAGGGGGGGCGGGAGTGGGAGGGGGGGCATGGTTTGAGCGGAGGGACCCGCAACTCCCCCCCCCCCCCCTCCCTCCACGGGCTCGGTGTCGGTCTCCCGGGCTGCAGGAGGGAACTTCTGCGGGCTGCTGGAAGGTAAGCAGCTCCCGCTCCCTCCCCCTCCCCCCACAAATGCCCTCCTCACACACGCTGATACACACACACACCCCTACCTTGTGGAGGAAGCTGTCTGACAGCTCCCGCCCCCGCCGCTGATAGGCTTATCAGCGCACCACGTGACGCGTCAACGCTCGGGATCACAATTTTCTTGCATCCCCTGGCAGCTGACGCGTCACAGCACGTTGTGAGCCATGCAGCGAGGGGGGACTGGGACCGGCTAGGAAAGGATACCCCTGCTGGTGAAGAATGCGCACGCGGCCGCGCACCGCCGGACGCAGCGGGACCAAAGCCTTAGTCTTTCTTCATAAGTTTTATGCTGTAGATGATGACCATTTTAGTAGTCTTTCTTTTCACAAGAACAACGTAGGATGGGCTGGACGCAAAATCTAAGTGAATGCACTCCACAGCTAAATCATCCTATGTGGGGGAGACGGTGCCTCATACGGAGAGACGGAAAGCCAAGAACAACACCAAACTCGGACGGGGGCTTCAGAGGTAATTTTATATTTTCCTCTGTTGTGCATACCCCCCACCAAGTGTTGCAGCTAAGAGACAGTATATATATATATACACATCTCATCTCCATACACCTCTCCGTTTACTCTAATCCCCCATCCTACCTACGTTGGATGTTACCAGTTCCTGCCTATTATTATATTTACTTACCTGCATATCACAACTGCTGTTTAAACTACAATCAAACTTTTTCAAGATCTACTATATTTGTGGGACTAATTGTTCTCTCAGGTTATTCTTGGAGCTAGCAATGGCTTATCTATTACATATTTCTTTGCACAAAGTCTGGTCTATTTATGTCCATCTATCTGGAGATATGGTTTCTATTGGATTCATTTTGTTATAAATCTGTTGCTATTTTTGTCCTAGTTTTGCAGCCGTAATTTGATACACAAACCCATAGTTGTTTAAAGCCATTAAGCAATTTGTATTCTGATAAACTACCTGATTTATTAATAAGATTTATTGCAAGGAAAGTCTGCCATACAAAATAATTAAGATGGATATTCTGTAGTATTTTATTGTGATACGCTCATCTTTTGAACACGCCATTGACAAAGCTGCTTAAGTTACCTAGTTCTAAACCTTGGGGAATATTTACCAAATGGAGCACCACCGTGATTGAGAATACATTTTCACCAATGTGTTCCTGCTCCATATGTATGAAGCGTCTTAACTGAGCTTCTTATATCTGGCGCTAAGCAAAAGAGGTTAATGCCACATCAGGTCTGGTGGGCTAAATTGACTCAACTCTGCTCCATTATATTGATGCAAACGTTGACACATTCCATTAAACTAATGCACCAAGCACCTCAGCCTAACTACTTCAAAAGTACACCCTTATGCCCATATTCACTAAGCTAACTCTGGCGTTACTATCATCCTGACCTTAAATTAGGAGAAAACTTGTGAACAATCCAGAGAAATATATTAATTTATATAATGAATATATAAAATATATTTAAATGATTTAAACTAGCATTTTC